>NW_026652289.1:101192902-101412095 GCF_009828535.3 Hylobates moloch | reverse complement strand
TATACTATACTATACTATACTATACTATACTATACTATACTATACTATACTATGCTTTTTATCATTACAGTATACTTCTAACTTAAAAAAAAAAGTTGGCTGGGTGTGGTGGCTCACGTCTGTAATCCCAGCACTTTGGAAGGCCGAGGTGGGCAGATAACCGGAGGTCAGGAGTTCGAGACCGGCCTGGCCAACATGGCGAAATCCCATCTCTACTAAAAATACAAAAATTCGCCGGGCGTGGTGGCAGGCACCTGTAGTCCCAGCTACTCTGGAGGCTGACGCAAGATAACTGCTTGAACCCGGGAGGCAGAGGTTGCAGCGAGCCGAGATTGTGCCACTGCACTCCAGCCTGGGCAACAAGAGCAAGACTCCGTCTCAAAAAAAAAAAAGGTTAACTGTAAGACCTCAAGGCAGGTCCTTTAGGAGGTAGTCCAGAAGAAGGCTTTGTTACCAGAGGAGAGATAGCTTCATGCATGTTACTGCCTGTGAAGACATTCAGTGGGACAAGATGTGGAGGTGGAAGACAGTGATATTAATGATCTTGACCTTGTGTAGGCCTAGGCTAACAGTGTGTTTGTGTCTTAGTTTTTACCAAAAAAGTTTGAAAAGTTAAAAAGAAAAAAAACCCACAAAATTTTAAAAATAGAAAAAAGCTTACAAAGGCCGGGTGCGGTGGCTCATGCCTGTAATCCCAGCATTTTGGGAGGCTGAGGTGGGCAGATCACTTGAGGTCAGGAGTTCCAGACCTGCCTGGCCAACATGGTGAAAACCCGTTTCCACTAAAACTACAAAAATTAGCCTGGAGTGGTGGGGGGCGCCTGTAATCCCCGCTACTTGGGAGGCTGAGGCAAGAGAATCACTTGAACCTGGGAGGCAGAAGTTGCAGTGAGCCCAGATGATGCCACTGCATTCCAGCCTGGGCGACAGAGCAAGACTCCATCTCAAAAAAAAAAAAGCTTACAAAAGAACTCAAAGAAAATATTTTTGTATAGCTATATAATGTGTTTGTGTTTTAAGCTATTATTACAAGAGTCAGAAAGTTAAAAATAATTTAAGTTTATAAAGTAAATGACATACAGTAAGCTACGGTTAATTTAGTACTGAAGAAAAATTTTTTTAATAAATGAAATAAAGCCTAAATGTACAGTGTCTGTGAAGTCTACAAAAGTGTACAGAAACGTCCTAGGCCTTCACATTCACTGACCACCTGCTCATTGAATCACCCAGAGCAATTCTGAGTCCTGCAAGCTCTATTCATGATAAGTGCCCTATACAGGTACCATTTTTTATCTTTTATTTTTACTGTGCCTTTTAGGTGTTTAGATACACAAATTCTTACCATTGTGTTACAATTGCCTACAGCACTCAGTTCAGTAACATGGTATACAGGTATACAGCCTAGGAACAACAGGCTAGGTTTGTGAAAGTATACTGTATGTTTGCACAATGATGAAATTGCCTAGCAATGCATTTCTTAGAATATATCCCATTGTTAAGTGACACCTGACCATATTCAAATATTGATTGATCAAATCTATCTAAATGTCCGTACCACATGATTTAACTTCTTTTAGCTATTTTACCTTCTACTTATCTAACAGACTAAACAACTTGAGTGAAGAGATGTAATTATATTTTATATATAGTCCCTCAAATGGTATAGTATGAAGGAAAACATAATTTTGAAATCAAACCTTCATATACTTCTCTTTTATAGGGATGACGTGGTGATTAAATGAGACAACATACACAAAAATCCTAACACAATATCTAGAACATAGCTGGCAGTTAATAAATGCATGACACCCAGCTTCTCAAGTATTTTTACCTATGGAAAATGAGTAAAATTTAAAACCTGGATGCTAACAAATACCTTGTTCTGCCTCTAGATGAAACCTTGATATCTTTTTGGGAGGATTCATCATCTGACTTCATGTCATCTGATGAAGGAGGTTCATGAAGGTTTTCATCCTTTTCTTTGTTTTCAGTCTTGATTTCTGTTGTAACAACAGTTCCAGACTGACTTTGCAAGCCACCTAACAAAGAGGCAAAGGAAAGATAAAATAAAAGACGAGACTCATTTATGAATTAGAGCTAAGAGAATCAAAAGCTTTCTAGCTGGTGAATATCCTTAGTGGTTACAGAGTTATGATGGAGGTTTGAAGATGCAGGAAAGTATACTATTTAAAGCTGAAAAGCATATATCCACATCCTTGTGCTTTTTAACAACATTTGTATTTAAAAGAACAAGTCTGACCCCCATGACCAATCTAATGCTCACTTTCAGGCAGTATTTAACAAATGAACAAGGATAAGAAACTATGGATTTTAGAAAGTAACTTCTAAGATGCTGCAGAGGTAAAGGGCATAAGCTTAACATCTTCCTGGATAAACAGTAAAACAGGCATCATGGTTAAATGTGACTAGGAGAACTTTATTTTGGTGATTTTATTTGCACTTTTAAGTGCTCTATCTTCACACTTATTTGTAAGCTCTGTTGGAAGAGTGATCAAGTTTGCTTTTTATCAAAATTGTATGTCTCTTCAATCAAATGATAATCTCTAAAACAACAGCTTCCATCATTCGGAGCTCTCAGTATAATCAGAAATATCTCTGTCACTGCCTCTAAGGACCATGAAGATACACTCATGAGGGAAAATGTCTGTGGAAGAGGGACATGACAGAACAGGAAGAGGTAAAAGATAACTGGTAAATACTGAACAATGGTCTGTACGTGGCTCTATTCATCAATAAGTATCTGAAATTGTCAACCTAGGTGGGCCAGTTGGAACCCTAAATATCTGCTCTCCATGCTATTTGGAATTCCCTCACCTAAATGACTTTTGATTCACAGATGTCAATCCAGCTGTGAGAAAGGTGACAGTGCTCCAAATGATATCTCTGTCTGCATTATTTCTGAAAACCAACAATATAGTTACCTCTATAATTTTCTTGTGTTTTATGGTTCAGGTCTGTGCTTGAAGTAGTGACTGTACTAGACAGGACTGAATGATTGCCATTGAGACTGACAGGGTCTTCCCGATGAGTTCCAACCTAAAGTTAAAGAAAACCCAAAAATAAAAAAATGATTAAGACAGTTCAGGGGCAATAACTGTCCAAATTATTTTACTAGGTTTAATAGAGAAAACAGTATCACTCATCTGATTTCAGCAACTTTTTCTGGATGTCATTATTCTGGTTTTTGGGGAGAATTTCAAAATATTAATACTTCATAGTAGTACTGCTTTTAAATCAAACCAAAACATATCTTTTTTAAAAAATGAAACTTCTAATTTGTAAATTTTAAGTCCCACAGAAGATGTTTGTGAGAAGCAAATGAGCTGACAAAGCATTCTATAAGCCACAATGCACTACATATTATAGGGTCTATTAATAATCCTATATAATCAATCTGAAAATCTATTTCATATAATACCTAAATACATTAAAGTATGCATGAACTGGCATTTAACAAAATACTGCTACATTCCAAGCAATGCAAACACCATCAAACAGTCAGCTATTGCAGTATTAATACACATAGAAAAACTTGTTACAGATGAAGTTTTTATTAGAATAGTAGCAGATGTGTCAACTAGAAGATTAAGCTTTTAATTAAATAGGTTTATTGCCTGGAGTTATACATGAGAACCACTGTTTTTCAATAAATCCTTCAATCCTAGTGAACTACCAAGCTTTGAATCCCCCTTGAGTAATTAATATAGCTTTTATCTTCCATGACTTTGTATGATTTTACCCTAAGAGCAATAAATACCCCTACGCAAGTTTATCCTTTGGTTTTTCTGTGAGCTAAACAAAAGGAACCAAGGCAAAATTTTAGGCAATGCAGGTCATTTGGTAGTAGATCTAATTAGAATAGATTCGTTCTTCCACCACACCTTCCAAGAAATGTCTGTCTTTTACACTTATTCTCATCTTTATTTTTAAGAAACATGGCCATTTACTGGATTTTAAAATTTAATTCAATAGTTACTTTTAAAATGATTTTAGGATTGGTCATTGCTGAGCACTATTTGTGTCACTACTCCCTTGGGTAATAATCATGCAACCACTACACCCTTTCTCTAAACCACACAATTTCACCATGTATTAGAATCACAAAATCTTAAAGCTGGGAAGGGACCACAGAAACTATGGCAGGCTTCCATCCCACTTCCCACTTTCAGAAACTTTTAGTATTTGGTTGTTCCCCTAAAAAAACTTGAGAAGAATCTGAACTACTGAACCTAACAATCAGTAAAGAAATGGACTGTGAAAATTGTATTCAAGAGGGCAAATTATTTTTAAAATGTTTCATGAAATTCTGTTTCAAGGGTATCCTGGTCTTGTTTATTCTTAACGAATGAGGGTGCTTTCTTACTATGAAGTGCTCAGTGATCTAAGAAGAAAGGAAGTTCAAAATCCCATTTTATAAAAATAGATACGGGCAACACAATATATGGCTGCAAATTCTTTGGAACCTTGGAAGATTAGGCCTACCCTAAAGATTAAATAAATCTAGGAGAATTTTGACAGGCTGGGGAAATAATTGTAAGTTAAAGTAAAAGCTGAGGTGTATTTGTATTTATAATAGTGTGGACTTAAAACTTCTATGACCCCTGGCAATATGTACTAATTCTGTTTTTACATAACATTTTGAACTATCACACCAAGTAATTTAAAAGAAAATAGCCTTCTAAAATTTAAATTTTAGACATACGTATACTTAGTGTATGTTATACATGTGAAACATTTTATAGCTATGTAAGACAACACTACTGAACAGTAACAAATTGAATTTTCACTTATCTAAGTGATGATGCATCTGCTGAATTCTGATTTCCTTTTACTTCATCAGTATAAATAATTCTTTGATTTTTTAAAACTCAACTATTAAAAAATGTCTGATCATTATCTAAATAATAAATCTTAGAAATTTTACTTTTCCCTTAAGGAAAATCAGAAAGGGTGCTAGATTTGTTTTGCAACAGAAACACCAGTAACTATTTTTACACTATAGAATAATACAAACTAAGTATTTTCCCACATGAAGTTAAACATAATTAGCTTACAAAAGAAAAAATTTAACTGGCATACATAGCAAAAATATAAGCCTTTAAAAAAATGGCCTCAGACTAGACGAAGGCTTGAAGTCTGGAGTTTTTCATGTTAAATGAAGTTAGCAGAACTTTTTCTTTGTAACTTGATTCCCCTTGCAAATGGCCCTCATATATTTTCTGGAGAATTTGACTTTCACAGTTCTTATAGTTCTCTTTAACCCTTGCTCTCCCGGGCTCCCATGTCTTCCCTTTAATCTGCAGCTCCACATTCAAATGGCTCTGTCTACACATACAACAGGTGTATAAACAGTTCTTTGTCTGAGCCTAGAGCCTGTGGGGCCAGCCAGATAGGACTCGGTTTAATTGTTCACCTCGTTAGCATACAGCTGACAGGCTGCTGCTGCTGGGGGAGTAGCAGCGCAAGGCAAACCCCAAGGCCTGCTACCCACTACGTTTCAATGATTATGAAGAGCTCCATTTCAGAATAAAAGGCCTATGCCATTAAACGACACCATCCTGCATACTCAGTCTTCACAATCTATGTATGGCCTTACTTCTCTGGAAGCACCCAACAAGGGACTTGTTTTCATTTAATTTGGCCAATGGCTTTAGCATTCACAATGGAAAAATGTTAAATCTAATTAGTTGATGAATAAGAGGTCTTGTGAATTGAGGGACAAACTGAAAAACAGTATGAATTCCTCTTGATTTTGAATCGTATTCTAATAATTTGTTCAATTTGTACCATTCACTGAATACTAATGATTTAATTACTATTAATTTACAGATTGGTTAAAGGATCTTTATATACTGTCTACTCCAAGATTTTGATTTATCTGAAGAGAGGTTTTACTAGAAACTTGGTAGTATTACATTTGTTACGGTTCCTTTTACATATTTCCATAAATGTATAACCTTTACGGCTTTCAAATTTTAAAGAAGTCGCCATTTTGAACAATTTTATGTTTTAAAATGTTACCAAAACCCTTAAAAAGCACTATAATGTCGTCTTAATAAAAATTTTAAAAATTGCCCGTTTAGGATAAAATTACTTGCAGAGAGTAAAAGAGTGGTTAAAAGTAAAATCCTTCTACTCACTTGAAACACAGACACACAATTTCTACTGTATTACAAACCCCATTACTAAAATTAAATACTGTCCAAATGGCAGATTAAAATGATTTCAAATTTATTTTGGTAAATGACAAAAAATGCCAAGATAATTTTGAATAAAATATTACCCTATTTGCCTATCAGTCTTTACTTAGTCTTAAGTCTCCTGTAACTAAGAAAAATATAGTTTCTCTAATTGCTTTAAAATTTAGAAAACAGATACGATTTATATTTTTAAATCATTATATAGGGTAGCTTTACACTTTACAATTTAACATTAGTTACTATGCTCTCATACAAGAATATGTTACTACTTCAACTACCCCTTAACACAGAAAACCCAAGCAATACCAAAAAATAACTAAGAGAAATGCCTGGATTAAATTTTATCAGGACTTGTAACAATGAATCAAAAGATCTCACAAATGAAATTTTATCCTATGTCATGAATAAGAAACTGTTTTAGATCTGCATCAAGCTTCCATTAGTACAAAATGCTTCGAATTTCATTTAGTTTTGGTTTGAAGTTGAAGTTACTGTCTGACTGAGGAATAACCGTACTTTTCATGAAAGAGAAAGGTGCTTTGATGGAGTTATCTTGTTGGGCCTAGGTACTTAGGTATTACGGCCATAAATCGATGGGATGTCGCTAACTTTATATTGCAGAGAGCTCTTTTTATTGCTCAAATGAAATTCATGATTCCCCTTTTTTTTTTTTTTTAATTGATACAGGGTCTCACTTTGTCACTCAGGGTGAAGTGTGGTGCTGTGATCATGGCTCACTGCAGCCTTGAACTCCTGGCTCAAGTGATCCTCTCACCTCTTCCTCACAAGTACCTGGGATTACAGGCATGAGCCACCACATGTGGCTAAGATGAGGTCTCCCTATGTTGCCCAGGCTGGTCTTGAACTCCTAGGCTCAAGCAATAGTCCCACCTTAGCTTCCCAAAGTGCTGGGATTACAGGTGTAAGCCACCATACATTGTTAAAATTCATGATTCCTTTTATTTTCAGTTTTCTACTAAAAAATTTTCCTTCTTCTCAGCAGTTTATTCTAGAAGTTTAGCCTTACGCTAAATAAATGGCAACAAAACTAAAGCCAAATGCTGACATTTCAATAGTTCTAAAAACTCTTGATTTCGTGCTTTAAAATTTAAATGACATATCAGTATCAAATACTAATGAGGACAAGGAAACGCTCGGCCAAATGGTTACTGTGTCCGTGTAGACTTTACACTGCTAGTAACCCTGATCACTGACTTGTCTGTACTGCAGGCTGGGAGCTGACCTGTCTGTACCACTATATATATATATAGACTTTTTTTTTTTTTTTTCAGAGACAGGGTCTCACTCTGTTGTCCAGGCTCAATTGCAGTGGCATGATCATGGCTCACTGCAGCCTCAAACTTCTGAGCTCCAGCAATCCTCCTGCCTCAGCCTCCTGAGTAGCTGGGACCAGTGGTGTATGCCACCATGCCCAGTTAATTAAAAAATTTTTTTTGTAGATACAGGTTCTCACTTTGTTGTCCAGGTTGGTTTCAAACTCCTGCTTCTAGCAATCCATCCAGATTGGCCTCCCAAAGTGCTCAGATTACAGGTGTGAATCACCATGCCTGGCCTGTACCACTTTTTCCTGCCATCAACTCTTACTCTTCCACTGCCAGTGTATCCTGGCTTGCCTCAAGTATTCCAATTACTTCAATAAAACTCTCAAAGTACTCATTAACATAAGCCAAATGTTACAGGTTCCAAGAAAAAGAAAAACATGCTAACCCCATTATATCTGCTGAGATGCCAATTTATAAGTCAGGAATTCCCAAGGTCTGGCCTGTAGCCAAATGTTGACCTGTGTTTTTGTAAATAAAGGAGCTTGTTTTTGTAAATAAAGTTTTATTGGAATATAGCCATGCCCATCTGTTTTCATATTGTCTATAGCTGCTTTTATATTACATTGTCAGAGTTAAGTAGTTGTGACACAGACTATACAGCCTACAAAGCTGAAAATATTTACTCTCTGGCCCTTTATAGAAAAAGCATATTGAACCCTTTTCTAAATGCTAGGAGGAAGAGTGATATATTTAAACCCTACAATTAGGATGCTGTCCATTAGGATAAAGTTCCATTATAACAAAAATGTCATCTGAATGTTCTGTGGAAGTCCTGGAAATATCTGTGTTTACCAGAATAATTCTAGTCTCTGCAATAAACAAATGGAATAATGAAAAGCAAATGTTTTTGAAAGAAGCTGACCTCATGAATTCTATATGGTGGTACAAAATTGCTGATCAACAAGGATTTCTGTGATCACTTTGTAAGTCTGGCCATATAGCCTCCATTATCAGGAGCCTAAAACAAATACTAACTTATGTTAATGCAGAAAAAGATAGACAAACTTCTGGAAAGTTATAAGAGACCAAACACAAGGTGGGGCGTGGTAGGGGTGGGGGTGGGGAGTCGATTCCAGAATGTAAAACCACATTATTTCTTAGTCATGATTAGTTAGGAGGATGTATTGTTGTGACGAGGGGACAATAAAAGCTGGAGATTAATCTTAGAGACAGTTGGCAAGAGTTACAAAAACATGCCCCCAAAATCATACACTCTGAAAGAATATGAAGAGTTGATTCCATATAAGTGGGTGCTGAGCATGTAAACAAAGGGATCCCAGCAGTACTAATGGAAGTCTTCAGACTTGGAAAAGAACTACCACGATAAGACAGAGTCTTCCTCAACAACACGCCTAAGACGTCCTCAGACTTGGAAAAGAACTACCACGATAAGACAGAGTCTTCCTCAACAACATGCCTAAGACTCTGTGGGGATAGTCAGTGGCAGACTAATCTTCATTTCATTCCATCCTTTGGTCTTCTTGCTGAAGCTGAGAACTGAGGACTCAACAGCTAAAAGGCTTACTTCAGAAGGACAGGAGACGAATACTGACTCACCTAACAGTGTCAGATTTTGTCAGCTAGTAACTTTATATGTTGAGGCTAAGCCTGCCAGATACATCTTATCTCCACTGCTAAAAGTACTAGTGACTGTGTCTGGATGAGATGAAGATAGCAGACGATTTCTGGCAGATTTGCCACAGCTCTGTACCCGCTGAGAAGGTGACAGGGACTGAAGAGAAGGCTGTGACAGACACACTGAACAACAGCTTGGGCTAGTTGCTGTGGCACTAATGTTGCAGCTCAGACTAAGCCAGACTCACCTCATGTCTCAGAAGACCATTTTTTCTCGACTACTTTGAGATTTTTTTTTCTTCTTAAGAATATCTCTGGCCGGGCACAGTGGCTCATGCCTGTAATCTCAGCACTTTGGGAGGCCAAGGTGGGTGGATCATAAGGTCAGGAGTTTGAGACCAGCCTGGCCAATAGGGTGAAACCCCATCTTTACTAAAAATAGAAAAATCAGCCGGACGTGGTGGCGGGTGCCTATAATCCCAGCTGTTCGGGAGGCTGAGGCAGGAGAATTGCTTAAATCTGGGAGGCAGAGGTTGCAGTGAGCCGAGATTGCGCCACTGCACTCCAGCCTGGGCCACAGAGCGAGACTCCATCTCTAAAAACAAAACAAAACAAAAAACCACGACAAAAAAATATCTCTGGCAGACCTTCTGTTGTTGTTCTGAAGTGGGCAGTGCATTCCTTTAGCATATAGTGGGAGCTGCTTTCTTAGTTACAAGTTTTAGGGTGCCATCCAGTGAAAGAGTTTTTCCCTCTAACAGTCCTTCTAAAATGCACTAGGTTTCTAGGTAGCTTTGGAGGACTAGATTTTGATAAGTCTCCCTTTCTAATATGGAATATCTGAAATTGGTAAAAAAAAACAACTTTCTCAAGACAGAACTTCCATTCTATGCAAACTCCAACTGGGAGGAGCCAGATATATATTAAATACCGTAGTTGATAAGTTGGAATAGGAGCAGTAAGCTAGTAAAAGTGAAGAATTAAAAAATCATTAAGAGGTAAGGAATAAGAACTGCAAATGTTGCTGCTGAGACTAACTTAAAATTCAAGAATATTGATTTTTAAGTCATGCTTCTAAATAAGGATAAATAGTATCTCAACAAATTATTAAGTTATTCTGCATTCATATCTGTAACAAATTCCTTTTATTATACCATTAAAATTATCTCATTACTACTATCAACAGTGATAACAATACCCTCTCATATTTTTTTCTTTCTTTCTTTTTTTTTTTTTTTTGTGAGACAGGGTCTTGCTCTATTGCCTAGGCTGGAATGCAGTAGCATGAACATGGCTCACTGCAGCCTTGACCTCCTGGGATCAAGAGATCCTCCCACCTCAGCCTTCCATGTAGCTGGGAGCACAGGCACATGCCACTGTGCCAGGCTAATTTTTTTTTATTTTTTGTAGAGATGAGGGTTTCACTTTGTGGCCCGGACTAGTCTTGGAACTCCAAGCAATCCTCCGCCTTGGCCTCCCAAAGTGCTGAGATTACAGGTGCGAGCTATCTGACATTTCCCCATTTTACTAGTTTAATAACTTACATATGTTTTGACACTTATTAGCTTATCAATAGCAATAAAAAGTACTTTAAAAGGAGACTGATTTTCAAGATTTCCTGACATTAAAAAAAACAAACACACACAAAACAGGCATCTAATGTTACCCATGCTGCTGAAAATACAGTTCTCAGCAAATAGGCAGCCTTGTGTGATGTTTACTTCAGAGGCTCAAAAATGAGTATACGTATGTGTAAGATATGTGAGTGTGAAAATCTGGAACCAATCCTATCTTACAGAATACAAGCCTTCAGCATTTGGGGCAACTGATTATTTTGATGATAGGTAAGTTTTAGCCTTCATCACATGGCTTATAGCTAAAAATCTGCTTCGTAGAAGAACATTTCACGGCATGCAATGAACCTTGAAAACCATGCCATAAACATGCAAACACACGGTATAAGTTTAAAATAGCCGGTTCAAAAAGAACTTCATTTCTTTAAAAGATAATTTGGATAAAAAATAACGTAAGATGGTAAACACAGAATTTTTGATGTGTATGGCTGTAGAACGAACACCCCCTTTAAAAATTATCATTTTTTTTTTAAAAGATGGACTGAGTTCTTAAAAATTCTCTTTGTGGATTCATCTAAAATTGTTGCCTTTATTTATTACTGAAATTACAGCCATTCTTAAAACTACCTCCCCCGCAGTTTGGGAATAAAGTTTAAATTTGGATCTGTATAAATTACAGTTTCACATTCTTTCTACCACTGAAGGCTGGTTCTAAATTACAATAAACAACTCTTCTAGATCAGAACTCTTGCTATTCAGATTTCTTATGCACTATTTCAAGGAAAAAACTGCTGTGCCAATTATTACACATCTGGAAAAAAATCCAAGTTTAAGCTAAAAATGATCTTTGTAGAAAGCTTATGCTTTTTGCACAAGGTCACAAGAAGATTTTATGGACTAATACTTAGCCAATACTTTACTGCCAAAGACAGTAAAGAAAATTCTGAAAAGTTAGTCTTTATCTTCCTTTCAGAAAGATCCTCTTCCCAAAGATTTCGTTAAAGACATTTAGGACAAGAACCTTTAGGGTTTACTACAAAAAAGATGAGCATGATTTTACCATTGAAGCTGATCGACTGCTTGCAACAAGGCTTGATCCTCCATAGTTTGAATTGAGGGTTCCAATTGGTGCATTATGGGATGGTCCCAATAAACTGTGTATATCACTGTGACCAGCAGGCAAACTGGTGGAAGGTCCCACAGCATGGTTCCGCAGCACATGGATTGCATCATCCAGTCTGTCTAAACGATCCTCCATTCGAGACTGCTGTATGGATTAAAAAAACCATGGTGGTTATTGCTGGCATCTGTTAGATTCATTAACTGCTATGTTTCCTACTATGTGATATGTGGAAGATAGCAAGTGAAATGCAGTATCAAGTAGCTTCAAAAGCAACCAACTGAACTATAAATCAACAACAAAAAAAGGCTGTACGTATGTAGATTATGCTAAATTTTCAAAGCTTCAGAAACAAATCACTGCTTTATAAAATGAATTTACCAAACTACCATGAGGTTATTTCTTTTAGCTTCTACAAAAGATGAAGGATACTATGTCATTTCTCAATAAGAGTTGCTAAAAAAAAAAAAAAAAAAGTACAACCTATACTTTAATACTGATCTTTGAATGATGGCAATTTGGGGAAGAGATCTCAAATCCAGTAAGTTTAAGTTTTAATTTTGTCTTAAGTATATAAAGCACATGTATCTTATATGGTGAACACATCCAGATATGTTCTTTGACAAAACTAAATAAATGGTATTGTCTGCCTGTGGATACACACACGCCCCATACACAAACATATTAGAATTAAAAAAATCAAAAGCACATGCCAGTAGAGCTGTTTTAAAAAGATCACTTTCAACAACATAAGAGACAAAAGTATTCCTATATACTGTGATAAAAACTGAAATAGTCAAGCGTTTGGTTTTTAAAGACTGGAGTCTGTACAGCTTAAAGATTTTAAATGAATAATGGGAAGTATAATTAATTGAAACACAAAAAAGGCACCATCTAAAAGAAATAGTACCTCACAGACATCCTTTA
This sequence comes from Hylobates moloch, assembly GCF_009828535.3. Lineage (NCBI taxonomy): Eukaryota > Metazoa > Chordata > Mammalia > Primates > Hylobatidae > Hylobates > Hylobates moloch. The sequence goes on along the minus strand of NW_026652289.1, from coordinate 101,399,335 downwards.
AGAAGGACATTGCATCTTGCAAATGCTCGTGAAGTTGCTGCTCAACTCGATTTTTCTGGCAAAGTCAAGACAGAACAGGAGGCAAAGCACAGGTTAAGATTAACTCCAAAAGAGATGAGGAAATAGCTGATATGCATGTCAGCATAACATGTTAGTAAAGTTAACGCCAAGACTTGCGAGATCTATTTTATTAAGACATGAAAAGGCTGGGATTCAACAGGGAAGTTACGAGGTTAGCATCTAAACAGCACATATTGCTTATAATTGCTTGCAAAATATACGAGAAGCAATCGTTCCTTCAATTTAAAATGTTCTGTTAGTCACAGAAAAAGAATGTTTCTCTTTGCAACCTGGAATTATGAATAAGAGCATGACTTAGCATTGCATCAAATCATCCTTATTTTGTTTTTATTATGCCGTGTAATTCTGGGTTACAAATATAAGTATACAAAAGCAACAGTAGTCAACATTCTCCCACAAATTCTTCATGCTCAAGTATCTAGAAGGTTCCTTTACTGCCTTGTTAAATAATGTTTTGCTTGTATGATTTGCACAATACACTTTTTTTTCCATAAGAAAACATGGGAAATAACACTTTCATGACAAAAAACACTGGTATTCACTTAAAATTTTTAATGGAAATGTAATAAACCGCACACAGTGTTATGAGAAAGGTTAAAATACAAAAGGGTAAAATTTTGCATTGCTGGATTAAATTTTCTTGCTTTTACTTGTCTTTTTAAAAAAAGTTTCCCTGTATATGTAGACATAGAAGCATAGAAAGATTAAGCCCTAGATTTGTCAAAGAAACAAAAACCCTCATAACACAATTTTAACATCAGCTGTCCTGACACCAGAAGCCTGATGTCCCAAAGAACAGATGGCAAAAGGCATACCCAATGTGTCTTATATTGTTCAACTGAATCAGCCATTTGTTAGCAAAGAATTCGTGTGCAATGCTAGCCTACTGTTTCTTGATTGTTATGCCAGATGTACTAAAAACAAACAAACTCTAGGCTATCAGATAAAACTGACGTATAAGAGGCTCTTACCAGGGAGTGGAGCGAGTTTTCATAGCTTGGGGATGAAGGTGCTTGCCCTCCAGGTCTGGGCCACTGACTGCTACCTGTTAAAACCCAAAAGTACCCACACACCTGGGTTAACTCAGTGATCTTGATAATGTTGTGAAGGAAAGGGTAAAGATACTCAATAACTAAATACATTTACATGAATATTTTTGTTCGGCCTTCAGCATAGTATTGGCTACTTATAAGCCCAATATATTTTTTAAAATCTTTCATTATTAATAAAAAAAAGTGGGGTGCTGAGAAAACAGAAAAAAAAACTCTGCAATTTTAAATACAGCTACCTTTTATGTTTGCACATTCTTTAGACTTAGTCCACATGCCTATGTATCTTGAGAAAATGCACTTATAATGTACACACTTTTAAAATTCTGTCCCCCTTCCTCTAGCATTGTACAGAAATTTTGATAATACTATTAATGACTACATTAATATTTCCCTTATTCTCTATACCTAATCTGTTTTTTGTTTTGTTTTTTCTTTTTTTTTGAGATGGAGTCTCACTGTCGCCCAGGCTGGAGCGCAGTGGCACGATCTTGGCTCACTGCAACCTCCACTTCCTGAGTTCAAGAGATTCTCCTGCCTCTGCCTCCCGAGTAGCTGGGACTACAAGTGTGTGTCACCATGTTGGCTAATTTTTTTTCTTTTTTTTTGAGATGGCGTCTCGCTCTGTTACCTGGGCTGGAGTGCATTGGTACAATCTTGACTCACTGCAACCTCTACCTCCCAGGTTCAAGCAATTCTCCTGCCTCAGCCTCCCAAGTAGCTGGGATTACAGGCACACACCACCACGCCAAGCTAGTTTCTGTATTTGCAGTAGAGACAAGATTTCACCGCATTGGCCAGGCTGGTCTCGAACTCCTGACCTTAAGTGATCCGCCCGCCTCAGCCTCACCAAGTGGTGGAATTACAGGTGCAAGCCATTGTGCCTGGCTTCTGCACCTAATTTGCTTAGCCACTATTATTTCACTGCTAGACATTTTGGTTGTTATCACTCGGCTATTATGAACAGTGATATAGTAAACATTACTCTTGAGTTTTTTCCCCCAGGGGGAAGGATGTCTTGAGGATAAGTGGCATTTCTGAATCAAAGGGTATAAATATATTAATGTAAGGACAAACTGCCTTACTAAGGGGTAATATTAACTGACAGTGCCTTTAGCAATACACAGATGAATAAATTTCCCATGACTGTAAATGATCTTGGGGTCATCTATTAAAAAATTTCCCAAAGTAGTTTATACCAAATACATTAATTAGGAAAATGTTATAAAAACTTCTGTTAGATGTTGTTTAGCCTTTGATGTTAGAAAGGTATAAATCTAATTTAAAAAATAAAGATAGAAAAAGAAAAGATACAAGTTCAGAGTATAAAGAATGAAAAGAAGCATAAAAAAATAAAATAATTCATCCATATGTTAGAGAGAAGGCAATGTTTTAACGGTCTTGCGAAAATACCTTTAAAAGGAAAAAGACAAAAACAACTGATCAAAATCTTCATTATTTCATGATTGTGCATCTGAAAATAAGTCATTTACAGAAAATAATAAAGACTATTTAATTAAATATATTTTTGTTCTTAAGAAAAGCTTCAGTGACAATTTGAATTATATTAGAAATCAAAGTTGGAAGTTGAAGGTTTAATTTGTCTCACACTGGAACCTTTTATTGCAAGTCAATTTGCCATATTTAGGAAGCTAATGTGACACTACAGTTTATTTGCTATCTTAGAACAACTTGAGGTAAATTAGAACTATTATAGTTCATTTTAGCTGAACAAGACTTTAATTATGAAACAATGTAGTAATTGTACTCATCAATTATATACATTTTGCAAGTTGAAAAGTTGGATACAGATTCTTCATAACCTGATTAGATTTCACAATTAATTATATGCATACTGTTATAATTACATAAATATACTTTAAATACTAAAATTGTGAGAAAAAATATGTACTTCAGGTAACAATTTTTTTTCTTACTTATGAGCAAATTATAAACAAATTATTTTGAGGACCATTAAAGGCTTCCTGCTAGACATACAAATGTAATCATAAATCAACTACAAACAAATTATGGACAATCTAAAATTGCTCATCGAAACAAAAGCTTGTGGGCTAATTTTATAATTAAAAGGCAGAATTGATCAACCAGAAAATCTCAATAACTGACTATATGAAAAATATATAAAAACAACCAGCCAACACCTTACTGCTGATTTCAGTGCATTACTGCCTTCTAAGCACTGATGCAGAATTATGAATTTTAGGTGACCAGGTTAATCATAATCAGTTTTGAAAAATACCTTTAATTATTAAAAAAGAACTTATCTTAATGTTGGTAATATTTTACTTTTCAATCATTTTTTCTACTCCTTCTGTAAGCCCCCTGTAATAGGAGCCTGATCACCAAATTACTTACTTTGTGTGCAATATTAACACCAGTTTTATGTTCAAATGCCTCAGAATTGTCAGCAGGCATCTGCTTTTGCAAAACAGGCAGTTTTTGTGATTGTTCACCAGCTTAATATTGAGGAATCAGATGTGCACACTGAATTACTCGGGTAATAAATCATCTAGATAATTTTCGGTACCATTAAAAAAAGTGTACAAACGTCTATCTTCAATGTGTAATTCATTAAACTGGAAAAAAATATACATACACTTAAACTTATTTTGTTTTTATTACAGACTGGCCTGTTCCAGTGTAACGCACTTTTTTAAAGCATGCTGAAGTCAGGTAACTGACTTAACACCAGGCAATCTGACAGGTAATAAGAATAAGTAGCTCACTGATTAGCTGAAACTGAGAATTTCTCTTTCTCTCCTTTTTATTTTTTTCTGTGAATGCTCTGAAGATTACTATTGAGTACAATTATTGAACTTTTATTCATTTATATTCCAGAAAGAGGTAATGAAAGGCAAAGGATGACTTTGCTTGTTTGCCTTCCAAGCTCCCTTAGTAAACTTACTCTCTTACTGCAAATGCTCATCTTTTCTTAAATAACAACTGTAGTAAACAAAGCCATTCCTCTCTTCTATCTTGTGGCCAGAGCACTGATTTTGTTCACAAGGGGTGTGGGAGGTGGGTCTGTCCTTTCCTAATAGGAACCAGGAGACAGCAATTCTATTCTTAGCTCTAGGGATAAATCCAGATGCTAAGATAAACATGGTGGCACCATTTCTGTTGCAAGCAACTGCATTAGGCCCTGTGCTGGCCAATAAGACGTAAGGGGAAATCTGTTTAAGAGGCTTCTGGAAAAGGATCCTTAAAATAATTTTTAAAAGACTCTTAAAAGAAAGAGATGGGATACTGAACTTGAGTTGGAAGAGGTGAGTCTGGTTGTCTGATCTCAAAATGGAGGTAAAACCGCTGCCTGGTGGCCCCCAGCCCAACTGCAGCCGTTGCCACCACTGTGGGGCTGGGGTGGTGGGGGAGGAGGGCCATGCTTCAAAGGAAGCAGAGCTTTTGAGAAAACTTTTTATTGGTGGTCTGACTTTGAAACTACAGATGATAGTTTAAGAGACATTTTGAGAAATGGGGCACACTCACAGATTGTGTGGTAATGAGCCCCCAAACAAAATGTTCCAGGGGCTTTGGTTTTGTGACTTACTCTTGTGTTGAAGAGGTGGAGGCAGCAAGGTGTGCTAGACCACACAAGGCTGATAGGTGTGTAGTGGAACCAAAGAGAGCTGTTTCTACAGAGGATTCTGTAAAGTCTGGTGCCCATCTAACAGTGAAGAAAATTTTTGTTGGTGATATTAAAGAAGAAACAGAAGAATATATTTGAGACACTACTTTGAAAAGTATGGCAAGATTGAAACCGTAGAAGTTACGGAAGACAGGCAGAGTGGAAAAAAGACATGATATGCTTTTATAACTCTTGATGATCATGATACCGTTAATAAAATAGTTGTTCAGAAATATCACACTATTAATGGGCGTAGCTGTGAAGTAAAAAAGGCCCTTTCTAAACAAGAGATGTAGTCTGCTGGATGACAGAGGTCATAGAGGTAGATCTGGCAATTTTATTATGGAGGAAACTTTGGAGGTGGTAGAGGTAGTTTTGGCTGTGGTGGAAACTCTGGTGGAAGAGGAGGCTATGGTGGTGAAGGTGGTGGCAGCAGAGGTAGTTATGGAGGAGGTGATGGCGGATATAACGGATTTGGAGGTGATGGTAGCAGCTATGGTGGTAGTCCTGGTTACAGCAGTAGAGAGGGCTATGATGGTGATGGACCAAGGATATGGTGGTGGTGGTGGCATGACGGTGGAGTGAAGGAGGAAATTTTGGCGGTGGTTAACTACGGTGGCGGTGGGAACTATAATGATTTCGGAAATTATAGTGAACAACAGCAATCAAACTATGAACCCATGAAAGGGAGCACTTTTGGTGGAAGAAACTCAGGTATTCCCTACGGTGGTGAAAGTGGTGGATATGGTAGCAGAAGGTTCTAAAAACAGCAGAAAAGGGCTACAGTTCTTAGCAGGAGAGAGAATGAGGAGTTGTCAGGAAAGCTGTAGGATGCTTTGAGACAGTTGTCCCAAAGGCATTAGAGGAACTGTAAAAATCTGCCACAGAAGGAACAATAATCCATAGTCAGAAAAGTTACTGCAGGTGAAACAGGAAACCATTTTTGTTCAGGACTGTCACAGCCAGTTTGCAAAAAGTGCAGCTACTGACTAATGCAATGTAGTGTCAATAAGATGTATATTCCTGAGGTCTTTTATCTGTTGTAGCTTTGTCTTTTTCTTTTCACTACATGAGGTATATTGCCCTGTAAATTGTGGTAGTGGTACCGGGAATAAAAAATTAGGGAATTTTTAACTTAAAAAAAAAAAAGAGATGGTCCTTTTTTCATCTACTGGAGATTGTTACATCTGCATGTATTACCTTGAACTGCTGTCCTGCTACCAGCCTGAGGAAGAACTGCAAAGTAGAGCAGCAGCCCTGACATAGGGGGCCAGGACCTCACCATACAAGATAATAAATCCTCTTACTGTTCAGACTAGCTGAGAAAAGAGTTTCTTCCCATTTTAGCCTAAAGCATCCTAACTGATAACAATATCTCAGAACTTTCCTTCTAAGCACTCTCTATGTAGAAATGTATGCTCTTGACCTGAAAAGTTCCCAAGGAAAACACTGGGGATTTAAACAATGATGGCCTTAGAAGCTGCTTATGTGGCTCTGCACCTGTGTATCTATCTTTAAAAGACCTGTGCTAAGTCTAACTGATGCTCAAAAGCATAAGGAATAGGGCAAGTGTGGAGAATTCTACTCACAGACTGGGGAGAATTTTTTTATTCTAGATAACAGGCCATTGCCACACAAGATGCAAAATAATGTCTATATATTTATATAGGAGATCTGGTTTGCTCTATTCTTTTCCTTTTTTTTTCCCTTTGACAGTGAATATTTTATCACAGAGTGCTTTCCTTTCTTCTTTCTATCTCATCTCTGCCCTGCTATGGGTGGGTAGGGGTGTGTGTGTGTAGATAAGAACCGCAGACACAGGAGACACGAGAGATGCACCTGCCTAAAATCAGTCTTTGATTTGCTGTTTCAACACAAGTATGTGAAAGTATTTTTCTTTGATTATGACTGCTGAATTGAAAAAGAAGCCTTCATTACATAATTCAACAGTCCAGATTTTCATTAACAACCTGAATTAAAGAGAAAAAGCATTGCCCATTAAATATCAAATAAAGACGAAGGCGGAAATGTAAGATTTTACTTGTGACCACTAGTTTTTTGGAAAATGTCTAAATCTTGGATTCTGCCTTTCACTGATGACCCTTCATAGATGCTGAGCTCTGCCATGGCCTGCCTTCCTACTCAGTGTTCATTAAAACCAAAGGATACTTCGGCAGCTATCTTACTAGACAGACAAGGAGAGGTAGTGGGAATGCTGATATGGATACCTTGGATGAGAAAGTGAAACAAGCTGTGGCAAAAATGACATTGATAATTTTAGTAAAACTGTGCAAAGAGGGTGAGTAGGGTTAGAGTTACATCATTCTTCCTGTAATTTCAGCTCTGCTAAACAACAACCTTAAGTCAATGGGTCTTTCATAGTCTTGTCTATGTGGGAACAGCTGTTTAACTTTTACTAGACAGCTGAAGCCCTGGTGTCTGAGAGAGTGGCAGAACCTCCTAATAGCTGAAAGCAGCTGCCAGCAGTTCATCATCCCCAATCCGGAATGCTTCTTAGTAGAGCCACAGGCTAATACGCAAGGCATAGGTGATGGCCAGGGCCACAATGCAAAAAGGCTTAACAACAACAACAACAAAACACAAAACTGCATGGACTTAACTAATGGCTTGCTTAGGAAAACAGAATTATTTCCCCACCTGTTGTTGGAGGAATATGGTAACTTTACCCAGTTGCCTAATGCCTTTTCCTCAAAACAGTCTAACATATTTTTTCTTCAGCAAGGCTTTTCTCCAAACACTGCTCAGAAAAATACAGTTCGAGTTTTAAAATTATAGCTTAAAAGATGTTAAACATTTTTATATACTTATATTTATTCCTAAGAAATAAAAAAAATCCCATTTACAGTAACATCAATCATGTCTCCAAAAATTTATACTGTAGGATAGTATTTAGAAGTTATCTAAACTAATGTGAAAAATATTAAGAAAAAAAACCATGTGGGCCGGGCAAAGTGGGTCACACCTGTAATCCCAGCACTTTGGGAGAAGGATGAAGCAGGTGGATCACTTGAGGTCAGGAGTTCGAGACATGCCTGGCCAACATGGTGAAACTCCATCTCTACAAAAAAATATAAAAATTAGCCAGGCGTGGTGGCAGATGCCTGTAATCCCAGCTACTCGGGAAGCTGAAGCAGGAGAATCCCTTGATCCCAGGAGGTGGAGGTGGCAGTGAGCCGAGATTATGCCACTGCACTCCAGCCTGGGCAACAGAGCGAGACTCCATCTCAAACAAAACAAAAACAAATGTGAACCACTTATCTCCACTAACAATACTCATCCACCTTCACAGAGAGTTTTTTTCCTTAGCAGAAAAACCACAACATTCCCAAGAATTTTTGTATCTATGTGAAATAACTTAGTTGACCTACAAATAAAAACAGACTATCTAGCAGAAATAGTTATTCATCTTTGAATCTTACCCGTAGTACATGACAAGTGTGGAGAACAAGGAGGAAGTTACATGTACTTTTAAATAGATTAATCTTGTTTATTTTACATGCTATCTCATAAAAACCATTTTTGGGGGGGGGGTATGGTGGCTGACACCTGTAATCCCAGCATTTTGGGGGGCCAAGGTGGGAGGATTGCTTGAGCTCAGGAGTTCAAGACTAGGCTGGGCAACATAATGAGACCCAGTCTCTACAAAAAGTAAAAAAATTAGCTTAGCATGGTGGCATACACCTGCAGTTCCAGTTACTCAGGAGGCTGAGGTGGAAGGATCATCTGAGCCCAGGAGTTGGAGGCTGCAGTGGGCCGAGACCATACCACTACACTCCAGCCAGGGCAACAGAGTAAGACCCTGTCTCTAAAAAAATTACTTTAGAAAAATTTTTGATTCATTCTTTCTCCATATTTTATCTTGATTCCAATTGCCTGGTCTTGTTTTTATCCTGTTGTAACTACTGTTTTTAGAAATGATAACAAATTAAGAATCAGGAAAGATATTAATAAATAATTAAAAACTAGCAAATATTTCAATATTCTCCAAAATGAATTCAAGAGGAAGGCTCTCTTTACATACTTTCTTATAGTCAAAATCTAAATGATTTTTCACAAATTTTTATTAAAGTTTGCTGAGAAATAAATGAACTAGAAATATTTCCAAGTAGCCCCTCAAGTTAGAAGTAGTTAAACAGAAGCCTACCTGTGAGAGGTGAAGGTGATCCAACTGGTGTTGATGGATTTGATGGAAAACTACTGCTGGTATGGTCAGGAGAATAAATCTAACCAGAAAACAAGAAATACACATGTATCAATATGTGACAACAGCACATACACAAATCCATTCACATGGAGTTATTTTTATAATCTAGTTGTCACCCCAAGACTTCAGAGTGAAAAAATTTCTCGTCAAGTTTTAGACTGTTTCATCATACAGAAGCCTCAGTTTAAAAAACAGGATTAAAAAGTATGTCTATTCTAATATGAGAGGAATAAAATAGATCACATGTATTTCTTTATTATTCTAGGTGAAAATAACTTAAAGTTTTTGTTAGAACAGAAAAAGGAGAAGTATCTACAAAGTTAACAAATCTGACAATCTTTCTAGAATATGTTACCTAAATAAGTGGTATCTTTAAAAATAATCACCTCAGAAAACTATTAATACTATCTTTTAGAATGGTCTTTAAGGACAGTTTAAAAGCTGAACAAAGAAAATAATCTTTTTAATAGTTACCCCTTACCTCTCATTTAAAAAGTTACTCAGTTTGATCAACCACATTTTTGCCAATTTTAGCTCCAAATGATTGAGTGTTGTAAAACATTAAACTTATTCTCAGAAGATACTTTGTCACCTTTGAAGAAAGTGAAACAATCCTGTTATGCTTCAAAAATTGTTTCCAAGATGATTTGTGGACTTCAAATCCTAATAGGTCTACTTTGAAAAGGATAAATTATCGGGATGCATAAATTTAGGTATTCTGGCTCAAAGTTTTGTTGCGATACTTTATATATATTTCATATTGCCAAAAATAAATGGTGACAGAGATTAATTCAAGTTTATCTAATTCAACAGTGAACACTTTGAGATGAAGTCTCACTCTGTCACCCAGGCTGGAGTGCAGTGGCGCAATCTCAGCTTACTGCAACCTCCACCCCCCAAGGTTCAAGCGATTCTCTTGTCTCAGCTTCCCTAGTAGCTCAGACTACCAGTGCATGCCACCATGCCGAGCTAACTTTTTTTTAGGATGGGTTTTTGTCATGTTGATCAGGTTGGTCTTGAACTCCTGACCTCAGGTGATCCACCCGCTTTGGCCTTCCAAAGTGCTGGGATTACAGGCGTGAGCCATGGTGCCTGGCAACAACAGTAAACACTTTAAAAGTACCCTTAATCCAGGCACCAAAGGCCCTTCCCTAAGATCTCTTCTTGGACAATCCTAGTCTTTTAATATGCATAATAATCATTTTCATATCTCAGCACTTAGGGCAGACAAAGCAACTTATATGGATAAATTGTGGTCAAATATTTTAAAAAGGAAAACTACTTGTGAGTGCAAAAAGTCATCCAGTAGAAATGACCTTGCTTTGAATAAACTTAGAGCTCTAATGAATTTAAAGAGACCCAATTTACAGCATACAAGGAATTTCAACATTATTTTTAAAGAAAGCATAATAATGTTCTTTCAAGATTTGACAAAGCCAGATATTGGGACAGGTTCATATCCGACAAAACTCTACAAGTCACAATTTGCAAATTTCATTTTTTTTTTTTTCCCTGAGATGGAGTCTCACTCTGTTACCCAGGCTGGAGTGCAGGGGCATGATCTTGGCTCACTGCAACCTCCACCTACCAGGTTCGAGTGATTTTCCCCCCTCAGCCTCCCAGTAGCTAGGACTACAGGCGCGTGCCACCACGCCTGGCTAATTTTTGTATTTTTAGTAGAGACAAGATTTCGCTATGTTGGACAGGCTGGTCTTGAACTCCTGACCTCAGGTGACCCACCTACCTCGGCCTCCCAAAGTGCTGGCTGGGATTACAGGTGTGAGCCACCACGGCCCACCAAATTTCATTTTTTAAAAAGGTAACAGGCTTTCAAACTGTAAGCAGCCCAAAGTCTACCTTCCTTTGACTACAAAGGGATATATGCACTTCAAACAAAATACGCCAATTTGTATGACGTTAGTAACTTATAATTGTAAATGCCTTTATACATCAACTATCTCAAATAGTCAGGATCTAGACACTGTATACTCTATTTAAAAAGCTATTTTGGAAAAGTAAAGCTATGGAAAAGAGTTCAAAACACTTTGGGAGGATCTAGCAACAGAGAGGTAGTATAAGGCCAATATTAGGCCGGGCGTGGTAGCTCATGCCTATAATCCCAGCACCTTGGGAGGCTGAGGCAGGCGGATCACCTGAGGTCAGGAGTTCGAGACCAGCCTGGCCAACACGGAGAAACCCCGTCTCTACTAAACATACAAAAATTAGTCGGGCGTGGTGGGCAACTGTAATCCCAGCTACTCGCGGGGTCTGAGGCAGGAGAATTGCTTGAATCTGGGAGGTGGAGGTTTCAGTGAGCCGAGATCGAGCCACTGCACTCCAGCTTGGGTGACAGAGTAAGACTCTGTATGAAAAAAAAAAAAAAAAAAAAAAAAAATCAATATTGTTGGTTTTTAAGTTGTTACCTTTTAAAACATTCATTGGACACATGGAAAATTAGCTTGGAAAAGTACATTTTTGTTCCTGGTGGCTTTGCACACATACATTGATTTATTTCAGCTACATAAGTAAATTAGGGAAGGTCATCAAACTTCAACAGAAACAAAACATGTTTCAATGTACCTTTTCCTTTTCTTTTTTTTTTTTTTTTTTGAGACAGGGTCTTGCTCTGTCACCCAGGCTGGAGTGCAGTGGTGCAATCATGGCTCACTGCAGCCTCAACTTCCTGGGCTCAAGCAATCCTTCCACCTTGACTTCCCAAGGAGCTGGGACTACAAGCCCTCACCACCACACCCAACATTTCTGTATTTTTTGTAGAGATGGGGTTCCACTTTGTTGCTCAGGCTGGTCTTGAACTCCTAGGCTGAAATGATCTGCCTGCTTTGGCCTCCCAAAGTGCTTGGATTACAGGCGGGAGCCATTGCACCCAGCCCTCAACATACCTCTTTGCCACTGAAAACCACCGTTTCTTATGTTCAAAATTCAAATAATTATACCATTTATGAGCAATTGATGCTCATCTTTATGAAATATGTCTTGAATACAATACTGGCAAAGGAGGGAAAGGCTGATAACACTGATGGTGGATGGATGAGCGAGAAATCGTCAGTTCTATGCAAAACTGTCAACTAGCGCAACTCATGAAGCAGCATTTTCTGTCACATACTCCTGCTTTCATATTCTTCATAGTGCTTACACTGTATTTCTAATCATCTACATTTGTTTGTTACCTGTTTTTTTATCCTTTCCCATGGTAAAATATAAGCCCCAGAAGAAGGAGGAATTTCTCTTATTAATGTAGCCTCAGATTCCACAATAGTGCAGATAAATGGTGAGGGTTCAATGTACAGATATACAGTTGTCATTAAGAATGAAAAGCATAATCCACGCTAGGAATTTCCATTTAAGTGATTCTTTTCAGTCCTTGTATTTGATAAAGTCCCTAGGGTCCATCTCTATTTTACTCTTCCATTTCCCTTAATGTAGGTTTCCCCAGAATTCTAGTCTCAGTATTCTTTCACTTCCCTGTGCTTTATCTCTTGGTAATAGTATTCTTTGTCAAATATCAACCACCACATCCAGGTGAAAGACTCCTAAATTGGTATCTCTCTTGTCACACTGGTTGCTAGACTTTTCTATCTGGACACGCTCTTTTTTCATCTCAAGCTCAGTTATGTCCAAACCCAAATTTTGTACCACCACCCCAAGCTTCCCATCCTTCCCATCTCTTCTATTTAGGTTAGTAACACCATGCTTATGGTTACCGTAAGTACTCTCTCCTCTTTTCCTCTGCCACTCTACCCTTCCCTCTGGAGACACCAATATCTACAATTCTCTAATGTTTCTGGGACAGGCACATGTCATAATCACTGCCATGACACCACTTTAAATCTCTACTCAAACTTGCGGCTGGACTACTTAAGTGTTTACATTTCTAGTTACTCCCCTCTCTTTCCATCCTGTACATAATTGCCCTGAACTACTTTTCTCAAAAACGTTTTTTTTTTTTTTTTTTTTTGAGATGGATTCTTGCTCTGTCGCCCAGGCTGGAGTGCAGTGGCACGATCTCGGCTCATTGCAACCAGGTTCAAGTGATTCTACTGCCTCAGCCTCCCAAGCAACTGGGATTACATAGGCGTGTACCACCATACCTGGCTAATTTTTTTTCCTCTTTTTTTGTTTTTTTCAGATGGACTTTCGCTCTTATTGCCCAGGCTGGAGTGCAATGGTGCGATCTCAGCTCACCACAACCTCTGCCTCCTGGGTTCAAGTGATTCTCCTGCCTCAGCCTCCCGACTAGCTGGGATTACAGGCATGCACCACCATGACAGGCTAATTTTGTATCTTTAGCAGAGACGGGGTTTCTCCATGTTGGTCAGGCTGGTCTCGAACTCCCGACCTCAGGTGACCCCACCGCCTCAGCCTCCTAAAGTGCTGGGATTACAGGCGCGGTGACACCCAGCCCTTATAATCTGCTTTTAACCTACATACCCTGTTATGCAAACAAAATATTTTTTTCATTTTCTAAACACAGCTTGTCCTCCTTTGAGAACGCTTGTTTCTTAACCTCTCCCAGATGGAATTCTACTTATCAAAGCGCAGTTCCAATGTCACTTCCCCATTTATACATTTTCACTTTCCTTACACTCTTAGAAAATAGTCTGAACTTCTCTCTGCTCTTTTACTTCACACTGTGTTATACATTATCATTATTTGTATATCTGTCTTCTCTCCTTGACTACAAGCTCTTTGAAGACAGGAAACTTATACTGGTCAACATTGAATCCATTATTGTATGCCAGTATCTTGTACAAGTAGGTGCCCAATATATGTATTTTTAACTTGAATGATTAAACTACAATTGAAATTTGCTATAATACTAACTGATAAAAAGCAGGACTCAATAAATGGTAGTATTTATCTTGGTATTTATACAATGTGGGTCAGCAACAGAAATACCAAGGGCAAAAGAGCTTGTTAGAAATATGACTTAATTTCAAATCAGTTTTATGGCATAAGCTTTGAGAATAATCATATGGTGAGGTTTCACTATTTCTGGGAATTAGTGTTGATGTACTAAGCTGTCCATATCACACTGTTAGGTAGGCATGGGCTTTTGAGGGTAGAAATGGACTACCAATCCCGATTTTCCCTGAAAACTCTGTCCTTACACTTAAACAATCCCTAACCATGTCAACAACTGGTGAAAGCTCCTTTATATCAAGGAAGGAAGAGGTTCTAGTTTAGAGTCATACAAGAGCACTATCTTTACATGACTTGGTGAAATGCCCCAATGCTATATGTAAAATTGGTGTAAACTTAAAAAAAAAAAAAAAAATCACTGTCTAAACGGGAGAAGCAGCACCAAAAACATATCAAGTATAAAAATACATCATTTCTGGTATTTTTTCCAAAAGCAGCTTCTCCATTTGTACAATAAAAGCCAATTTTTCCACTCATCCATCACAGTCACTGGTTCTACTTTGCCAGTTAAAGTGATGACAGACAGAACTGTTATCAATACTTTTCCTAAATTTACAGATAGCCCTGTAAGTTACAGGACTTTTTAAAAAATCACTTTCACTTTCATAAAAAGAATGTGTATGGTGGGAGAGGAGGAGCAATACAACATTTGAAAAGTATGGTAACACAGCCTTTTGGATCACAGGTCATTTCACTAAGCTTTATCTCTGAGTGTTTATTTTATTACCAAATCACAAACATATCACACTTGTTCTATAAAAATTGTACTACTTTAAGTTCTAAACACAGGCTTTATTTGGCAGAGTATTCTAAATCAGGAATACGTTTCTTTTCACACTTCCTGGCCTTAAAAGAACTCCTACATTGATGTTTGAAGGTAAGAATAAAAAGAACAAAATCAGTTACTTAAAAAAATGGGGGTACAGAGTGATTTAGAGCGTAGAGCCTAAACAAAGTACGCACTCATTCTGCATGCGGTTCACGGTCCTCACACTGTTAAATGACCAATAATGAATAACTCCCAATACCTTCTGCCAGGCTTAAACGGTAATATGCCTCATTTTACTCCAACAAATGAGACTCCTCCTCCTATCAGTCATGGTCTATTCCAATCAGCAGGGTGCCAATAAGCCAGAGGCTAATGAAAAGGGCTTTAGACAAAAAAGAAACAATGGACTGCTCCCAAGCCCAACCCCGGAACTGTGAGCCCCATTTTTTAAACACTACAGTGCACATTTCAGTTAATCTTTATTATGCAAATGTTATTGAGTCTAAGGAACAAAGAAAGTTATTTCATGAATTACTTTTAAACATCAACTTCCCTGAATTTTCTTTTCTTTTGTTAGAGACTACTGACCATTTATCCAGATTAATACACACATACACACACACACTCTCTCTCTCTCTCTATCTCTCTCTCTTTTTCCCTTGCTCTGAGGTAGAAATCAAAACATAAATTATCACAAAGAAGTCTGATATAATCAACAAAATTAAACAGTCTTCTTGTTTGATCTCCTCTAAATTAAAGACCAAGTGTTTTGATATGGTATTAGGCACTGAAATAAACCAGATGTTTCTTCCTCTATATAACTCTCCACGGGCACAATCTTAAAGGGTTATTGTCTGGCAAATGTTCAGGGAAACACATTAGAAATGGCACGAATACCCAGATTTTCCTTTCCTTCTATCTACCCTAGGTTTTTTTTTTTTTTTTTTTAATCTAAACTAATGCATAATCCACAGGGCTTTGGGAACTTTGTGTAAATACTTTCATGTACAATTCTCTTTCTTGCTATCCTGAGATTAAGACCACAATTATCCAGGCTTAAACCTAAAATAAAGGAACCTTTGCAAATGCATTATCTGGCCTTACATGTTTAATCACACAGTATTCTGTGTGCTCTTTAATACCTAAACTGAAGAACAAAGGTTGCACCCTCTGATGTTTCACAATACGAAAGATCTTTTAAGACACATATCGGACAATTGGGGAAATAGAATTAATTTTTAATGACAACAGCATAGTGTTTCTCCATCTAAAACCAGATGCTATATTAAAAGCGTCACATTCTAAAGAACTTAAAATTTCAAAATAGTCAGTCACCATTTCAAAAGATCTATAATACCTGACATGAAATTATGATATGCATGTCAGACTCTCAAATATAATCCTCATTAAGTTCCCTCTCCTCATCTCTTCTAATCCTTCCTATCCCCAGATAGTGTGATGTTTTTCTTTTTCAGTACATTTTGAGTGCACTAAACATATATTAAAGTGAATGAGGGTCTGTAAGGAAAGTTGGAAAAAGAACGTATTTGGGGAGGTGTCCGGCTGGGAAGTGGGGAAGCCGATGGATTGAAGGAAGGGATTTGAAATGTGCAGACTATGGCATGCAGTGATGGAGCAGATGGAATGCATCACCGTCAGCTATGACAGAAATGATTTATGGAATGACCTGGCTGCTACTGCCTAGTAACAACACAGGATGACAGAGCTGAGTTTCCATGACAACCAAGGCCCACCCACTAACTAGATTAAACATCTCTTCACTGGATTCCATTCACGGTATATTTGGGTTTTCTTTTCCAAATGCCATTTTGGTTTGGCTAGTACGCTGTCTATAACATGGGAAGATACTCAAGGATGTGAAGGGTAACAAAATGAACTTGATGGGCCACTGAGAACATCGCAAATTCTTGCCTGCCTATAGGCCAAGGTTCCCTGAGAGAAGTTTTTCTTTAATAAAATAAACAAATGACCTTTGAGAAAAAAAGCCCCCAAAATGCAGGTTACATTTTAAAAAATTATCTCGCACTGAAAGTTCAAATGTTATTTGTTCTGTTACATGTGAAATATCAGTTACTGGATTCTTCCAGAATCAGGAGAAGGAATATGGCAAGTCAATCAAATACCTGGAGACCTCTCAGGTTTAGTATAGAATAAAATTTTCTTCCTAAATAGGTCATTTTCAACAGGTGGCAGTAAGTCGAGAAAAGGGTGAGACAATTTGCTTTCATTCTCATCAATACCCTGTAAGATAATTACCATAGCACCGCACTTTCTGGATGTATGGAGCAGTGGTTAGGAGCAGAGTCTGACGCCGGTCTGATGAGGCTTCTAATATATATGGGCTTTATCCATGCTAGCTTATGATTCCCCTAGGGCAAGTTGCTTAATCTTTTTGAGCTCAAGTTACTTAACCTTTTAAACCTTAGTTCCTCATCTGTAATGTGGGGATAACAATGCCAACCTTACACGGCTTTCTTGAGGATTAAATGAAACAGGGCATGTAAATGCTTAGTATAGGGCCTAGCACCTAGTAAGCATTCAAATTATAGCTGATAAATTTTGTGAGTTTTGTTATTATCATTACTATTATTATTATATGATCCAAGAAAAATTCAACAAACATTCACTGAGCTCCATTTTGTGTGTGCTCCATCTCTACTATGTAGTAGATGAGTATGACTTGGCTTCATTTTCCAAGAAGCTAGTATTCAGCTGTAGAGAAAAATTTATTTACAGAAACAATATGCAAAGAGGTTTATCTCCTTAAATGTTCAACAGTTGCTTCCTACTACTCAGGTTATTAATGTGCTCTGCCTTCTCCATGAATGGCAACAAATCTATCTGACAGTTAATTGCACTTCACAGAAAATAAAAGACAATTCTGTGGGAATTCTAAGAGGCATACTGCTCAGAAAACAAGAAGAAAAAAAATCATCTAAAGTGAAATTTTAGGAAGTGCAAAGCACGAGTGCCCCTTTTCAATAATTAGATTTGAAATTGTTGTAGATTTACTGAAAAACGCTCTCCCTTCTAGTTCTGGCATTCCGAAAGAAGAGATTTTAATGTTTTAAGAATCAGATATTAAAATATAATCAGTGCTTTGTCATTAATGTTCTGATGTGATGTATGTGAACTACTTGCTCAAGAAAATACTATCGGATTCCATCAAATCACTTTTACTCATTTTAGCATGATTCTTCAATGAATCTGGCTTTTTTGGGGAGAAGGCTCTCATTTCCTCTTCCTTGAGTAAGTCAGATGCAGTTGACTTTAAAAAAAATACAGTACACGAAATGCTTTTGATCTTGGAAAAGTTTCTTATAAAGGCACTTCATTCTCTGGATCAGAATACTGAGTTATCTTTCGTGGTTCCACTTGACTTATTTTAATGGGCCAATTACTATGTATTTAGAAGAAAGAGACTTAATGATTAATCTTGGCAGTTTGTGCTTTAGATGACTTCTTTTTCCTCTTCCCAGTATTTGCTGTACCATAGGCATAGCATTTAAGGGCACATATCAATACAAATGGAGAATAACTCTAAATGTGTAATGAAATTGATCTTGTTACATCTATGCTCTTTAGAGACACTTATCACCTACAGAATCTTATCACTGTACTCAGCAGAATGTGTAAAGTCAATACTCACAGATGCCAAAGCCTTTCCCAGTGCATCGCCTGTCTGTGAGCTTCCAGCAGCGTTCCCTCTGGTTCCTGGATATTTCATAGAGAAATAAATCAAGAATTTTACCAGCAAGTATTGTATTTTAGTACTCTGCCATTATTTCAAGGGTGTTCTCTATCGTCATCTCACATCTGTTACAATAAACTAGGAAATACTCTGCATGTGTTGCACTTATTAATAAACTAAAGATGAGTTCTTTACCAGTCTCTATATTGATGAAAATAAAAAAGCTTCTTGTCTTCCTGTCTTTCACTTCTAAATTCAACACTAAAAAATATACTGAAAGAGGGGCCAAGGCCAGGCGCGGTGGCTCATGCCTGTAATCCCAGCACTTTGGGAGGCTGAGGCAGGCCGATCTCTTGAGCTCATGAGTTCAAGGCCAGCCTGAGAAATGTGGACAAACGCCATCTCTGCTAGAAATGGAAAATTAGCTGGGTACGGTGGTGTGTGCTGTAGTCTCAGCTACCTGGGAAGCCGAAGCTGGGGTATCACCTGAGCCTGGAGGCGGAGGTTGTAGCCACAGAATGAAAGAGCTGAGAGAGTGAGACCCTGTCTCAAAAATAAATACATAAACAAATAAAAATAAAAAAAGAGGCCACATGTGGTGGGTCATGTCTATAATGCTAGCATTTTGGGAGGCCGAGGTGGAAGGATCACTAGAGGCCAGGAGTTTCAGACCAGCCCTGGCCATATAATGATACCCTGTCTCAACAAAAAGTAAAAAAAAAATCAGCTGAGTATGGTGGTACATGCCTGTAGTCCCAGCTACTGGGGAGGCTGAGGCAGGAGGATCACCTCCTCAACCTTGGAGGTTGAGGCTGCAGTGAGCCATGACTGTGCCACTGCACTCCAGCCTGGGTGAGAAAGAGAGACTGTGTCTCAAACAATGTGTGTGTGTGTGTGTGTGTGTATATATAAAACACATATATATATAACATATATATATAACATATATATAAAACATATATATAAACATACATATATATAAACATACATATATATAGAGAGAGAGAGAGAGAGAGAGAGAGAGAGATATTGGGGTCACTGAAGGTCCACAAACTAGGTTTTAGGAAGTTTTGCCAACTCAAAAAGCTCACCTAGAATGCTATCTGATCCATTGATGGGAGGAGTGTGTGAGGCAGCAACGTAAGGTGAACTGCTGGTACTGCCGCGATGAAAGCTGGACATTGGTGGAAGACTCGTGTTTATGTCTGTTGGTGAAACTGAGTGTGGAGGATAACTCTAGATGGAAAGAGATATGATCTATTAAATATATTTTCTGAATAATATTCACATATAATGGACAACTATGATAACAGGTCAAAAAGAGCATTTACAAGTTAGCAGCTAAAGAGCACTACTTATTGTCATTTATTTTTTAGAAAGGCATGGTAAATGCAGTAAGCCTTGAAGTACTTCAAACTTCAGAAGTTTTGGCAGAATTAGATTTTACACTTCTAATCCAAAATGAAAGACAAGTGAGGACAAAGTGTTGCTGTACCCTAGTCACATGTTATAGCCTACCAAACGGTCATGTGAATGAAGGTTGCCATAACTACTGGATTGAGACATGTGGGAAGTGGAGGTCCCCAGAATTCCACCAAAACCAGGCTGGCTCATCCCATTTGATGAACTCCAAAGGTCAGAAGAATTGTGGGTCCCATCTAAGACAAAAAGAGAAATATAAAATTTTCCTTAGCTAAAATTTTTCTTGTATTTTGATGTTGCTTATAAAAATTCAAAGGGTACCCTCCAGATATTTTTCCTCCCTTTTCCAACCTAGTCTTGTACCACTTTTCTTCCCTCTAAACTGTAAAATTACTATTTAAAAAGAAGAAATTAACATTTTAGTTAGGGAAAAAAGTAATCTAAGCTGTAATAGGCAGGCCATTATAAAAATCTTCAGAAGATCTAAATTCATATCAAGGAAGATAATAAAAATTCCAAATTTGGGAATAGGCTAGATTTATTTTTAGTTAAGTGGTATACTTATAAACACACAGAAAGTTATTAATCCATAACACGCAATGTGCATTATATCAAACATTTTGAAACTGTGGAACAAAGAAGTTTTTCTAATAGTAAAACTAAGTAATTGATTATTACCATATTATAGTTAGCTTTCAAACGAAATGTGTCAGCAATGACTTCACTCAACAATATAAAGTCAAGGAACCATTTATGTAATAATTTATTGCTCCCATATATTTGCTTCCCATAGTCCAAAACCACAGAAGACCAAATAAAAATGATTTGCTGGACATGAACGAAAGGAAATGCAACACTTTCTCTCTTAACAAGTCTTACTCTGTTCTATGATATTCACTCTTTCTTTATATTGGTAATTCTAGGCATGGTATGAATCCATAAATTAAATAAGAAACTAGAGTTAACAGCTTTCATACATTTAAATTCTAAAATGAGCAAGAACAGCTCTATGCATTTTTCTCAATTTAAGACTTTTATAAATTCAATCAATACTGGACCAGCACTCCAATGGTTTGCTAGATAATTCAATTAAATTGCAGCCAGCAATAAACAGCACTGGAAAATTATAAAGCTAAATTTTAATTTACTTTAGCCAAAAAAATGCCTAAATAAGGCCTGAATATAGGTATTCTCTTTCCTAATACTTTAAAATACTGGCTGATACACAGATGTCTGCGGTAGTATTTGGCAATTGTTTGGTAGTACTTACCTTGCATAAAGAAAGTGCTAGCGAACATACTGGTTGGTGGCTTAGGAGATGGATAACTAGGGGATTCACGGTTGAAATCATCTGAATTTGGGGATGGCGCATATACCTTAAAATTAAACAGTACATTTAATTAAAATGTAAATGACTATCATATTACTTATGTAAAATGAGTTCTATATTAGGCAAGGGGCTTAAAAAGGCCTATCTAATTTTTACAAAGGGCTACCACAAATGAAAAGAATACTGCCTAAATCCACATAAATAATGTCAAACTTAATTACCATCCACATTTTTTTTTAAGCTGGTTATTAGGGAAAAATACTACTCTAAATATCTCTGTAGTGCATCTTGGTATGACAGTTACACCAAGTGACTGAATAAGCATTGAGCTGGCTTACCAAACACAAACCTCACATAGGGTCAGGATTCAAAATCTGATCGAGCAAACAAATGTCCTTTGAATACAGCGTAACATAAAATCTGGGTTCATAAAATTCATTCTTTTCAGTGTTACAAGATTCACCAAATAAAATCAAAATGAGTTTGATTAAATGTTGCTATCTTTGTTACAATTAAAAGGTAACTATCGAAGGCACAACACAATTGTTCAGGAACTTCCTTAACTTGGTAGAGTTAGCAAGTAAATTAAAAATACATTTCCAGTACACTTTCAAGTCCGGCAAAGCTTTAAGAAAAATCTCATTTAATTTGTTAGAGCTGTATTAATTTCCTTTGATAAACCCTTGCTTTAGATAAGCAAACTATAAACATTTTGAATTAGCAAATGGCCAACATTTGCATTCCTCTGGAAAACTAAATGGGCAGCCAAATAACCTTAATGATAAAAATGTGATCACACTGTTCTCATAACTATTGAAACAAAGGTGGAAAACAATATCTAAAGTGATGCACAGTCTATAAAAGTCAACCAGAAGTCAGGAAGAAGAGAAAGGTAAGCTATTGTGAGCAGTGTATGAAACAAACTATTTTGTTTTAGTTTGAAATGATACAAAAAATTCAACAAAATAAAAATTTTAAGTGTTGACTGAAGGAGAATAACATTAAAATTATGGAAGCATGTATTTTAAAAATCATATATCAATTTGTTTGCATAAGCATAGAAAATTTCTAGAATTACATACAAGAAACCTGACAATGGTTACCTCTTTGGACTTCGAATTGGGAAGGAGGATTTTTACTTTATGTTCTTCTACATAATTTGATATTTTACCCCAAGCATATATTTCTATAGACTAATAATAGAAAAAGAGTTAAGGAAGCACACCAAGATTAACATGGGATCCCAACTTTTTATTTACATAAACTGTCAATTATATTAATTTATTCTTTCTTGGAGGTATTAACTGTAAAGACCCCTTGCAAATTACCCTAATCTTCCCAAGATTCAACTCCCTCTTTTGTAAAATGGTGTTAACACTACTTGCATGAGGAGATTGATGGGCAGATCAGATGAAATTATATATAAAATGTTTAGCACAGTGCCTTGTACAAAGTATGCTGGCAATAAGTTATAGCTAACAGTATCATCTTTCATTCTAATAGGAGTAGTTATGTTGCTAAATATTACCTGTTCACTACTCAAATGCTGTTCCTTGCAGTTTTCGTCTAACATGAGCCTAGTTATATATACAGTTTATTCTAAATAAAAGGTTAAAAAGTCAGTTTTTACGCTTCGTGCTACTCCTGATAATACTAGCACAGGTGATTTTTTTTTTTTTTAAATGGACTGGCATTCAGGTTTGTTTCCTACCTTTCACATCCCAGAGATAAAAACACACATCTGTGGTACCTGAGAAGTCTTGGAAAAGATACAGTATATTCCCAAGAATTATCTAGAAGGATCCCCTAGTTTGAGGAATATGGCAGATAAAATGGTTTGTTCATCATACATATTAAGCATACTTTTCTGGTTTAAAGGTATTTCACAAATGATTGTGTTGAAATAAAACAACTGACTATATACCAGTATGTCTGCAATGTATTGTACAGGCTGATAGGCAGATAAGGTTTTCAGGAAAGGAACTTTGGACTATTTTCTTTTAATCAAGTTTCATCTTCTAAACTTAGCCCTAGCTAGAAGTCCTCTGTCGCCTTTCTATATAGATTTCTTCAAGCCAAGCTAAACCATGAACAACAAAAAAATAGAATAAATCCATAGACCTAGCCAGAAAGTACAATGTGAATCAAATTTAGAAGACAGCACCCGAACATATGCTTTTTATCACAAATGTGCACTTACTATACACATCATCCTTGATATGTAAGTATGAAATATAAAATTCTCTAATTCTATCCAGGTTATAGACTGAAACAGCATGTAAGACTCTCATACTTGATAATTATGAAAACACTCCAGTTTTGATGTGTCATTTCACACAAAAATGGACATAATTTGTCAGTTTAAATTTTTACATACTTTATCAATTTATATTTCTTTATCCTTATTCCTGTTAAATTCACTGTATTTCACACATTAATATACTTACATTTTAAAATTTTGAAAATGGTTACAATTACAAAAGGAAGTAAAAGGATAAACTTTACTCACTTACAAATCGCTGCTAAATAAAAGAGAATATGCCGATCAGAAAATGGTTTATTCACAGTTGTCATGGAAAGCAAGAAAACTAAGATAAACCACACAAAGCACGGAAAAAGACTTGCCTTCCCTTACGCAAAAATTTTGAAGTTGTATGGAGAAAACGGTACATTTTAGAGGTAAAGTTTGCTTGTAATGCTATTTTTTTCAAATAGATTTTGAAAACAAAGGACTTTTAAAGGACAGACCTTATAAATGAAAATGGCAAAAAAAAAATCCTACTATATCATTTTTGTACTAACACGAGTTCAAAATTTTCATCATAAGAATGTTTTGAAATATATGGCTTTCAAAGAGGTACATTTACCAGCATTTCTAACACAGGCTAAATAAGCTAAATAACTTTACTTTTGGTATCTTAACTATAGCTTGCAAAAACATAGATGCAATGTTATGAAGCAGCAGTCGTGCCAGTCTTGATTTTTCAGATCAAAGACTTCTTGCGGCAAAGCACAACTGATGTGGTCTCAAAGGCTTTATTAACTCCAGATGTAGGGAAATAGTCAGCCAATTCCACAAAAAGAGCAAGTCTCTCTTAGTTACAATCAGTACTGGCCACAAATTAAAACCAGACTGCTTATGTCATCTGATCACCTGAACACAGATGCCAGTTTTTTTCCCCTAGTTAATGATCTAATCATTGGTTTAAATCTGAAGGATGATTTTGTACCATGACAGTCAATCTTAAAATTAAGAGAAAGGAATATATATGCTTTAAGATGATTAAAATCTACCAGGAGTCAAACTATTTTAAAGAGAATAGAAAAAGGGTAAAATTAAGTAATTTAAGATGTTCTATTAAAATGTGGTAGACATTTTCTTTAGAATTCTATCCTTTTCAGAATGCTAAGCTCACAGTAGAAAATGAGAAGAATGCTTTATATGAGTATTGTCCAATAGGTTTCTGTGATGACGGAAATGTTCTGTATCTATGCTGTACAATACAGTAGCTATCAGTCACATGACTACTGAACACTTGAAATGTGGATAGTAAGTACAATTGAGAAACTGAATTTTAAATTTTATTTTATTTAATTTAAATACCATTTGTGGCTACTGGTTACTATACTGAACAAGGCAGATTTAGATCCTTCTTATCCAGCAGTTTAAGATTGTATAAATTATTGTGAAATATATTCTAGAATTCTTATGCGCTTCAAGGCATACTAAAACCAAAGTCAGACTACATTCTGAAACATTTTGAGAACACGTTCACCTAATCTGGAATAATGAAGTATGGAGAAGGCTATCTACTTTTCTGAACATGGTCTGACACAGAACTAAGTACCAAGATTTCATTATGTTTAGGCTTCTATCAGATCTTTTGTCAAGATGGTTTGAATAGCAGTTCTCTGTAAGTTCCAATATGTTCAGTATCATTAAACACTTTAACACAGGCTAATGTGGGCCTCAAATATGTGAAAGGTCTGTGCCAATAACAGAAATTATTTTCAGCATAATTTACATCAATTTACCAAAGTAACAAAACATAACAAAATTATTTGGCTAACGTGCCCTGCCATCATAATTTTAAAATGAAAATATGATATTATATTGAGGAACATCCACTTTATCTGGTATCTTATATAATTATATTTAGTATTAAACAATAAAAACTTTACAAGATCTAGCTAAGTACCTAAAACCTGAAAAAAAAAAAAAGGTCTAGGTCAATGAAATATTAAAAAAAGAATATCCCAACCCAGGTCAAACCATGTATTAAAAAACTATAATTAAGACTCTAGGCCTATAATTTTAAGAATATGTGCATTTAAGAGTCAGCATTCAAAAAACTAGGTAATTTTGAGATTTTTAGTGTTTAAATTATTAATTTAATTTAAATTGATTAATCTGGGGGGAGGGGGGAGGGACAGCATTAGGAGATATACCTAATGTTAAATGACGTGTTTGTTAATGGGTGCAGCACACCAAACATGGCACAGGTATACATATGTAACTAACCTGCACGTTGTGCACACGTACCCTAAAACTTAAAGTATAATAAAAAAAAATGAAAAAATAAATAAATAAATTGATTAATCTATGCAAGTTCCACACGTAGCAATATATACAACCAATTTCTCTTTCTCAATTTTGTGGGATTGGAATTTAGTAAAAAGAGGCTCTTTTAAGAAGAGTAAATAAAATTTTGCTTTAATAACTATACCCATTTGTATAAGAGTGCTGGGAAGATAATCAGAGAAAATTAAAGACATTTCCTAAAAACCATTTCCCATATATTTTTCTGATTATTTTCAGATCATTCTGATCTGTTATTTTGTATGAATACCGATCTTATATATATATCCTCAGATAAAAAGCATATATCCTTGGCTGGGCGCGGTGGCTCACACCTGTAATCCCAGCACTCTGGGAGGCCGAGGCGGGTGGATCATGAGGTCAGGAGATCGAGACCATCCTGGATAACACGGTGAAACCCCATCTCTACTAAAAATAATAATAAAAAGAAAATTAGCCAGCCATGGTGGCAGGCGCCTGTAGTCCCAGCTAGTCAGGAGGCTGAGGCAGGAGAATGCTGTGAACCCGGGAGGCAGAGCTTGCAGTGAGCTGAGATCGCACCATTGCGACTGCACTCCAGTCTGGGCGACAGTGCAAGACTCCGTCTTAAAAAAAAAAAAAAAAGCATATATCATTAATCTAAATGGTAATATTTAAAAACTTCTCAAACTTACGCCTTCTCACTTTCCTTGTTCCTTCTGTAATCAAAATTTAAACAACGTAATCCCAAAGAAAATAACCTAAAAATCTAGATAAATATTAAAATGACAGTCTAATTTAGTAATTCCCTAATATCTAAGAATATTTCAACAAATGACAGATTTGATAAATAAATATCTCAATGCTTTCAGTATTTTCATATTACATAAAATGGCAAATTCTACCATAAAATCCAATCTGCTACTAGAGTTTTTAATGGTAATCTCAAGCCTGAGGGGGAAAATAATATTTAGATAGTTCCAGTAAAAATACCACAAGAACTGAAACCACAGGTATTATAAAGCAAAACGTCTGAAGTACAAAGACTGACTCAGGCACATACAAGCCATCTCCACGGAAGATTCTTTTTACCTAATTAGCCTGTTAAAAATACAAGTTGAAATTCTGTAAAAGGGATAAATATGTGTTTATATTTTCAGCAGTTTCCTAAGTAAAAGGACCAATATCTCTTTCCAAAAATTTCCAGAGACATGTTTATTTTCCAGGGAAAATAAAATGAAATTTCTTTTCTAACAACAGTAAGAAAAATGAATTCTAGTTTTCAGTACAAAGCATTTTAAAATGAACTGCTTCTCTTACTGTGTAACAAACGCAGGTGAACATTACTGGTTTTCAGCTGTGAGAAAAATTCCTTCTAAGCACATTTAAATTAATCTTAAATTAACATTACTGGGCACATCACTGGTTTTCTAGGTAAATGAAGCACATTTTAGTTAATCTTAAATTAACATTACTGGGCATATTACTGATTTTCTACGACAAGTGCTATCATTTTTCTAATAATCTCAATATTTTTCTTGAATTATGGAATTTCTAAGGGACAGGGTTTGAAACTTGTTTGCTAGAATAATATGCTGAACAAATCAATGACTGACACATTACCTACCTACTTTAAAAAAATTTAGATTCAACAATATTGCACCTGATCCCCTTTGATATACAAGTGGAAAGGAACATCAATTTCTCTCAAAAACATTCATAAAGTTGACCAGTGACAACATACCCTCTAGTATGTAACACTAGCAGGAGCTAGTTCTAACTCACTAGTATTTGGACTCACTTGAGTCAAGAGAAGAAAAACTTCCTTGGGCTCACACACTATAGTCTCAGATATTTTTGGTAAAGGGGAAAAATGTGAAGCAGGTTTACGCTGGAGTCCTTGTCATTCAATGTCTTTAGCATTCTATATTAAGAGATTTTAAAAACGACTTCATGTTTTCCCTATTATAAAAAATGTTAGATTTAACTCTTTTGGGCCCATGGACAGTCTGGAAATTTGAATTAATTTAATTGTATATTCTTCTCTCATGTTAACTAGCAATAAATACCCCAACAGAACACAAATGCAGCTGTATACAGTCACATTGGTTTCTGTTCTTTTATTAACTGAAAATGTTTATTTTAAAAATAAGTCTTACAAGCATTTACAATGTAATTTTACTTACTTGCTACTCTATTTCTTACAAAAAAAAAATTCATTGGTAGGCAGGTGCCAAGACCATGGCTAAACCAATTTTCAGTATGATGAATTCTATTAGAAGAGGAGACTTGCTAAAACATATCTGAAAGTTTTAATTTCAAATTCTTAAACAAAAGTTGATACAAATTTGCTTGACTAACCACACCAGTTAGTATTCATGAAATTGTTACTCTGACCACACATGCAAAAGATTTGTCAGAGTGGCCTAGTGTTCTTCCCAGTTACATTTTCTTTCCCATGTAGTACATATATGTATTTTTACATATCCAAATACACATTGGATCCAATGTAGTATATTTTAATGTAAATGGGTAGTTCGGATAAATTCAGTTTGGCCCTTTGCTATGGAGACTAATTTACATGTCGTTGGATGATATAAAGGAGAAAATGTGCTTTTGGGGGACAGATAGACCTGGGTTCAAATTCTGACCTAGGTGAGGTTGAACCTCATTTTCCTTATTTATAAAAGGAGCTAGTAACAGCTGACTGACAGTGGTTGTGAAAATTAAATCAGATAAACAAAGTTCCCAGCACAGTTCCTCTCACAAAACAGCCCTTACAATCACGTTAGTTTCTTTCTCTTTTTTCCCAGATTCCATTCAAAGAAGCTTAATATTCAAAATGTGTGTCTAGCTTGAATTTTAAAACTTGGATTTCTGTGTTGTTTCTCAGAGGATTAAAATAATTTCCTCGTGCAATGAAAAGGCCATCATGTCTGTTTGTGTGGCAGTTTTTGTACCTGGAATACTCTGTAGCATCTTTAGTCCAAAACTAAGAAAAATGGAGGCAGCTCAGAAAAATGGAGGAAGGCACTCCAGAATCTTAAAAGTAAAAAAAAATTTTCCCCCAAAACTTTTCTTTCCTTTGCTCTCAAGACTTTTTTCTAAGTTACTGTGTAAAGGACAAAATTTATTCAAATCAATGAGAAAACCGAATGCAGGAAGAGTTCTTTATAAAGAAGGAACCTCAGAAACCCACTGTTCTCTCCTATTTTTTATATTTCAAAACAGTATAAAGTGCAAAATAGTTTTAATTTTCATACTTACTGTAAACCCATATTAATACCTTACAACATGATACAGAATACAGCTACACAAAAATTACATATAATACAAAACATTAACCCCTTCTCTTTTTAAGCAGTAGGAAAAACTGCGTTAACATTTTCGGCTTTTCTCTATATGCCCAAGTCTGTTACATACCCAACAATAAAATACTGGCCATACAATTTTAGGTAATAAAATATAAAAAAGTTCTTTGGTCTTTTCCTAGAGTTTGTTCACTTTTATTAAAAGATCTGAAATACCCTTAAATATAGGCAATCAACTCGAAAACTAAAAAAAAATACTGGAAAAAAGGGAAAGGAAGCTTTCTGTTTAAGAGCAAGACCACTTAGGGTTTGTCACTCTCTCATAAAACCTGAAATGGGATGTTAAAAATGAATCAATGTGAACTTATTATTAGCATTTCAAAATATTATTTTGTTCTATCATTTTAAAATAAATCTATAAAATGAGATTAAAGAGTTTAAATTTAACTTATTCACGACAAGAAGTATATTAAACTTCTATAACTTAAGTGAAGACATATATTTCACTTAAGAGTCTAGAAATGTTAATGAAAGTGCTGGTTTTTACTTTAAGGCATTGACAAGCAGACATTTCCCAATATACACTAAAATAATACATTTACATAATCTTGAGACAATGTAATTACATACCACGATTTTCTTATTGAAGAAAACTGAAGTCATCACAAAATAATAATGTTGCTAATGATTTCTAATAATTACTAGAGAATAATTTTAAAAAGTAGAGGTGGGTAAAAATAAAATACATGCAAGTCTAGGGTCTTATGATTTGGAGTACTAAGCCAACATATCATCTCTTTATTTATATATTTTTCCAGAGCATAAAAGTCACCTTTGACCTATATTAGGCACAGACTATCAATTTTTCCAGGCTCTCTACCATACCAGCTATGCCATCTACCATAAGCCTGGAAATACCACTATCAAAGCTCCCCCTAACCCCCTCCCAATGCAGAACAAAGAGAAATATAATACAGTAACCTGTGCTTTCCAAAGAATAAAATCTAAACTCACTTTGAGTTAGTCTGGTTCAGGGTCCTACATAATTAATTTTACTGAACTTATACACGTGCACACACACACACACACACACACACACACACCCCCCACACACATACCCACATACCATCTTCAGACTGTTTTACTTAAAATCAGACACAAAAGAAAATTATTTTCACATTTGAAAGACAGCTGGCAAGAAAATCATATAGAGATTAAATAATTTCAGTCATCTGTCTAAATCTACTTCTTATATTATCCAAAGCTCTGCTTATATGGGCAGCTTGAACATACACTTTTTACTGAGTTTAAAGATATTTTGACTTGCTGATCATGTTTTTTGAAAGCTTATCCAAAAGTTCACAACCAAACACTGGCCCAGTCCAAAGAGCCCTTACTAAAGCAATCAGGGAATGTAAGAGTGCTTTTATTAGTTCTTAGTACCCTAGTTGTAGCCACAGGCTACTTTAAAACATTTCCAAGTGATAAAAAGGGAAGAGACAACCGTATCTAATTTTAAGCCTATTTTAGTAAAATGTAATTGAATATTCTCTATAACTTAAAACATTAACAATAAAAATGCTCCCCCCTCCCCCTTCACTGAGCCCATATATGCATTTTTTCATGAGACACCTGAGGGTAAAATTATTTTTGAAAGATTTAGAAGGAAAAACACTGAGTTTCTGACATAAACCAACACTGTTATTCATTAGTGTACCTTTTAATAATATTTATCAAGTATCTTACAAAGATAGCTCCTATTGAAACTTTCCAAGTTGACTCTTTTTTTTAGAATATATAAAATCCTCTGGCTTATAGATTTTTTTGTAGAAACCCAGTAAATTATTAACATTAGGTAATTAATTTAAAGAATAGAACTCTTGTTTAGCAAAACAAAAAAGTATTATTTTAAAACACCTAGTCATGTGCTTGCTATAAATCAACCAGAAGTACAGTGCATTCTTTGGAAAATGTATAAATGCATTCTTTTAAAAAATAGTGATTTATTTCATGAATCCACGCAAGGTCAAAATTCTAGTTTGATTGGAAACAGATGGTATCCCAGAAAAGTCAGGCTCTGGACCTGAAACTCTAAACAGGAAATACGGCCCTTACTAGCTGACTGCTTCCCTAATCATTACCAGAGCTTCATACTTGTTATTTTTATGAATATCCTAGATGACTTT
Organism: Hylobates moloch; assembly: GCF_009828535.3. NCBI lineage: Eukaryota > Metazoa > Chordata > Mammalia > Primates > Hylobatidae > Hylobates > Hylobates moloch. The sequence continues at coordinate 101,368,105 of NW_026652289.1, read as the reverse complement.
CATCTTTTCCTTCCATCCGCAAAGCATCAAATAATTCTCAATACATATGTGTGCATATACATATTTTACATAATGATTTGTTTACAATATACGAAAACATAAAAACAAATGTACTTTCAAGCTCATTGCTAGTAAAGATATCAGGCTAATAACAACTCAGAAACTCAAGTTTATTTTCTACACTATCTTAAAAATAAAACGAAAGCCAACAACTATTGAGTAGCTATGTAGCCGACAGGACTTTACTGACACTACTTCTAAAGAAACCTACAATCTAGGCTGGGCGCGGTGGCTTATGCCTGTAATTCCAGCACTTTGGAAGGCCGAGGCGGGTGGATCACCTGAGGTCAGGAGTTCGAGACCAGCCTGGACAACATGATAAAACCGCGTCTCTACTAAAAATACAAAAATTAGCTGGGCATGGTGGCGGGTGCCTGTAATCCCAGCTACTCGGGATACTGAGGCGGGATAATCGCTTGAACCCAGGAGGCAAAGGTTGCAGTGAACTGAGATTGCGCCACTGCACTCCATCCTGGGTGACAGGGCAAGACTCTGTCTCAAGAAAAAAAAAAAAAAAGAAATCTACAATCTAATATATTGCAGAAGAGGATAAAACAAAACCTCACAGATTTTAGTAAAAAGCAATTAATGTATACTGCTTTCCATTAAACAAGTGAGTTAGAAGCTATATGAACAAAGAAAAAGGCTTACCGTTTTCCCATTGTAGTAATACATCAAGGAATTGCTGCCCATTCCAGGGACAGGATAAGCACAATACATGTTGATTTTGAAAATGTTACTATTTGTAGCTAATGCACACAGCTTCTCTCCAAGACATATATCCACACAGGCAAAGGGAGTAAGTCTTCAGTACTATGCATCCACACATGGATCTACTCAAAAGGAACTTATGCAAAATAGGACTGAACCAACTCACAGAGCACAGAGGGAGGGTTTATGCTGTAAGTAACCTCTTTCAATTTCCATCAAGTCCTTGCATTGGTGGAGGACACCAATAAGACAAAATTTGAGGTATTAAAAAAATGCAAGTCACTTTTAAGTGCTAAATAAATATGTCCTGAATAAAAATAACCCAAGGAATTATTAGATTTGTCTCATATATACATATACACACACACAAAGGAAGGCATACTGACAGATTTTCTGCTAATCTGTTTTTAGTTTTAATTAAATTAGAGCACTTGTGGCAGAGAAAACTAGCTTGCTACACCTCCAGCGTTACCATCTGGCATGGTCTAAAGTTGCTTCAACTTTGATAAACACATGATCAAGTAATCAGGAATCGGAAACACTGAATCATGTGTAACAAGAAGGATCTAGACAGTTAAATCCTGTATAAAATCACTTCCTGGAGAAAGCAGACCATCATGCAAATACCTCTTAACTAGCTAGAACAAACCATACTTTAAGTTACAAAAATTATGTTGAGGAAAATTGAAAGGAACACGTTTTATTAAAAAGCTTAGTCTAAAAATCAGATAGATTATCTTGAAAATAAGTTACCTGTTTTTAAAATGGAAACATTTAATAATACAGATTTGCAGTTATAAAGCTCCTTGAATTCTTCATACACAACAGCAATTAAAAGTTTATAATGTCCTGCAATAGGATTGTTCTTAAAAAAAAAAATTCACACATCTTTCATATAAAGTATGAGAGAATAAACTAAACAGTTGCCTATAAGTCTTTCCTCTTTTATTGTTCTTAATACTTTGTATATTCATATTTTTATGCTAATGCTCACATTTCTCAGATAGGAAAAATAAGAAGTGTGGGAATAAATGTCTTACAGACATTTCTAGCTCATACTTGGGTTTGAAGTCAAAAGGTTTTAAAAGTTGTCTACAAAAACATGTGTCTCTCACACAGACACGTTTTGCTATTTAAATGTTTTCCAATCAATATTTTGCTGTAATTACAACCTGGAAAAACAGAATAGCAACTTTCCCTTTTTCTGTCATTTCCCTTCGTCAAAACTTCTTTGTACTATCCTTCTCTCTGTGCCTTGTAGGTTCTAACGGGATTGTATTAACCAGAGGAGAGCTCACAAGCTGCAAAAGGGGGCACATCACTTTTTTTAAAGATACCTTTCCTGAAGCAGAAATCCTCTATGAAATATTCTAGGAATATACTATAAGGGACCCCCTATCCCCCCAACCTCATTTTATTAACATATTGATCAAATTATAGTAACAAAACTAAATCAGACAATAAGGGCAACTAACTTCACAATGTTTTAAAAGCTGATAGTACTGGAACAACAATAAAACCTCCCCACACTCTCCAGATACAGAAAAGGGTAAGCAGCAGCTGCAAAAGAACATCGCTGTACAGCAGACTATTAAAATGCCAGTCTGCGGAGTGGTTTGTAACTTCCTCCCTCCTGAGAGACCACAAAGACCCATTTCAATCCTTGGAGAACTGTGTAAAAAGCTTTGATTTACAATTAACAATAGCACGCCTTAAAACCATTCAAGTAAATTTTAGTCTCTTCCATACACAGTCTTCTCTACTGACAGATCGGCTACTCTCAAAACAAACAAAAAAGGAAAATCAAACAAAATCGAATCAAAATTTTCTTTTTCTATTAATTATTAAAAATAACTTTTCAACAGAAATTGAGGAGGAATAGGGAGAAGAGGGGAGCCACAAAGCACTGACAATACTTCAACATTTTTATAATCATCGCTTCAATCTGAGAAAACTTTTTTTATATTGGTTAAAAAACATCCACCTATGACAGTTAAGCCCATTTCTCTGATGCCTGGCAGAAAACAGAGAGGGTACTTACTACGTTGTTTGATAAAACAAACATCATAATGTAAACCCAACTAAGCAACCTTGGTTATTAAAGGACAATGAAAATTTTAATATTTTAACATCAGTTCTTTATTTTAGAGACAATTATATGATAATCTGAAGAGAATAAACATACATTCAGATAAAAAAGAAATTCATTGTAAAAGCCAAATAGTATAATCAAACTTCTTTAATGGAAAAAAACACAGTTACTTTTGTACAAACCTCATCAGTTTATTAAACACCTAGGTAAGATTTAGTGTTAAACATGAAACCTGAATGTGAAACATAATTTCTAAAGAGAGTTGAGTAACTAATTAAAAGCTTTTGCTTCTACTTTTCATTATTCTCCTAAAAAATGTAAATATAAAACTTGTACATGCGTAGGTAAGACCTCCCCCGCCAATACAAACCATAGTCACTTGGTATATACTACTGCCTAAATTGAGCGTAGATATAAAAACTTAAAACAACAACAACAACAACAACAACAAAACTCTATGCCTGTATCTATAATTATATGATATTAAAATCTCGTTTTTCAAAAACAGTAAATCATCAACAAAACTGGTGGCAATCTACATAAAATGCCCCTATGTTCTACTTGTGGGCTGTGGAAAAGTCTTTTAAATTTGTTGCTCCAAAACAGCATTTTTCTTGAAGTCTGCCTTTCCCCCCAAAAAACTAAAACTGTTTGATGTAGATGGTCATTGCTTGATTGCCATTATAAATTATCTTGTACAATAAAATCTTTTTTTCTGCTCCCAATTTTTAAAAAATTAATTTAATCTATGCAACAGCTGTAGCACAATTTCTTGTGCTAAGGAGAATCATATTACAGGAAAAAAAATGCATATAGATGGATCAAGTGCTGCTTTAGTAAATGCAGTTGTTTAATCTTTGCTTTTTTTTTTTTAAAGGAACATGTCAAGGGTTAATCCTGTGACTCAGTCTGACAAAACGAGTCAGCTGGAGACGGGGCCAATTTTTAAACCTGATTTCAGACAGGCTGCCTGCATAGGAGCTCTGAACTGTCGTGCACTTTTTATCCAGAACTGTTTCCACCCACAGCTCTACATAATCACTTATGTGTTACTCTAAGATTATGTGATTTGACTCAATATTCATGCCACCTAGTTCAACAATATAAAAAAATCACCAAGTTTTACAGCAAGATAGGAATCATTGTACACAATAGCAAAATGATTAATGAAAATGCCAGAGGACCCTGAAAAAATACATAACTTGGAGCCATACACCTTTCATTAGCAAACTGATGATTCCTGGTTTAAAGATTATTGCATTTCACCAATTTTCAAATATGCCTTTTCCTCCCAAATGTTATCAGGATGTTATGTTTGCTGCTATTCCAGTAGTCATTAAGCACAGACCTAAACTAGGCAAGAAAAAGCCATAATGTGCTTTGCCTAAACAAGTTACTTCTTCACTGACGATACAGGAAAAGATGTTTTCAAAAAGTCTACCAAGTAAGAGCTCTCTGGAAACTTCAGTTTAAATTCCGGCTTCCATGCGAAATTTCCCTCTTCCATGTTACTTTTCTATTGATTGGGAAACAGATCTTCCTTGGAGAGCTATATAAAATTTCTTAGAGTTATCCACGCGGTATTTTTATCTACTTTAATAGCTCATTTTTATCCTGATATTTGGATCACTATAACAGTTATAGCTATTTTTAAATGATCCGTCAGCAAGAATGTTTCTAAAGGTAACATAAAATTCTAAATAGTTTTTGAAAGAAAATGTTTAATTGAAGTGAATTATGTATCTTGAATTAGTTAACATAGGCCAGTTAGTGGTTAATCTTACTGTATATTCTTCTAAAACAAACAGGCAACATTCCACTGTCCCAAAAGCTAGAAAATCTGGCTGGAAAAGTAAACCTAAAACCCACTCATAATATTCCTCATGAAAAGTTTCAACATTATTTCTAAGTGAATCAAATCTTGGAAAACAGACTTTCAGAGTAATAAATGAAGCCAAACTTAAAAGCTGACATGTGAATAACTCCACGAATGAACTCTATATTTTCCTAAAGGATGAACTCAGTAAATAATAAATTATTGGCTGCAAGGGAGGTAGGAGTGAGGACAGATTTAAGAGGATAGTGAGAGAATCTGTAAGCGAATCAATTCAAAGCAAAAGAACCTTCCCCAATGCCTCTTCTTCCTCATCTACCTTGTAAAGAGATGACATGTGAGTGAATGCTGCCTCTCAAATGTGCAGTATTTTAGTTAGCCTTGCTAATTAAGTCAGACATCAAAATTCCAGGTTTTCTATCTGAACATTATATTGCAGACTTCTCCGGTAGTATATGCTACTTTGCAAATATGTTCAGAAAGTTGTTCTTCTGGTTTTTCTAATGTCCTCACATTTTAGAAAATTTACTTCTGCAAGAAAATCAAGAATATAAAACTCCAGTGAAATAATGCATCATTTTCAAACCAATCCACTAGCATTCAATGCATATTATTTAAAGTTAATAGTGTTATTGATCTAAAATCAATAGTGCATCTTTTAATTCAACAATCACTCCCATCTTGCTGATACCCAGTCTATCAGTAAAAAGGCTTCCAATTATTATCTTTCCACTGTATGAAAATCTTAAAAATCAAAGACTTGATTTTTGTGATCTTTACTCAAGTGGCACTCCATGAAAAATCTGTTTCAATTAAGCCTTAATTGTGATTACCAAAATCTTAACCAAACCAATAACCAGTAGATATTAAAGATTAGTCTGAGTACTGGTAAACAATTTATTTGGATATCAACACATATAAATATACATTTCTCAACACAGTGTAAAGACACATGCTAAAATTCATAAAATAGCGTCTGTCTCAGATACAGGATATCAGATGTCATACTGTTTCTTTACAAATATCTCAAGTCTAAATTGAGTTTTAGAAATGCTTAATGATTAACAAAATAGAAAACACCTACCTATATAGCCACTGGAAACAATCACCACTGTAAACTGCATTTTTAAGGCAAAAGAACAATTAATTTCCTTTTGACAACCATATGACTATAATGAGGATATGTAAAAACAGCCATACCTCCTGGAGAAGAAAGCAAATAAATCTCTTTCTGAGGTGAATAAATTGTATCCCTCCGACATCGACATGAACAGAACTGACAGATCATACAAAGCTTCTAAAAGGCAATCATTAGATAACCCTTCAAATGAGACAACTATATAATTACTGAGAATATGTAAAATCTGAAGCAAATTGCATGTTTCTTTTGATCACAAACTCACAATGACAAAGCAGTTTTCTTTGAAAAATTAAAGACGGGGGGCCCCTGTGCCCCTGAATCTCTTGGCTGTCCCTTTCTTTCCCCTTTCCTTCCCTACGTGAATTGCAGTTTGTCACTTCTCATTTACCACTTGAAGTAACACAGTAAGAGAATCATTAACTATGTTGCAACTTGATAATTTTCCTGCAGATGGCTCTATAATCACAGGACTGCCTAATGGTGTGTGTATGCACACATTAAAAAAAAGATGAGGATGCCCCCCAGGTTTTTAAATTCCTTAAGAAACCAGCACTTCTGAAGAGCTTTCAAGACTGACACAAGGCTTTGCACTATTGACTCGTTAGGCAATCTTAACAACAAAACAAAACTGTAGGCAAACAAAGCTATCATTTAAAATCATCTGTAAAGCTAAATAATTTTTGTGAACATGATGTCTTGGGTCAAATTAGCTGTCTCTTAAAGAAAGTGCCACCCGTTTTTTTGTTTCTTCTTTTGGCCCGTGCGATTTTTCTTTTTCCCTCTGAACTGGAAGACGTCAGATCCTTTCAATTTATGAGAAATGGAACAGCACCAAGATATTCTATTCCATTTTAAATTTATTTTTTAAAAGACCAGAAGTAACATCTGCATCTTAGCCCAGAACCATTTCAAGAATCTGCAATCCAAAGCTGTAAGTAACTTATACATCAAGTTATTTTTTGGTCCTCAATCTATATTTTTGTTTCAGTAAAAATTCTTCCTAGTGGTAGTAATTTTTAAATACTTCTTACCTCTAAATAAATATTGAGTCTACCAAAACATCCTGCCTCACATTTGTGATAATAAAGTAAAAAAGCAAAGTTAATTTTTGCTATATTCACTGGAAGAAATCATACAGATCTTGAATTTATGAAAAGACCTATCTGTTAAGAATGGTTTCTTATTACTAAATTCTGGTGACCATTCTCAACAAAAGCCAAAAAAATACTTCACTTTGAAAACACATCTAAGAAGAGTGAAATCAACAGGGAAAAAGATGGGAAATGGTGTCAGTCATACATTTTCAACAAAGAACAATGCAAAACAAGCAGTGTTTGACCAGTATTTGGTTATGCTTCACTATTCCTAACAATGACAAGTGTCCCTAAACAGACACCGGGAAACAGATACAAAACTTGGAAGAAATTTGTTAAGCTACTTGTTCTATGCAGCTGTAGCACATGTGGATGCAGTAGGGCAGAAGTATTCTCCCTATCATTCATTAGTATTCTGTGTAATATAAGATGGGCTACTTAGGGCCCAGAACACTGTGGAGTTATATCATGTAACGCGAAAGAGCACTAAACTGGGAGTCAGGAGACAGGGATCCAGGTTTCAGCTCTGCCTCTCAGGAGGCAAGAGAGCTTAGGGTAGGTCATTGACTCTCCCTGAGCCTAATTTTCCATTTCTGTAAAATGCAGGCATTAAATTAGGCCAAAGACTTCCTAGCCATTTCACCACTAATAAAACATTTTATTATGTACTCCACACCAAAACTCTGAATTCCTATTTTGAAAGATTTTTGTCTCTCAGACTCTTTTTTTAAAATTCCATTATGATAAATATTTTTCTCTCTTAAAAAGAAAAATCAAAGCAGGGTATGGTGGCTCATGCCTGTAATCCTACCACTTTGGGAGGCCAAGGTGGGAAGATCCCTTGAGCCCAGGAGCTTGAGACCAGCCTGGGCAACATGGCAAGACCCTGTCTCTACAAAAAGTTAAAAAATTTGCTGGGTGGTGTGCACCTGTAATCCCAGCTACCTAGGAGACTGAGGTGGGAGGATCGCTTCAGCCCAGGAGTTCACGCCTGCAGTGAGCTATGATTGTGCCACTGTACTCTAGCGAGGGTGACAGAGAGAGACTGTCTCTAGAAAAACAACAACAACAACAACAAATGAACAAAAGCAAAAAAGAAAACTCACAGCCATGTAACTGCAGTTCAGAACTTCAGATTAAAAGGTAAATGAAGCATTGCCATACTGAGCTGAAATAATTCCAGTGAAAGAAACCTGATGTTTAGTTACCATTTTATTTCGGTAAACTATAGAATACACAGAATTTGTTAGGTTTTTCTGATATATTTTGAATCTTGTTGTATTCAAGATTCAAGCTGTGATCCACTGGGATAGATGATACCAGGTGTCCACACCAATCTTAAATTGTGTGTGTGTGCGTGTGTGTGTGTGTGTGTGTCTCAAAGTCCTGCTTTGTTGCCTAGGCTGGAGTGCACTGGTGCAATCTTGGCTCACTGCAACCTCCACCTCCCGGGCTCAAGCCATTCTAATGCCTCAGCCTCCAGAGTAGCTGGGATTACAGGCGTGTGCTACCACACCCTGCTAAGTTTTGTATTTTTAGGAGAGACAGGGTTTCACCATGTTGGCCAGGTTGGTCTTGAACTCCTGGCCTCAAGCGATATGCCAGCCTCGGCCTCCCAAAGTGCTGAGATTACAAGCATGGGCCACCATGCCCAGCCTTAAATTGTATTTTTATAATCATACCTGCAAGAGGCATAATTAAAAGTCTAAAGCCTCACATGAAATGAAAGGCTGAACCAAAAAAGGAATCTGAAAACATAATTACAACTTCTCAGTTCTAAGACATGAGTCCAAAAGCTTTGTATTCTAATAACATTCATGCCAGCAAATGAAGTATCTAAACGGCTAGTTATATATAACTCCATTGCCTAGTAATATGTTCATTTAAAACCATCATCTTTCTTTTTTATTTTTATTTTTAAAGTATAATTGACACAAGGTCTCACTTTGTTGCCCAGCCTGGTCTTGAACTCTTGGGCTCAAGCAATCCTCCGACCTCCGCCTCCCAAAGTGCTGGGATTAGAAGCGTGGGCCACTGCTCCCTGCTCCCGGCCCTATCAACTTTATCTTGTACAAAATAGTAAAACAAAATAAAGAAAAGCAGTGACATCATACCGATAGATAACAACTCTTACATAACTTTGTCATTGTTTAATTTATTCAATAACAATTTTGGTTTCTTAATAATGTGCAAGTTAATCTACAAGTCAGATATTTTATGTTTAATATAGCATCACCTGGAAAACAAAACATTTATGGCTATGCCCTTCAAATAATACATAATTTCCTCCAGGGATGGCTTTGTTATAATTTTAGCAAGCAACACAGAGTTAAGGAGTCAGTATGGCAGCTCATCTTAAGTAAGTGGGCTGAGGCTCCTGCACTATTCTGTAATGAAGATGCAGTGCCCATCTATGACTCGTTTCTTTGCTCCTTTTGGCTGGAGAATTTAGTAGAGCAGTAAACAGGACTATTATACACAAATGTGGCTGTAATGAATATGTAGGTTGGAAAGTTTACAGGATAAAGTAAGGGGGTAAAGGATGAAGAACGGGTGGCAACACTACAGTAACTTTACAGGTGCGCGATCTTGAGGACACTTCCTTGCCATAACACTGGTGATTTCAGACTGAAATGGTTGTTACATAAAAAAGGTTCAAACTATATTACTGTTGTTAAAATGGGAATAAAGATTATATGAATATAAGAACACGATCTAATGCTAAGACCTCACATCGGAAAACAAATGCATGACTTCCTAGCTCTAATCTAATTCCCATCTAATAATCTAATTCCTACCTAATAATTCCTATCTAACCAAGGGGCACACTGTCCATGTAAATAGAAATAACTACAGTGTTCTTTGCTGCTGAAAAGACTTTTACTTTTCTGATGAAAAACTGGAGCTCTCTCTTTTCCTCCCTGAAAAATGTTTACAAAGTTTAAGCATGTTATATGTTTTATAATACAGTGAGTTAAAACATACAGTTACGTAGTTATCTTTCTCCTGAAGATAATTTACATTATCTAGTATGTAGCTTATACCTTCTCTGAGTCAGCCGAAGCATGGTCTAGAAAGAAGAGCTATGGCTGTATTGCTAATCATTTGCCTTTGTTCATTTATTCAACAAATAGTTACTAAGTATCTGTTATGCACCTCTGTGCTGCAGGTGCAATAAACAACATAAATAAAATCCTTGCTTTATTATGTTGCTCCTGATGATACAGATAAAGAATAAACGAATTAGGCCATATCAGATTGTATGAAGTACTGTAGAAAAAAATACATCAGGAAAAGAGTGAGGAGGTACTAGGGGTATGCCGCCCTTTTATATAGGATGGTCACAAAAGCTCTTCATTGACAGAGTGATACGAGATCAAAGAGAAAACTAGCCATTTGGATACTAGGGAAAGTGTGTTCCATGAAAGAGAACTGCAAATGCAAAGGCCCGGAGGTAGGAGTGTGCTTGACATCTTTAAGAAGCAGTAAAAAGGAGAGTACGGTTAGAGTGAAGTAAGAGAGGGGCAGAGGGGTAGAAGACGAAGTCTGAGAGGTGGCAGGTGTCTTGTAAACCACTTTAAAGATGTTGGTTTTACAATAAGGGAAGCTACTGGAGGATTTTAAGCAGAGGAGTATATGATCTGACCTAGATTTTAAAAGGATGTTCCTGTGTTTAAAAATAAAAAGAAAAACAAAATAAAACTGGGAGACCAGTTGTAAGGCTGTTGCCATAATTTAAGAAAGAGGTAAAGGTGGTTTAGACAAAGATGATAGCAACACAGGTGACCACAAATGGTTAAATTCTTGAAGAGAATTCTAGTAAGAGAAGTATTATGTAAGACTGTCCTCTGTCTCAAATTTATGTCAATGAAACCATAACTTATTTCCTTTAGAAAAATAATTCCTGTATTGTTGTTTTCCATACTTTCACGTGAGGACCATGGCCCTATATTTTTAATTAGGTCATCCTAAAACAATGTAGAATTAATGCTGATGGCTGAATTACCTGTAATTTTCCTGCTTTTTGTTTTGGTAAAATACTCCTATTTTGGTAACTAGGAATTAACTGCATAATTGAAGGGAGAAATCGGACATATAATTCAGTTTCTTATACAAAGAAGGCCAGTTAACATATTGAAGGTTTGAACAATCAGAGAATTAAGTTAAAAAGTACAGCTTAGAGCAGGAAGTCATTAACAGGTGATGTTTCCTATTATAGATACATAAAATAACGGCCTTGTAGTCCTTATTTTTATCCCTTTAATTCAAAAAGCATTTCCTAAATACTACATCATGTGCCTGGAGAACAACAATTATGCAACAAAAAACATTTTAGGCTGGCCGCAGTGACTCACGCCTGTAATCCCAGCACTTTGGGAGGCCAAGATGGGAGGATCACTTGGGGCCAGGAGTTTGAGACCAACCCTGGCAACACAGCAAAACCTCTTTTCTACAAAAAATAGAAAATGTAGCTGGGTGTAGAGGCATGTGCCTGTAGTCCCAGTTACTCAGGAGGCTGAGGTGGGAGGATTGCCTCTCTGCTTGAGCCCAGGAGTTTGAGGCACAGTGAGCTATGATGGCATCACTGTACTCCAGCCTGGGCCACAGACTGAATCCCTGTTTCAAAAGAAAAAAAAAATTTTTTTTTAAGTTCTTTCTTTCCAGGCTGGGTGCAGTGGCTCACGCATGTAATCCCAGCACTTTGGGAGGCCAAGGTGGGTGGATCGCTTGAGTCCAGGAGTTCGAGACCTGCCTGGGCAACAAGGCGAAACCCTGTTTCTACAAAAAATACAAAAATTAGCCAGTTGTGGTGGCACCTGCCTGTAGTTCCAGCTACTCAGTAGGCTGAGGTACGAGGATCACTTGAGCCCAGGAGGTGGAGGCTGCAGTGAGCCAAGATTATGCCACTGCACTCCAGCCTGGGTGACAGAGTGAGACTCTGTCTCAAAAAAAAAAAAAAGTTATTTTTGTCCAAAGAACAAGGTTATCTTCTGACTATAAGAATCTTAGCCAGGTGTGGTGGCTCACGACTGTAATCCCAGCACTTTGGGAGGCTGAGGCGGGTGGATCAAGAGGTCAGGAGTTCAAGACCAGCCTGGCCAAGATGGTGAAACCCCGTCTCTACTAGAAATACAAAAAAATTAGCCAGGTGTGGTGGCAGACGCCTGCAATCCCAGCTACTCGGGAGGCTGAGGCAGAGATCTGCTTGAATCCAGGAGGTGGAGGTTGCAGTGAGCCGAGAATGCACCACTGTACTCCAGTCTGGGCGACTGAGCAATACTCTGTCTTAAAAAACAAACAAACAAAAAGAATCTTGAAGTCAGGGTCCATATTTTATTCATATTTAAATCTCTAAAGTCTAAAATAGTTCTTCATTCACAATAAGGACTTAGTATATATTTGTCGATTTTGACAGCAGGGATTCATATTCTCCTCACTGGGAGTCTACTAGATGGAACCCACACTAGTAGCAAATAAGTTTTCTAATTCTCATTTAAGTTACTGATTTTTGAAATTTTAAAATATCTTTTGTATTACTGGAGAAGATACTGAAAATCATGATTTCAAATAATGATGAGTTTGACAGTTTAAAAAATTGTCAAGCTCAAGTCAGAAAACTTGAAGTTTTCTTAGTTCTTATTATTTTTGTTGGTTTTTTTTTTGAGACGTAGTTTTACTTCTGTTGCCCAGGCTGGAGTGCAATGGTGCGATCTTTATCTCGGCTCACTGCAACCTCCACCTCCTGGGTTCAAGTGTTTCTCCTGCCTCAGCCTCCCAAGTAGCTTGGATTACAAGTATGCCCCACCATGCCTGGCTAACTTTTGTATTTTTAGTAGAGATGGGGTTTCACCATGTTGGTTAGGCTGGCCTCGAACTCCTGACCTTAAGTGATCCGCCTGCCTTGGCCTCCCAAAATACTGGGATTACTACAGGCATAAGCCACCGTGCTGGGCCTATTTATTATTTATTATTAATACTAGCCTCATAAAAGCAAAAAAGGGAACTATTTAAGAACCATATAAAATTTACTTAGATTCATAGGGATTAACATTGAAAATATGAATGTTCTAGGGATGGAAGATATTCTTAATTTTCGTATGAAGGTTTTATGTTTAGACCAGAAACATGACACATGATTGAAAAGAATCGGTTTCACAGTCATACTTGGGTTGGAACCGATTCCCAAGCTGCCAGTAACTATCTTTAACTTTAGGTTCTTCTGTTTTTTTGTTTTCTTGGGGACAGGGTCTTGTTCTGTCACCCAGCTTGGAGGGTAGTGGCGTGATCACAGCTTAGTACAGCCTGAACCTCCCAGGCTTAAGCCATCCTTCCAACCTTAGCCTCCTGAGTACCTAGTACTACAGGCACACACCACCAAGACCAAATTTTTTTTTTCCTTTACTTTTTGTTTTTTTCTGTAGAGACAAGGTCTTGCCATGTTGCCTAGGCTGGTCTTGAACTTCTAGGCTCAAACACTCCTCCCATCTTGGCCTCCCAAACTGCTGGGCACTATGGCCCAGCTTTAGGTTCTATCACAAAGTTGGAACAGGAAAAAAAATGGTGATTGGCACAAATATATCTAAGTTTAAGTTAAAAATTTTAGTAGGACTGCTTATAAAAGTCAAATCATTTAAATACAAACTATTTGAATTTAAATCTAATTGTTTCAAATAAGCATTTATTAATACTTCTATACATGGGCTGCTTTTGATGTCCTGCATTATTATTACCTAACATGACACTTAAACCCTAGAAAAGTTATGACACTGTAGCACCCACTTATAAATTGAGGCATTACCATTATTCTAGCTAGGAACATTTTCGAGTAAGGCAAATAATGGTCCTGGAAAGTGTCTGTCAATACTATAAACTCTGGCCCAGTGCCCAGGGTCTTAAGGCACTAAAGAATACAAGGTAATGAGTCCAGGCGTGATGGTTTATGCCTGTAATCCCAGTACTTTGGGAGGCCGAGGCAGGCAGATCACTAGGTCAGAAGTTTGAGACCAGCCTGGCGAACACAGTGAAACCCCTTCTCTACTAAAAATACAAAAATTAGCCGGGCATGGTGGTGCACACCTGTACTCGGAAGGCTGAGGGAGGAAAATCACTTGAACCCGGGAGGTGGAGGATGCAGTGAGCTGAGATCGTGCCACTGCACTCCAGCCTGGGCAACAGAGTGAGACTGTCTCAGAAAAAAATAGAAAAAAAAAAAAAAAAAAAAAAGAATACAAGGTAGTGGATCTTAATAAAACCAAGGAACAGGCCTAAGAAGTATTTAATTTTATTTTTAACTCTTTAGGTCTGTTTTTCACTGGAACTACATTTACCTTTTCTTTAAATCTAGTGCAGGTTGGCAAACTTCTATTTTCATAAGTAAAGTTTTATTGGAATATAGCTATGCCCATGTATTATATATCATTTGTGGCTGCTCTTGTGCTACAACAGCAAAGTTTAGTAGCTGCATCAGAGACAACTGGCCCACAAAACCAAATATATCTACTACATACACCTTTATAGAAAGTTTGCTGACCCCTGGTCTAGTGCATTGAGGAAGAGTAGAAATTCAGGCTAAGATACAAGTTGGTTCTAAGCAAATTCGGCATAAAACATAACTTCTAGAACCAATTATTTTTGAAAACTGACAAAATATTGGCACATTACAGATACTGGATTAGGTATTAAACTATTATAGATAATAAAAAGACAAAACCTTTGAATGGTCAGTACTTTAAAATGTCTTTGAAATCTATTCAATGAATATAAACGAGAGTAATTAGAAACCATCCTGGGACTAGCAATATTTTTAAAATGCTTAGAACTTCAACTACAAATGTAGCTATACAGCACACATTACAGTCCTTGAAATAAGATATAAGTGCAACAAATAACTTTTCAAACAAAATCATTACAAAGGGAGCATTAGTGAAATTAAATTTCATGTAAGCAAATTACTTAGAATGTAAATGTCTTTCCTAACTTAGAAAGAAATCAAGAGCTCCAAGCATCCCTGGTGATAAAAATGTGAATTTCTTAATCTAATCCTTCTTTTTCATACTTGAAAAAAAAAATCCTTAATCATATCAGGTGAAAATTAAAACAAAAAAAATGTAATGGTTTTACTAACGCAGAACACCCTGAGAGTGGCCTTAAACTCTAAGGCATTTACATAATTCAACCATATATCCTTTAAAAACCATATGAGTTACAAACATGCACACATACTGGGCTTTATCCTACATCTGGTTTGTGAAGTCTCAAAGATCTTACCAGCAGCCAAAGAGTTCAATAAACCTTAAAAGCTACCTGTAAATGAAATGTAGCCATGTTCTTCTTTTAAAAGGAAGAGAGAAGTCAGAAAATAATAACAAGTATCACTGTATACAGCCATATCAACACAACTGGATCCACAGGACTCACTGACTGGTTACTTTTCCTTCTGCTTTTTGGTTTGAAATTACATCAAAGACACTACTGACTTCTCACAAAAATCAGCCTCTTAGAACCACACATTAAAGGCTATTAATTCTGACACTGTTCTTAACAGTGGTTACTGTCAGCATAAACAGTGGCTACTTACTAATGTATGAAAAAGATCTTTCACTTAATGACTAAACTGAATATAAGTTTGGAATGGATTATAGGATAATCCATTTATGTACTTTACATACAGTAAAGATTTTTCTGCTAGTCTGACCTATAAGGTCAGAGAATGAATAAGTCACTTTGGAAATTTTGTATCACAGTAGCCTTCAAATAGAGATACCTTATCTAACAGCCCGAAATAAGAAACTCTTAAGTACACACAGTTGTTGTGTGTTCTCTATGCTGTTTGCCCAAGGAACTAAGCAAATACCTATTCTAACTCATGTTCAAGATCTGGAGGGTTTACTCATGAAGTTCAGCAAAAGCTGGTACTTTATGTAAATACTATTTATTCCAGAATCAGTAGATTTCTTGCTAGTCTTAAGGGCCTTAGATAATTGTTTATTTTTATTTTTATTTTTTTTAAGACAGGGTCTCAGTCTGTCACCCAGGCTGGAGTGCAGTGGCGTGATCCCGGCTCACTGCAATCTCAACCTCTAGGGTTCAAGCAATGCTCTCTCAGAGTAGCTGGGACTACAGGCACACAACACCATGCCAGCTAATTTTTGTATTTCTTTATAGGGGCGGGGTTCCATTATGTTGGCTAGGCAGATCTCGAACTCCTGGGCTCAAGTGATCTGCCAGCCTTCACCTCCCAAAGTTTTGGGATTATAGGTGAGAGCCACTGCGCCTGGCTGGGCCGGATAATTGCCTATAAACACACTCTGTTATCTTGGCTTCCTAGTGACTTCCATAGGAGTCTACTCACAGAGTATTTTTCTTGCTGCTCATCTTACTATTTTCATGGATAAATTGGAGCTATCAGTTTCTCTATAGTTCTAACTCTTGACCTTTTTCTTACTGGTTCAGATGGCTAGCAAGCTCTTAAATCATAGTTTTATAATTATTCATTTCCACCCACCCCAGAAAGTTCTATTTGTCATCTCTTTCCTATTAAAAAAAAAAATCTTCAGTTTAGACACCCTCAGTATTTAGTATTTTTTTCCTTTTGAATATTCTTATTCTACTTAGTATGTATAGCAGCATGCTAGATTATTAGACATGGTCTAGTAGTCTTTATGGTTTGGGAATACCTCAGGATATTTCCAATTGTCTCAAAAGGTATCCCTACATTTTCAAATTTACGGTAACAAATGACTAAAAATTCACATTTTTTTTAAAAAGAGCCATTCCAAACAAAATGAAATTCCATAAAAATTTTAGGAGAAAGAAAGGCACCACTTTCTTACCTTTTTTTTCTTTTTTTTTTTTTTTTGAGACAGAGTCTTGGCTCTGTCACCCAGGCTGGAGTGCAGTGGTGAAATCACAGCTCACTGCAGCCTTGAACTCTTTCAGGAGTGTCAAGAGATACTCCTGCCTTAGCCTCTCAAGTAGGTGAGACTACAGGCACATGCCACCATATCTGGACAGTTTTTTTAAATGTGTGTGTGTGTGTGTGTGTGTGTGTGTAGACAAGGTCTCACTATGTGGCCTAGGCTGGTCTCAAACTCCTGGATTCAGGGGATACTCCTACCTTGGCCTCACAAAGTGCTGGGATTATGTGAGCCACTATGCCTGGCCTCATCACTTTCTAAATTATAGTCAATGACTAATTCAAGGGCCACTGAACTTTGTACCTGTCTGCATCAAACCAAGAAAAAGTAGAGTCTAAGCTGTTTTGATTCATGTCAGAAACAATAAAGTTCCTTATAGTGGTGGAGAAGAGTTAGCAAATTTTTATTTGGGGGCAGACTCTTCCTCTGTCACCCAGGCTGGAGTGCCGTGGAGTGAACATGGTGGGCTCCAGTGATCCTCCCACTTTAGCCTCCAAAGTAGATAGAACCACAGGGGGTGCCAATCACATCTGGCTAATTTTTTTGCAGTGACAGGGTCTCACTAGGTTGCTCAGGCTGGTCTTGAACTCTTGAGCTCAAGTGATCCTCCTGCCTTGGGACTACAGCCACCGTGCCCTGACAAAATATTTTTCTTGATGGGGTAAATTACACTTTGAGAGTTTAACCAAGAAATTATAGTAACAGCTTTTGTGGGAATATATACATACACACTTTAGTATGACACTTGATTAAGAAACAAATAATCATGTCATCAGGCTATATATGGGACTGCAAACAAGTTATATTCAAAACTTCTAAGACGTCATTTTGATGCAGTTAATATTTGATATGAAAAAGGTATTTTCAATTGCTATAGAACAAGAATACAACTTTAGGTATTTGGGTCTAGGAAGGCATTTCAGATCTCTCTAGGTATTTACTTACATTTTGGAAAGACTTGTTCTGATACATCTTGCTTCTTCAGAATTCTATTATCTACTGCAGCATATAAAAGAAAATGATCTATGTTTGGAAATACTAACACTAATTAAGAAATAAAGAATAAAGAGCAAACAAACTTTTCTGCATCTGAGAAATACTTCAGAGGGCCATAAAGATGTTCAACCAGTGATTTAAAAAAGGAAAAAAAAAGCGTCGGCTCCTGAGAGTTCAGAAAACAAAAATAATTAGAATGAATTATAGGGGCAGCCGGATTTGATTCAACAAGTTTTCCTTCCTTTTGTAGATTGTTTTTCTGCAAGTGAATTTCTAAACAACAACAGGAGCTGCTACAATTTACCATGCAGTCATTAGGTGCCAGGCACATACATTATATACACAGGTGGAGGTGATGTGAAAACTTTTTATTTCACTATAATACTTATCCTTTTTTATATACCTTCAAACTTTTTTTGTTTGCTCTTCATTTGGTAAAAATGAAATGCTAAACTTCTTTAAATTTCAGGCTGTAGTGGTATGAACTAGCTATAATAATGAAGGAACATTTACTGAGTATCTAGGATACACCACACTTATAGTAGGTAAATAATACTCTCACAATAACATCTGAGATAGGCATTATCATCCCCTTTTACAAATAGAAACTGGAGGTTCCGAGAACTCAACAG
Source organism: Hylobates moloch (assembly GCF_009828535.3). NCBI lineage: Eukaryota > Metazoa > Chordata > Mammalia > Primates > Hylobatidae > Hylobates > Hylobates moloch. The sequence goes on along the minus strand of NW_026652289.1, from coordinate 101,349,628 downwards.
CAACTTCTCCAAGGTTATAAAATAAAAACTGAAAAGGGCAGGCTGGGTGTGGTGGCTGACACCTGTAATCCCAGCACTTTGGGAGGCTGAGGTAGGTGGATCACGAGGTCGGGAGATCACGACCATCCTGGCTATAGCGGTGAAACCCCATCTCTACTAAAAATACGAAAAATTAGCCGGGTGTGGTAGCGGACGCCTGTAGTCCCAGCTACTCGGGAGGCTGAGGCAGGAGAATGGCATGAACCTGGGAGGTGGAGCTTGCAGTGAGCTGAGATCGTGCCACTGCACTCCAGCCTGGGCGACAGAGCAAGACTCTGTCTCAAATAAAAAAAAAAAAAAAGCTGAGGGCAGATAAATAAAATCCATTATATGCTTAATTGGGAAGTCTGTGGTTTTCTACTACTGTAGGTCCTTAAACAACAAAGCCAAATAAAAGTAAATTTGATCAGTAAAAACATAATTGACAAAATAAATTTAAGTTTTAATTTAATATACTAAGCAAGATATTTTCTGAATAAACCAAGGTATTAAAGAATCAGATTTTAACACTCAAAAAGAAAATGGTGTTTGATATTAAGTTAGGTTGTAATCTTGGCCCTATGTGTGATTTCTGGCAAGTTAATTTACGTCTTTGAGTCTTAATTTTCTTATTTGTAAGTAGGGAGTATTAGCTATAGAGTTGTTTGGCAAAAGGTTGAAGATTAGGATATGGGTAATGGTTAACAAAGTTCCTCACACATGAAGTCTTGCACCACTAACAACACAGCGACACTGAGGCTGTAAAGGATGCTAACAAATATATTACAAATGTTTCCTTTTTTTCCCCCCACAAATTACCAGGAAAAAACCCTGCCCCAAATCCCCACCCAGAGATTCAAAATTCCCTTGAACTTTGCATCTTAGTAAAGATCTGATATAGATGAAAAACAGCTGATGTACATGCGAAGAACAAAGACAAGAGTTGGCAGTTAGAGAATGGGAGGGGACGTTTAAGAACCCTAAAAGGGAAGGAAAACACCCTGCAAAGCCAAAGTACCACCCATGCCTTTGGAAACTCCCAGATAAAACTTTAACAATTATAAATGCCTTCCATCATCTCTGGGCCAGAAGAGTTGAGGTGTTTATCCAGGGTAGACTGCTATGACAACTTCTCTCTTCTCCTATCTGTACTGATTTTATGTGTTCCCCCACTCAATCTACCTCTGGAGTAGAAGAGTGGGTTTGCTACAGGAAAATCACAAAGGTTGCAACTTGTATACAATCTAGTAATACTGTACTTGTAGATGTGACCTCAACACGTGTTTATTTTTTCACACCTCCAGGCCTTTTACCTGTCTAGTCCATTCTCTCCTTCTCTAACAGATGAGCTGCTATGCATCTTTCCAGACACAACTTAAATGTCAACTCTTCCTGAAGCCACTATAGTAGGGTTAGTTCTATCTACCCTATGTCACCAGAGCACTTGGTACGCACCCTTACTTGCTTCACTGCAATATAATTAATTCCCTGAATGCTTGTTTCTCATATAAGATAGTGAGGTCCTGGAAGACAATTATGGTGTTTGTATATGTTTGAATACAGCATTATTCTACTGTTGCTGCTACAAAAGTCCGCTTTTCCCAATCTTTAAATCTGTCTAGAAAAGCAAGTGGAGAATCTCATGTGCTTTAAAAACATCACTTCTTCATCAGGAGGAAGAAAACTATGCTCACTATTCTTTTTTGGTTATTTATTGAGCATATCAGTTTTAAAACCGTAAGTATGTAGCAATTTAGACCTGAAAGGAACTTCAAATTTCCCACTTCAAACATCTTAAGGGCTGACTAATCTAAGGCTATAGAGCCAATCAGTAACTGAGCTGGGCAGATTTGGGTAAACCATTCACTTAATGTTACTGACTATACTGCTCTAATGATATTTAATACAGCCTACTTAGACCTTCATCCACAAACAAAAGTTACTCTTCAGTTGTTCTGCAGAGAGGAACAGAGAAGCTGAGTTATGTACTTATGATACCTAAACATAAATCAGTTTACAAAAAAAGTCTCTAATCAATGCTACATGATCAAATTATACAGATTATCAATGCTTTGCATGCTAAGTAACACTGCCTATTATTTTTTTGTATCAGTATCAGCAATACTAACTTAGTCCTTTCACTGTTTCTTTAGAAAAAGTAACATATATTTTACAGATTAAAGATAGAATGAACAAGTAGCAAACTGATGAAATCCTGAATGTTACTGCCAAATTTCCAGTATGGTTTGGAAGGTATAATATTCAAATTATCATAAAATAAAATATACATAGTCAATTTTCATTTTTAATACTCCATTTTTCTTACAGTTTGCATGTCAAAAGTTTATAGTTTGCATATTTTTCAATAAAAGCTCTGAAATAGGAAATCACAACTTAAAATTCCATTTTAGATCCCGAGAAGGTAAACAGTATAACCTTAAGTGTTCTTAGGACATATTTTGTCATTATTTATTAAAGTATCTTCTTTTAAAATCTTTTCAGTTAATCCTAGAAGTGGGAAAAATATCTGCCTTTAAGGTTTTTCTGTTTTCTTTTTTAAACACCTGAGATTTCAGCCAGGTGTAGTGGCTCACACCTACAATCCCAGCACTTTGAGAGGCTGTGGCAGGAGAAGCACAGAGCCCAGGAGTTCGAGACCACCCTGGGCTGGAGAGATACCTCCTCGTCTCTACAAAAAAAACAACAAAAACAAGCCAGCCGTGGTGGCCGTCCCTGTAGTCCCCGCTACTTGGGAGGATGAGGTGGGAGGGTCGCTTGAGCCAGGGAGGTCAAGGCTGCAGTTTGCAGTGATTGTATCACTGCACTCCAGCCTGTGTGACAGAGTCAGATACTGCCTCAAAAAAAAACAAAATAAAACAAAAAGACCCTGAGGTTTCAATACAGCATTTTATCTAAAACATACTTTCAATTAATTAAAATGAATTTGTTATTTATACATCCTCAATAACATTTAATATATACTAATATAGCTAGTAAAATACAATATATAAGTAGGCTCGGCCTGCAAAATTTCCTAATGGTTTTCAAAGAAATCAAGGTTTCATCAGAATTCAGCGACTTGTTCCAGATACCTGAGACAATACAGAGAACTACCTACCTCCAAGTAATGAATGTTATTATGATTACAAATGTAAGAAATGCTGGTGACCTCCAGTGTCTACTCTCTTTCCAGGCTGTTCTGTCCATTTTGCCCACTGCTTTTAAAATCAAAGAACTATGGAACACTGAAAATACACTGTTTCTTAATGTCAGGTTAAGAAATGAGATGAATTTTTCATTCACTAATCTGTTTTTTTAACCTGTATCGTTCTACTAAATATTAATGTGTAATTTAACTTTTATTACTTTCATTGAATTATGGTAATAAATTACAAGAAAATTGCACTGTTACGTTTTAGCAGTACTGTCAGTTTTAATTCGGTTTCTGTTAATTTAACAGAAATCATCTGTTATACTGTTGAACCACCTACCCCTGCATAGCACACAACTGTTAAAATGTAAATTGCCCAACTATTTTTAGCTGCTGCTGAAAAAAATTCCTGTCTTCGGGAATAATGATTTGAGGCATTGTGTTCATTTTGTTTATCAAGCAGCTATTCAGTCTCTAGTGGGCCCAAGTGCTTATGCAAGCAAAAGCTTTTAAGAATGCCTGCAGCTGCAAGCCAACCTTCCAGGTAGGCTGCAGGTTCAGAGCACAGCTGCCCTAGGCGGCATAAAACTCAGATCCATCTGGAACTGAGTTACAAAGAGGATTTCAAATTCGACTTTTCATGTATCACACGGTAGAGAAGGCGGCGGAAGAACACAGAAAAGAAGGAAGGCAAACAACCAAAAAGATGGTATCTCTACTTTAGCCTTAATAAAAACTAAAAAGCTCAGACCCATGCTGCTCCTTCTAGATTACTACTTGCCAAGCCGGATATTCCATTCAGTCTATACTTCGATGAGCTGACTCATCTGGCAGCACCTGCGCCCATGTGTTAAGTACTGCCAAATAAAAGCCGAACATCCATTTACACAACAAAAAGATGTACCCTACAAGGCACTGGGGCCTCAATCCAACAGCCTCACTCCCCATTTCTTCTAAGCAAAGGGAGAAGAAAAAAAAACTTCCGTTTTTGCACCAGAGATTTAAAAATTGTAGGTAGATTTATGATGCAGGTTCCTTTACAAGTACTTTTACTCCTTTAAAGAATAAAGTATATTTAATAGCACACTCGCCCCTACAGTATTAGATTATCACGGCCATTAATGATTGTTCCACCAAACCTTTCCAACCTTCTTCATCAAAGCCCTTTATTCTCAAAGGATACATTTTTGAGCAAAGAGGGATCAACAAACTAGTTGCTTGAAAGCTTTCCTGATGCTAGGCTGAAGTTAGGAAAGGCTTAATGAAGGCTTTAAAACCCACAAGGGCTTCACAATGAACATCTGACTTGGTGATTTATGCATATTAATAACCTCAGTCCTACTGAGGCAAGCTGAGCCAAACATGTACTCCGAATCTTAATGTCTTTAGCTCCATTGGGATTATTACAAATGTAAATTTCTAAGATTTTCAGCTATTAATCTCTGTCTGTCCTCCTGTTCAGCAACATAATGACTAATTAAACATCAAAAGACCTGTATAGGAGATCATCTTTGACAGCTACCGGCCTAGTCCTCTTCCCAAGAGGGGAATTCAAATGACAGGGACAAGGAGTAAGAGCGTATGAGTAAGCTACAAATCACTGCAGAGAAATCTAAAAACCAAACATTAAATGTGGATTTACCTCAATCAATGATTTTGTTAAGCACTGAACAATTACTATGTAAAGTATGCCCACTGGCATCAATCGAACGTACCCTTGTAGCAAGGTAATACTGAACACTTGAAAGCAGTTTGTTTACCATCAAGTTAAAAAAAGATAGGTACTTACAGAAGAAGGCAAACCAGGAGGCACCTTTCTGACTTTTTTTGCTTGCAAGGGATCTGCAAATGGAAAACAATACATTTCATCAGCATATTACACTGGAAAAAAATCAAGACTTCAAATTAACAGAATAACTTTTCCCCTAGTGCCTTTCTTGTTTTCCAATATTTGGGAGTAAGCAGCAAAATACAGCAATGAGGGCCTCGCTCCTTTTAACTAGTCCCAGTGAAAAACAGGTTCTCCTAAAAAAGTGATACATTCTGAAAATACATATCCCATAAATTTGGGAAGATGACAGCAAATGAACCAATACAAGAAAGAAAACAATAAACTAGTATGAGGGAAGGGAATGAACATTTCCTAAGAAACTGTTCTGCCGGATTTGGTGGCTCAGGCCGGTAATCCCAGCACTTTGGGAAGCCAAGGTGGGCGGATCACCTGAGGTCAGGAGTTTGAAACCAGCCTGGCCAACATGGTGAAACCCATCTCTACTAAAAATACAAAAAAATTAACTGGCCATGGTGGCGGGTGCCTGTAATCCCAGCTACTTGGGAGGTTGAGGCAGGAGAATCACTTGAACCGGGGAGACGGAGGTTGCAGTGAGCCACGATGGCACTATTGCACTCCAGCCTGGGTAACAAGAGAGAGCCTCTGTCTCAAAAAAAAAAAAAAAAAAAAAAAAAGAAGCTGTTCTGTGCCAGGTACTATACTAGGTACTTTACAGTTCCATTTGCAGAGGGGCACTTAGTATAATAGGTCATGTTGATAATATGACTCCTTTAGCAGAGTCATATTTAGTGATTGCATCACATTGAAAATTAGGCTTAAAAGCATATTTTAAAAACTGAGAGCTAATGCTATGCTTGCTATCCTACAGTTTTTTAAAAATTTGAAATAAAGAAATAAAATTAAGGTTATAATGTCAATATATGATACATAAACTATTAAATATAGGCATTGACAAATGCAATATCATTCAGTATTAGACACATTTACTTTTAACATTATGTTGCTATAACCACAACTACAGCATTAATTATTGTACAATTTGTCCTTGAATGTTTATATTTCCAGGAAATAACTTGACAGAGAAGGTATATTTCTTTCTTAGAATTCATCATTATAAATGAAAACATGAGTATTTCATATGTTAACCAGTCTCACTTGATGAGTTGATTTTACTTATACGTAAAATATAAAACTTCTTCATCTTATTTACTGTAAAATAAAGTGATAAACACAGCGTTCCAGGTTTACACAAAAAATGGATCAAGTTCAGGATTTTCTGAGGGGCTCATTATTAGGAAGAGAGAACACATGAGGAAGCTGATGTAAAGTGTAATACTTTTGAAAACTGTAAAAATGGGAATTAAACAATCACAGCACAATCATTCCTCAGTACCAGTGGGATTGGTTCCAGGATCCCTGAGGATACAAAAATCCACAGATGCTCAAGTCCTTTAAATAAAATGGTGTAGTATTTGCATATAACCTATGCACATCCTCTTATATACTTTAAATTATCTCTACATTATTATGTATAATACCTAACACTATGAAAATGCTATGTAAATAGTTATACTATATTGTTCAGGGAATAATAACAAGAAAAAATAAGTCTATACATGTTCAGTACAGATGCAATCACCCATTAAAATTTTTTTTTTTTCTATCTGTGGTTGGCTGAATCCACAGATGAGAAACCCATGGACGTAGAGGTGGCCTCAAGTGATTCTCTGCCCTTGGCCTCCCGAAGTGCTGGGATTATATTTTCCTGGTCCATAAGTGACACTACACAGTAAAACACGCAGTTTAACCCATTTGTTTCTCAGAGACAGGATCTTACTCTGTTGGCCAGGCTGGAGTGCAGTGGGATGAGCACAGCTCACTGCAGCCTTGAATTCCTGGGCTCAAGCAATTCCCCTGCCCTGGTCTCCTGAGTAGCTAGACTACAGGTGTCTGCCACCACATCCAGCTAATTAAAACAAAATTTTTTTTTTGTAGAGAGGTGTTTTACTATGTTGCCCAGGCTGGTTTTGAACTCCTGGCCTCAAGTGATCATCTCGCCCTGGCCTCCAGAAATGCTGGGATTATAGGCATGAGCCACCATGCCCGGCCCCAGTTTAACCCATTTAACTCTGGGCTGGGAATTCTCTACAGTGAATATCCCAGGAGGCTGCAAAGTTAAAAAGGCAACTTTATATGTAGCATATGAAGAAAACTGTACACAACATCAAAGGGGGAAGCATTCATTTCCTACCCCAAGAGGCAAGCCTATATTTCCTTGAAACAGAAGTGCCAAAGATGAACAGCATCTGGCACACTCTATATTTGTAAAACCCCAACTACTCACAACTAATACAGCATTCCCTTGAACAAAAGCCATACTCCTTGCACGAAAACAGTCAACTGAACTGCCCCTACCAGTTTAGAGCCTATCATTCTACTTAGAGGTCATTATTAGTAAAAGATTAGTTCAGGCCAGTTTTTCTGCTGCCATGTGAAAAGAAATTTTTCTTTTGTATGTGGTTACCCACCACTATACAATCAAATACAAAATGTCTGATTTAAAATCATGAGAGTCTGGGATTCACCGATCACTTCTGGGAGGTTGCAAAATATAACAGCTAAGAGATGGCTGCGTGTGGTGGCTCATGCCTGTAATCCTAGCATTTTGGGAGGCCAAGGCAGGCGGATCACTTGAGGTCAGGACTTTGAGACCAGCCTGGCCAACATGGTGAAACCCCTTCCCTACTAAAAATGCAAAAATTAGCCAGGCACAGTGGCGTGTGCCTGTAATCTCAGCTACCCAGGAGGCTGCGGCAGGAGAATCACTTGAGCCCAGGAGGCAGAGGTTGCAGTGAGCCGAGATCATGCCACTGTACTCCAGCCTGGGGGACAAGAGCGAAACTGTCTCAAAAAAGAAAAACACATAAACAGAATAGAACAAAATAAAAAGAGAGTAAGCTGGCTGGCTTCTAATTCCAGCTCCATCATATAGCAGCTAGTTACTTAACCCTCTTTGAGCTTCAGTTACCTCCATGTAAAAAGGGGGTAACACATCCTTTTGTGTGTTTCATGTATTGTGATAATACATGAAGGACGCTTAGGGGAGTGCCTAACATGAGTATGAGACTTAACAAATTTTAGCCATTATGATTAGGTTTCCATTAAAATGTGGGGAAAAATGATTATAAATTGGGTAATCAGATACTGTTATGCAGCATGTTGATTTCCTAAAGCATCTAAATAGTTTGTGAAGATGCTGAGGTTGATGCAGATCATCTCAAGAGTCCTTCTAAACACTGAGATTTTATCAATAACTGCAATGCTAAGAAACAGCAGCTAACAATGAGAAACAGCCATAAAGAATGTAGTAAGAACCCACTAAATGACATTGACACAGGAAATGGGTGCACCTCCCTGAGCATCAAGAGAACTACCATATCCCAACTCAGCCTTGGCCAAATTATTTAGCTTCTCTGGGTCTTGGTTCCTCATTTGTAACATGAAGTTAACATTACAACCTCACAGAGGTTTTGTGAAAATGTAGTGTGTACAGCAACGCTCCTGGCATGCAGGAGACAATCAATAGTGTCTATCATCATAATCAAAATTAAAATGAAGAAGATACAAGTTTTAATTTATAGAAAACCTGAATTTTAAGTCTGGATTTTTCTGAAATTTACTCCCCTCTGTCCTAGTTATTTCAATAATTAATTTTCCCCCGAACTTAATAGTGTATTAGCTTGTACTAAGTGCTTTTTGTCACAGTATATACTCATATAGCATACTAACAAGTTATTTTTCTAGAGTAACACTGACACATCTAGACTCCAATCAATGTTCTTATTCTGACTAACTCATTAAGTAGGAAACAAGATTGGAGATGGAAAAATGCATTTACAATTTATCCTTTCTTTAATAACAAAAAGTGTACTGGTCTAAATCACCTGGGCTGACTTAATAGTACACATACTAAATCATCCATGATACTGAGAAGTGGATACATCTAATCAGAGTTCTCTGTGCTGAATATGATGATCTATCATAGTGCCCTTTTATACCCACAAGCAGACCCTAGAACCCAGAGACCAGGAATATTTCACCAAAACACAGGTTAATAGAAAGTAGATACATAAATACGAAGCAGTCAACAAATGCCTGTGCAATAAAAAAATGTGACATAATCTTTTGGTGGACTATATATTAGAAGCTGGCCCACTTTTAATTTAAAAATGCTTTGCAGCTTTAAATTTCTTGTTTAAAAGGTATTTGGTAGAAATCACCGGAAATTCCGACATTTAAACACAGTTTGGATAAAGCATCAGAGAATACCTAAGGCTTCTTGTATGCAGCAACACAGAACCGACTGGCCTGGTTAGGCTATGTGTAAGACATAAAAGAAGGCAGCTAATGAAAAAATAATGGGGTTTGAATACTTCATATGAACAAAGTTTCCTTTTGCAATAACGTTTCAGAACTAGATGGGGTGACAGCGGCACAATGTAGTGAATGTAGTATATGCTACTCAACTGTACAACTTAATATGGTAAATTTTACCTCAATTAAAAACAAAGTGGAGTGCAGAAGCAAGTAATATGCAAAAGACAATGGACCTGGAGTTAGAAAATCTTAAAATTTTATCCTAAGTACTAATTATATGAATGTGCCTGCCCTCCCTTTGGACCCTCAGTTTTTATGTTAAATCTATTTATAGCAACTGACTAGCAGGATTGGTGAACTGATGAGATGAGAATGTATATAAAACCACCTTGCAAATTTTGTTATATCATTTATAGTAAACAATAAGTTATTAACATTAGAACATGAAATTCTAATTACAAGAAGGAAAACTAGTTAAGTCTCATTTTTCACTACTTAGTTGCTCATATGAGGACCAAGCAAGAGTATCACACTGGCTGTTTGAAACTTGTTAAAATTATGGCTTACAAATTGAACAGTCATCCAAAATTATACATGGCCAAACCTTTCATTAAAAACTTATAATGTATTTGTAAAAGTAAGAATTTTGATAATTTCATTTATTAAATATCTAATGGATGTATTAGTTTTATGCAAATAAGCCCTGACATCAACGTGATACCCAAGACTCCAACTCTCTTCTAATTAAAAACACAGACAGGGCTGGGCACGGTGGTTCACACCTGTAATCCCAGCACTCTGGGAGGCTGAGGTGGGCAGATCACTTGAGATCAGGAGTTCAACAGCAGCCTGGGCAACGTGGCAAAACCCTGTCTCTACAAAAAATAAAAAACTAGCCAGGCACAGTGGCACGTGCCTGTAGTCTCAGCTACTTGCGAGGCTGAGGTAGGAGGATGGCTTGAGCACAGGAGGTTGAGACTGCAGTAGGCCGAGATTGTGCTGTTGCATTCCTGCATGGGTAACAGAGTGAGACGCTGTCTTAAACAAACAGGAAAGAAAAAAAAAGCACAGCCAGAAGTACAGACTATGGGAGGAAAAAACAACAACAACATTTGTGGGATGGGATTTGTTGTGTGATACACTCACCAAGTGCTGCAGAGTCATGGAGTGGTCTCCTCCTGGAACTTGTAGCAGAGAATGAATAGTATGCTGTCCCAGGTTTTCCTGAAGAAGACAGCTGTGCTGGGCTCCCAAGCCCCAGATCTTGTCTCAGAAGACTAGACTATAAAATAAGGCCAAGGAAACAAGTTATTTTCCTGCTGACACTGACCCAAACCGGAAAATTTCATCACTTCTGAATTATTTATAACTTCAGTAATGTCTTAACTTAGAAGACACCCAGTAAGTACGTTTTGAATTCAATTAGACCACTGCTTTCAGCCCATAACTACTTTCTCTTTTTTTCTCCACCCTCACACTGTCTGCCCTTTTTTCTTTTTTTCTTCTGAGATGGAGTCTCACTTATTTGCCTAGGCTGGAGTATAGTGGTGAGATCTCAGCTCACTGCAACCTCTGCCTCCCGTTTTCAAGCGATTCTCACGTCTCAGCCTCCTTAGTAGCTGGGATTACAGGCCCGCACCACGACGCCTAATTTTTGTATGTTTAGTAGAGACGGGGTTTCACCATGTGGGCCAGGCTGGTCTCAAACTCCTGACCTCAGGTGATCCACCCACCTCAGCCTCTCAAAGTCCTGGAATTACAGGTGCAAGCCACTGCGCCCAGCCACATTGTCTACTTTTTAATAATTATGTAGATCCATAAAATCTTAGAGTTGAAAGACACTTTAGTGGCTGTGTGGTATCACACTTTTTAATCATCAATATTTTTGAAAAATGGTCACTAGTCTTTGCTTTAATACTTTCATGAACACATACCACAGCAGAAATTCTGTTCTTCTTCCTTTCCTTTTTTCTTTTTAGAGATGGATCACGCTCTGTCACCCAGGCTGGAATGCAGGGGCACGATCACAGCTTACTACAGCCTGGAACCCGGGCTCAAATAATTTTCCTTTCTTAGCCTGCTGAAACCGCTAGGACTACAGGCATGTGCCACCACACCCAGCTAATTTTTAATTTTTTGTAGAGATAGGGTCTCCCTATATTGCCCAGGCTGGTCTTGAACTCCTGGGCTCAGGTGATCTTCCCACCTTGGCCTAACAAAGAGCTAGGATTACTGGTGTGGGCCACTGCAGCTGGCCCATTCCTGCTTTTTTCACTTGTGTCTCATGACATGAGTTTGAGAGTCCTCTTCACCATCTCTTTTTTAACATTATATTTAAGCAATCTATTTATGTTAGCTCATATTAAGGGGTTAAGAATGATCACATGCTTATGTGGTTCTTCATTTTGTTGCATCTGCTGCTATTAAGTCATGTCCCTCCAATGTTGTACTTGTTCAGTTTGTGCTTTTTGGTCCCAAATACAAGACTTAACATTTATCTCTGATAAAATTCATCTTGTTATACTTGGTCCATCATCATCATCCATTCCTATCTTTTTCAGATTCTTAATCTGTCAACCAATGTATATGCTAGCCTTTTTAATGTCTTAGGCATCAAAAATGTGATTAAGAGAAAACTCATCAGGATGACAAGGGTGAGGAGAGAGCTCTGAGGTATGCTACAGTGACATTATGAGACTTTGTGAAGTGCTTCATTTATAATTCAGAGATTCAGCAACCCTAACCTACTAATGTAGTAACCCTATCATAAAACAAACGAAGTTAGTTTGGCAGAATTCTGCGCCAAGATTTCTTGTAGCTGAGATGAAACAGGATCACACAGACTTGAAAGACAGGAGAGGGAAGGAAGACCTCAAAAGAAAGGCGGGTTGAATACACTTGAGAAGATACTGTCAAGTGAAAAGAACTGTGATTCCTCTGGTACATTTAGGAATCCCCCATCATATATTTAATACCCCTTACTGCCATCACCATACTCTTAAAAAGTAGTTGTTTCAGCCACCGAGTATCACAAAGGAACTGAGAAATAAACCTCAACTGTGGTCAAAAAGCAGCAGCAGAGCTTTGGAACAGTAGCCCTAATAGCCGAATCTCTGCCTCCAGTCTAACAGTCAAGAAAAACTCTCATTTAAATGACTTTTCTTTGGTGTTTAAGCTTTTTAAAAAGTTGAGGTGGAATTTATCTAACATAAACACTGAATGTTTTCATTTCATTTCAAATCAGTGGCATTTAGTACATTCATAATGTTGTTCAGCCATCACCTCTATAGGTTTCAGAACAGTCACATCACCCCAAAAGGAAATTCCAGATCCATTAAGCACTTACTCTCCATTCCACCCTCCCCTAGCCCATGGCAACCACTAGTCCATTTCTGTCTCTCTGGATTTGCCTATTCAGGATATTTCACACAATTGGACTCATACAATATGTGGCCTTTTGTGTCTGACTTCTCACATTTAGAATGTTTTTGAAGTTCATCTATATTACAGCATGTATCAAAGTACTTCATTCCTTTTTAGGATAATATTCCATTGAATATGGCTATACCACAAACTGTTTATCCATTCACCCACTGATGGACATTTTAGTTGTTTCCAGCTTTTAACTACTATGAATAGTACTGCTATGTATATTCATGTACAAGTATTTGATTACTTGTTTTCAATTCTTTTGAGTATATAACCAGCAGTGGAATTGCTGGGTCATATGTCTAATTCTACGTTTAACTTTTTGAGGAACTGCCAAACTGTTTTCCACAGGGGCTGCACTATTTTACATTCCTACTAGCAATGTACAAGGGTTCCAATTTCTCCATATCCTTGCCTAGTTTGTTTGCTTTTTAAATTATAGCTATCCTTGAGGGGCAAAGTGGTATCTCATTTGCAGTGGTTTTGATTTGCATAACCCTAATGACTAATGATATTGGGCATCTTTTCATGGCCTTGATGTACATAAGAATATCTCCTCTGGAAAAATGTCTAGTCAAGTCCTTTGCCCATTTTCTAACTGGGTTATCTTTTTGTTGTTGAATTCTAAGAGTTGTTTATATATTCTGGATACTAGCCTTATCAGATATATGAATTGCAAAATTTTCTCTCATGCTATAGATTGTCTTTTCACTGTCTTGATAATGTCCTTTGATGTACAGAAGTTTTCAATTTTCATGAAGTATTTTTTATAATGTTGCTGATTCTTTTTATGTTATATTTAAGAATCTACTGCCAAATTGAAGGTCCTGAAGATATACTCCGAGACTTTCTCCTGAGAATTTTATAGTTTTTTGCTCTTATATTCAGGTCCTTGATCCATTTTGAGTTCATTACTGTTGGCTAGGCGTGGCAGCTCACGCCCGTGATCCTACTACTTTGGGAAGCTGAGGCAGGAAGATCTCTGAAGCCCAGGAGTTCAAGACGAGCCTGGGCCACATAGGGAGGTCCCATCTGTACAAAAAATTAAAACAATTAGCCAGGTGTGATGGTGTGCACCTGTAGTTCCAGCTACTCGGGAGGCTGAGGTGGGAAGATTGCTGGCGCCTGGAAGGTTAAGCCTGCACGAACTATGACAGTGCCACTGCATTCCAGCCTGGGTGACAGCGTGAGACCCCGTCTCAAAATAGTGATAATTGTTATAATTTCTGTATATGTTGTGATGAAGAAGTACAACTTCATTCTTTTGCATGTGGATATCCAGTTATCCCAGTACCATATGTTGAAGATAATACTATTTCCCTATTCAGTAGTTTTGGTATCTTGTTGAAAATCAATTGGCCATAGATGTTTAGGTTTACTTCTGGACTCTCAACTCTATCCCATTGGTCTGTATGTTCTAATAACTGTAGCTTTGTAGTAAGTTTTGAAATTGGACAAGGGTAAGTACTCTAACGCTGTTCTTTTTCAATACTGTGGCTACCTGGGATCTTGAAATTCCATATAAATTTAGGAGCAACTTTTTTATTGCTGCAAAAAAAAGGCCATTGGAAGTTTGATGGGAATTGCATTGAATCCACAGATTGCTTTGGGGAATATTCACATCTTAATATCAAGTGTTCGAATGGACTGAATAACCAGATGTGTTTACATTTATTTAAGTCTAGTTTAATTTCTTCTGGCAGTGTTTTGTAGTTTCCAGGGTACAAGTCTTGTATTTCATGTTTAAATTAACCCTTAGTGATTTTCAAGGGAAATGAAAAAAAAATTAAAGAAATTAAATTAATTCTTAGGTATTTGATTCCTTTAAATACTATTGTAAATGGAGTTGTTTTCTTAACTTTATTTTTGGTTTATTACTAATAAAACATACATCCTGCAACTTTACTAAATTTATTTATTAGATCTCATAGTTTTATTGTGAATTCCTTAAAATTTTGTATATATAAGATCATATCATCTGCAAATGAGGATAGTTTTACTTCTTTTACCATTTGGATACCTTTTATTTCTTTTTCTTGGCTAGCTCATCTGTTTATTTTTTATTTTTTTGAGATGGAGTCTCACTCTGTCGTCCAGGCTCCCAGGCTGGAGTGCACTGGCACGATCTTGGCTCACTGCATCCTCCACCTCCCAAGTTCATGCGATTATCCTGCCTCAGCCTCCTGAGTACCTGGGATTATAGGTGTGCACCACTATGTCCGGCTAATTTTTGTATTTTTCATAGACATGGGGTTTCACCATGTTGGCCAGGCTGGTCTTGAACTCTTGTCCTCATGATCCACCCACCTCAGCCTCCCAAAGTGCTAGGATTACAGGCAGGAGCCACCGTGCTCAGCCACTAATCTGTTTAGAACAAGCTTGTCCAACCCATAGCCCGTGGGTTACGTGGTCCAGGACGGCTTTGAATGTGGCTCAACACAAATTCATAAACTTTCTTAAAACATTATGAGATTTTTTTGCAACTATTATTATTATTTTTTTGCTCATCAGCTATCATAGTGTTAGTGTATTTGATGTACAGTCCAAGACAATAATTCTTCTAATGTGGCTCAGGGAAGCCAAAAGAATGGATACCCCTGGTTTCGAGTTTCCAGTACAATGCTGAATGTAAGCAGTAAAAGCAGAAAATACTGTTTTGTTCCCAATCGTAGGGAGATGGTTTTCACGCTGTTACCAACAAGTATATTAGCTGTGGGTTTTTTGTAAATGACCTTTACCAAATGGAGTAATTTCCCTCCCTCCTATTTCTAGCTTGTTAAATGTTATCATCATGGAAGAGTGTTGGATTTTGTCAGATTCTTTTTTTTTTTTTAGACAGTCTTACTCTCACTCAGGCTGGAGTGCAGTGGTATGATCTCGGGTCACTGCAACCTCCACCTCCAGTTTCAAGCAATTCTTGTGCCTTGGCCTCCTAAGGAGTGGGATTACAGATGTGCGCCACCATGCCTGGCTAATTTTTGTATTTTTAGTAGAGACAGAGTTTCGTCATGTTGGCCATGCTGGTCTTGAACTCCTGGCCTCAAGTGATCTGCCCACTTTGGCCTCCCAAAGTGTTGGAATTACTGGCGTGAGCCACCATGTTCAGCTGAGATTCTTTTTGGGCATCAATTGAGACAATCATACGGGTTTTTTTCCCCCTTCTTTCTATTAGTGTGGTGAGAATTACACAGACCAATTTTCATAGGCTAAACTATCCTTGCATTCCCGGAATAAAACTCCCTTAGCTGTGATGTATAATGTTTTCAATATGTTGCTGGATTCACTCTGCTAGTATTTTTGTAGAGGACTTTTACATCTATATTCAAAAAGGATATTCATGTGTAATTTCCTTTATCCTGTAATATTTGTCTTACTTTGATATCAGAATTATGCTGGCTTCACAGAATTAATTAGGCAGTGTTTGGGAAGAACTGGCATTATTTCTTCTTTAAATGACTGGTAGAATTCACTAGTGAAGCTGTTTGGTCCTGGACTTTTCTTTTTTTCTTCAAGATGGTCTCGCTCTGTTGCCCAGGCTGAAGTGCAGTGGCTCAATGATGGCTCACTGCAGGCTTGACCTCGCAGGCTCACCTGATCCTCTCACCTCAGCCTCCTAAGTAGCTAGGACTGCAGGTGGATGCCATCACACTCAGTTAATTTTAAACTGTTTTGCAGAGATCAGATCTCACTACGTTGCCCAGGGTGGTCTTCAACTGCAGGGCTCAAGTGATCCTCTCACCTCAGCCTGCCAAAGTGCTACGATTACAGACATGAGCCACTGGGTCCTGCCTTGGACTTTTCTTTTATGGGAGGATTCTTATTACTAATTCCATTTCTTTACTGGTTTTAGCTCTGTTCAGATTTTCTATGGCTTCTTAAGCCAGTTTTGGTAGTGTGTTTATATCTAGGAATTTGTCTATTTCATCCAGATTATTTAATTTTTTTAGCACACAATTATTCATAGTAATCTCTTATAATCCTTTTTATTTCTGTAAAGTCAGTTGTAATGTCCTCTATTTCCACTTGTGATTTTAGTAATTTGACATTGCTCTTTTTTTCCTCAGTCAATCTAGCTAAAGGTTTGTCAATTCTGTTGATCTTTTTATTTACTTTTATTTTTGTTTACTTTTTGACACAGGAGTTTGCTCTGTTGCTCAGGCTGGAGTGCAGTGGCACAAACACGGCTCACTGCAGCCTCAACCTTTCAGGTTCAAGTGATCTTCCCACCTCAGTCTCCTGAGTAGCTGGGACTAGATGTGCACCACCACACCCGGCTAATTTTTAAATTGTTTTGCAGAGATGGGGTCTCACTATGTTGCTCCAGTTGGTCTTGAATTGGCCTCAAGCGATCCTCCTGCCTTGGTCTCTCAAAGTGCTGGAATTACAGGTGTGAGTCACCTTGTTGATATTTTTAAAGAACCAATTTTGATTTTGTTGATTCCATTGTCCTTCTTGTCTCTATTTTGTTTATTTCTGTTCTAATCTTTTGTTATTTCCTTTCTTCTTCTGCTTTCTTCAATTTAGTTTGTTCTTCTTTTACTTGTTTCTTAAGGTATGAAGTTAGGTTACTGATTTGGGCGCTTGCTTCTTCTTAAATGTAGGTATTTACAATAATAAATTTCCCTCTGATTATGGCTTCTGCTGCATCTCCTAAGTTCTGCTATGAACTCTTTTCATTTCCATTTAATGCTTCAGTTTCTTTAAAGCTTATGGAACAATTTTGGAGCATGAAGCAAACAATGTACTAAACCAGCCAAAGGTCATTCATCACATCTTTCAGAAATACTCATAATTAAGACAGTAATTTTCCAGACTCCTCAAAATGTACACTTTTCTTTAGATAAAGCTGATACATTCCCTTATAAAGGAGGAAAGTAGAGAGAAGACAATTTCAATTACCAGGCAATATAATGTGTAAATGAAGACTACATAATATAAATTTAATTATTTAGCATTAATTGTATAAATTCCAACAGATACAACATTTGGTACATTGGGAGAGAAAGATGTAATTATCAGACCTAAAGGAGAAATAGTCTCCATTAAAATAATAACCTCCAGAATAAATGATAAAAGGGAGAAAATGATCAATATAAATATAACAATAGGCATGTATGTATTGTATTTATATGACAAACCATCAGCTATGAATTTTCTGATGGTGTTATCTGAGAGTAGTATGACCTAGGAATCATTAAATCTCCCATAGATGTTATACTGAAATTTCCATTGTCACATCTGTTCTGAATTTCTTTCTTTTATTTTGCTCAGGCTGGGCACATTCAACATTGCTTAAATGGCAAGATCAGAATATGGCTCGTAGTATACTAGATGGAACATATTATTACCACACGCTTAAGGGCAGGGGTCAAGTACCTTAAAGCTTCCTTTAAACATCATTGGTATTTCAAGAGGATATTTCCTGCTCAGTGCCAAACTGACTTTCATTGATATGTTTTGAGGTACCTGCTGCATTTATTACTTCATCTGCATTTTCTCATGGGGAAGGCACATATGAAGCTGGTCATAATATACACACAAACAAATATATCAGAAGGAGGGACATGTGTATGTCTCTCAACAGTGTCCCTTACACTAACATTCCCTGGCATACAAATTCTTATGGGAATATAAGATAGTGATTTATATTAGGGGTCAAAAAACCAGAGCTTGGAGGAGAAAGTGGGTCTGTTTTTGAAAATACTTTTCTTGAAATACAGTCTCAAATGAAACACAATTCATTTATGTATTGGCTATGGCTGTTTTCATGCAACAGTGTAAGAGTTCAGTGTCGCAACAGAAAAAGTATGGTCTGTTAAAACCTAAAATATTTGTTATCTGGCCCTTTATAGAACTTTTTTTTTTTGGCTGCTAATCTAATACGTCGGAGGAGGGAGAAAGGACTAAGTCCGCAGGGTGGTGAAGAGAAGTCTGTTTGCTTAATAAGGTAAACATACACTTTCAGATGAATAAAAGTTAGCCAGTGAATTGTTTCTTCAAAGAAATAAAATAGTAGTCATAACAAGGGCTGAGAGAGGAACCAAATAATCTAAATCATGAACAGGAAGTGTATTTCCTCTATTTCTAAAAGTAGACTGAAAGTCTACACAAATACTGATGTTCTGGAAACAGCACTGGTTTTGGAGTTAGGTATCCTGAGTCCAAATCCTGACTGGTAATCTTGAACAAATTATCCAACATTAATGAGTCTGTTTCCCTCTTTACAAATAGCTCACAAGGTTGTTGGGGGAAGTAAACAAGGCCTAACAGTAAAAGTGTACAGTACAGTTACTGGCCCTAGTTAATACAAAAAACTCAGTTTCAGTTTTTCTTTCCCCATTTAACTCACTACATTCCAAATATTACGAAATAAATGAGATGAATGGTATTTTTATTCTGTTTCCTGCATATAAACCTTTTGTCTTAAGCAAGTGATCTAAGATTTCAGGAGACCTTGTCTGCCCTGGATCCAAGCTGACTGGGTTACAGCTCCCAATGGCTATGGTAAGAAAGGGTGCTGGAAATAGGCAAGAGAATAGGGGCAGAAATGACAGATCCCTAGAGAGGATTGACAGATGCTAAATCCAAAGAGGCTGTGACAGACTCAAGCAGTATCAATTCAGATCAAGAATAAATAGGAAAATGTCAACTTATTCTCAAATGATTTAGCAAAAGTATATGCATTTGTGTATATAAAGTCACATGCAGCACACAAACATATATTCATACACGCAGAATGAGTAGAAAGAAAAGGAATGTGTGTATACAAATGTGGAGAAATGTTAACTGATGACTCTTAATGAAGTTCACATGGATGTTCATTGTATTATTCTTCAACCTTTTCTGTGGGTTGGTAACTTTTCAAAATAAAGAGTTGGAGCAAAGAAGAATAACATATTGAGGACTCCCTAGTACACTTTCAAATGTACCATCTCATTTAGGATTTATAGCAATCTTAATAAGTATTATATAGATTTCATATATTACAGTGATAACAAGTAGTGAAACCCCAATTTGAATCTAAGTCTGCTCAGAAAGCCCTTTTCCTCAATACAACAAGACTTCCATAGTAACTTGGGAACATGTATCATTTTTAAGATTGTTAACTTGAAAACATGTAAGTGATTTATAAACGAATTTGTGGATTACAATCCTAAGGCTGAGATGCCTACAGAACACATATTGGCAGATTTTTTATCTATGCAATAGTAAAGAAAGAAAAAAAGGAGAACAAATATTTTTTGGAAAAAACAAGTTTACTTGCTACCAGTTTTAGTGCTGATAAACCTTTTTCCTCACTATAGACAAATCTGGATACGTGGTTAGGAAATGCCCTGTCTTCTTGTTCCACAGTGGATATTAACGCCAAAAAAGATGCACAGGTTACACCTCACTCAGCTGTCCTAATCACAGAAGTAACCATTTTCCTCTGTTTAGTCTGTATCATGATCCATATGATTAGGCCAAGTAAATATAGAAAAAATTGTTTCTTTTTAAGAATACAAGACCATATTTTATCCTGTTAATTAAAATGAACTGTTCAGTACTCTACGAAATACAAAAAGTTTAAGACAAACTTTTGTCCACAAGGACTTGACAGTCTACAAAATAATATTTAACAAACCAATGAAAAAATACAATTAAAAAATCAAGTGCTAAACTATAAAAGCCTAAGATTTTGATATTCTAACACTAAGAAAATAATATATTTTTCTTTATTTGATTCTTCAAACATTTAGGCAACACTGAAACACACATCAACTATTTTATTTTTCTTCTCCTAAAATAAAATTAGATACAAGTTCATATTATTGATTTTTCTGTCTTCCTAAAACAAATGAGAAGCATTATTGATTACTACTGATCTTGTCCTGGAGGTATCTCCGGCAAAAAGAATACAGAACTATCCCAGAGGATACAGAACTAGGCAAAGCAGTTTTATTGTGCCGAGCTATCTTATTCAAAAGAGAACTAGCATTCCGAAATTACATAGTATGAATTTCTTAACATATTCTTGGAAAATAATCTTTTTTATAGTCATCTAGACTATCTTTTATAGAAAGATATATATATATCTAAAATATAGATACAGTCATCTAGACATTTTTCTCGGTGAAAAATATATCTAATACTAGAGAATAATTAATAAAGGGTTACCCCCCAAACACTAACGCAGCCTAGATGACTGGCCTAGGTTACGTGATAAAATCTACAATAAGTAAGTCATATTTTGAATTACATATGACAAACCTCTAGCCTGTGAACAAAATTTCCAATTTTTAAAAGCAAGGAACTTTAACAGCCTATGTGATACATATATTTTAAGTTTTTTTTCCCTCTTCATCTGTAAGAAATAGCTTGATTTCCAGATGTGAACTCGATGAGTGTAAGCTTTGGTGGTGAAAATGAACAAAAAGTAAACGAAAGGAATAAAGTAGTAGGTAGACTTGGCCAACATCCTTTTTTAATGGGAACTCTTGTTAATTATATTAGAAGGTACTCTAAATACGATTTTGTAGGGAGACAGAAGAATATCCTATGTAAAATGGTGCTGTTCAGTAAGCTAGGAGGATTCAGAATCATACTGCAATAATTTGGATATTCTTTATTCTCAAAAGGGAAAATAAACTAGGCACAGTGATGTGCACACGTAGTCACAGCTACTTGGGAGGGTGAGGCAGGAGGACTGCTTAAGCCTCGGAGTTTGAGGCCAGTCAGGGCAACACAGTGAGACCAAAAAATAAAAAATAAAAAAAAACAGAAAAGGAAAATTAAATGTTGAAAAACAGGCTTTCTTTCTCAGAACTGGGTTTTATTAAATGGCTTGGCTTAAACGCCAAGCCACTCATAACTTCACATCAAATAAGGGCCTAATTAACCATAGGTCAAAAATTATTAGCATCATTTTATGATTAAAATTTGGAAGTACTACCTATTAATTTATTTAAGAAAATTAGATGGAGAGTACCTAATATGTTATAGTCACATATCTCCAAAAATTTAAAATATTGATATGAATTCATGGAACCTCTGCTGTGTTATTAAAGAATTCTACAGAATTCCTTGATTTCAAGCCTATCTTACATCCCTGAAATGGTATGCAGTTTTAAATACATAAAGGCAAGCAGCTGTTCAAAAGATATATCTTTTTCGGGAGGGAGTATGTGGAAATTAAAGGAAGAGAAAGGTATAAAACACAATTGTAACAGAATACATAAACTGTTACGATTTCGCATATTCTTTATGCTATAGTACCACGTGTTTCTTTTGTCACTGAGGGATCAAGAAACAAAATTGTTCTAAGAGCAGAATTATTATAGTATTACCATATTTGCAGTTGTTGTTCTAATTTCGAAAAATCACTGTGTTTTAGCTGTAAATCCATTTGAAGTTTCAGAGATTATGACAGAGTAACCCAAGAATGACAAAGAAGTCTCTCACCCCAAGTCATAATCAAATCAAAATCGAAGGGTGAGGGCAACTCAGGGCAAAAAATAAATGTTGGGCTTTAATAATATGTCAGTCTTCTGTTAATTTTCTACAAATGATTAAAAAAACTAACACATTTCAAATTTGGAAAATATCGCCATTTGTGAAATAATTGTATTATGATGCAAATTCATTTACATTGAAATTTCAGGGATATGTTAGCGATTATCAGCATGTTGTTAAAGAATTCTATCCTGAGAATCTCATTAGATAGTGATGCAAACTACAGTTATCATTCTGAGAACAAAGGGATCTTGAATGAGTAATCAATAGCAACTGGCAGAAAATGAGACATTAATTATGATCCTGTCTAGTGTTTTGTCTAAGACAAGATTTCATTAAATGCTTTGTGCAACCTGAATAGTTCCAAGTCATTATGAACACTTTGGACAATATATTAATTTGGGGGAGGAAGAAGGGGGGAAACAGAAAAACAAAGTGAAAGAAAACCTGAGATGCTTCTAATCCTTTCCTAGGTCAATAAAAAACCACCAGCCACCACTAGCCAACTGTTACATTGGTTGTTTTACAAATCCCAAATTTTATAATCTCAATATATCCTCTTGAAAACTTAATAAATACTGTCTATACTTAAAGTGTCATGCAAGTTTGAGAAGATAATGACAGTCATCCATCAAATGTATCCTGCCAACGAAATCAGTCCAATCTTTAAAAAAAAATTTTTTTTTTGAGATGGAGTCTTTCTCTGTCGCCTAGGATGGAGTGCAATGGCATGATCTCGGCTCACTGCGGTCTCTGCCTCTCAGGTTCAAGCAATTCTCCTGCTCACTGCAGCCTCCGCCTCCTGGGTTCAAGCAATTCTCCTGTCTCAGCCTCCCGAGTAACTGGGACTACAGGTGTGCACCATCACGCTCGACTAATTTTTTTTGTATTTCTAGTAGAGATGGGGTTTCACTAGGCTGGCCAGGCTGGTCTTCAACTCCTGACCTATTGATCTGCCCACCTCAGCCTCCCAAAGTGCTGGGATTACAGGCATGAGTCCTGTGCCCAGTCAATCAGCCCAATCTTTCTAGCTCAAAAAAAGAAAGTAAACTACGCATGTAATATTACAGTGCTAAAATGTGACAATCTAGCAGTTTCAGTTTCCTAATCTTCTTTAATTATTAGTCGCAATAGGAAATTTTACCATCTTAATTTTTCTTTTTCACTAATTTTTTTTTTTCTCAACTTCCCTCCCAAATCTTTTATCAGCCAACGAGAAGATATCACAGTAGAGAGATCCAGGATGTAGATCAATACAGACAGACTTCTTAGAGATAAAAGAAATATGAAGAGAACAAGCTAAATGTCATTTTAATATATGCAATATTTAAATAATTACAAATATGCAATAAGAATGACTTTCCTTTAGGAATGTATAGGCTTCCATAAAAAGTCCAACTTCCAAAAATGCTATAGGGGATTTTTTGAAAGCAGTCTTGTGAGGTTAGTAGTGAGCATACTCTAAGCATGTCTACTTCAAAGTGAGTAGTTTTTCTGAATGTCTGAATTTATAACTCTCTTATTAAAAAGGGTTAACTGAATGTTTTCCTGTGTGTTACCAGTATGCCTTTGTGCCTTTTCTTTAATGAATACAAAGAAGCCAGCTGTGTGACGTACCAACATTAGAAGAATAGGAGATGAAATCTTACTTCTCTTTGGTATTCGTGGAAATGGTGTTATGTAGTACTACTATTTTCAGAAGAGTTCTAATACTTTGAAGCCACTCTTTTTCTCTTTAATACTAGCTTTAACATGGAGTAACTAAGTATCCTCTCTTCTTAATTCCTTGTATTTTCATAAGTATAATTAAGAGTAAAAAAAAAAACCCAATATAGCATTAGGCATATAGTTAGGCATGCTATACCTTATAGAATGAAACATTGCATACTGGACATCTTCAACACATTAAACTTCTTAGTTTAGAACATTTCATATACACAAAAGTAGGAAAAAAAGTACGATTAACCTTCATGTACCTATCACCCAGCTTTGACAGCTGTCAACATTCTGTTGTTCCTGCTTCATTTGTTCTGCCATCTCCTACCCCTTGTTACATGCTCCAAAATTGACAATAATCCCTTATCATGTAATAGCCAGTATGTAGTCACCTCTTTTTTCTGTTTTGAGATGGCATCAAATCTCTACCTATTATTTAATAGGCTCTTTTCTCCTGAAATAAGTTTATGAAAGAATAAATGGACTTTCTGAAACTGCTTCCAAAGAGCACTAACTATCATCAAAAGTATAACCATCAATTTTCATGGAGAGAACAGAAACAAAGAAACAATGAATGCGGCCTGGGCAACATGGCAAAACCCCATCTCTACCTAAAAAATATAAACATTAGCCAACGGTGGTGGCACATGCCTGTAGTCCCAGGAGGCTGCAGTGAATTACCCAAACCTGGGAGGTGGAGGCTGCAGTGAGCTGCGATCACACCACTGCACTCCACCCTGGGTGACAGAGCGAGATCCTGTTTCACAAAGTAAATAAATAAGTAAACAAAATAAAATAGAAGAATGAATGAAGTTTTTTCCCTGCCAAGTAGGCCCTGCATAATCCAACTCTCTCTCTCTCTATGGCCTTTTAACAAAAATAGGACATTGAAAGTGTCTATTGACTGGGCATGGTGGCTCACGCCTGTAATCCCAACAGTGTGGGAGGTTGAGGCAGGTGGATTACCTGAGGTCAGGAGTTCGAGAGCAGCCTGGCCAACATGGTGAAACCCCGTCTCTACCAAAAATACAAAAAGTTATCCGGGTGTGATGGGGGGCACCTGTAATTCCAGCTACTCAGGAGACTGCGGCAGGAGAGCTGCTTGAACCTGGGAGGCAGAGGTTGCAGGGAGCCGAGATCATGCCATTGTACTCCAACCTGGGTGACAAGAGCGAGACTCCATCTCAAAAGAAAAAAAAAAAGTGTCTATTGCCTGATACTCCAAGATCAGACTTTCTTTCCATAAAACAATTTATTTACCTATGTTCCAAACAACCCACAAAACGCACATCACTCTGCAGGCATCTGATGGCTTGTCAGCCTTACTTATATACTCTTTCCTAGATCACACGGTTCAGATTCAAACAACATTTTCTCAATGCCTACTGTGTGCCAACTAGTGTGCATGTGTGTCCCTTTCACACGCTACCTTATGAGTCAATCATCTCTGGATAGCTTCCACATCAATCCAAGAGCTAGTCTTACGTCTTCTTAATCTTCGTGACTCCAACAATTCCCTAAATCACCAATCTACTCCTCAAAGGAGGACTAGATTGTTAGCCCTGGAAACCACTTGACTTGTGAAATCTGTAAGTCCAATATTCAACTCTTTGACATAACCTCCTGTTCTTGTAGTGCCATCATTCCCTTATTACTTATTGCACCTGTTCTTTCACTGCATAACAACCAATATCTTGACCTTTTTTCCAGTCACAAAGTTTAATCATGGCTTCATTACCTTCCTTTGAAACCTGGTCTATTACTTCATCCACTCTCTTATCACTACATCAATTATCTTATCCTTCTAATATTTACCAGCTACGAAATCTTGGGTGAATTATATAACTTATCGAGGCTTCAGGTTCCTCAACTATCAAATGGTAAGAATAATAATAACAGATGCAACAGCAGCAACAATATCACCATTTGAGTACTGTGGGGACCAAATGAAATTATGCTTATAGGGTCAAGTGACTGATACATGCTAGTTATTATGTAGTATCATCATTGTTAACCTAGCTAACTGGCCTGCAATCCTGATCACTATATTGATTCAACCATTTGCTGTCTGTGCTTATACATGTAGTTTGCTGGGTAGTATTAGAATAAAAGTTGAAGCACATACACAACCATATAGGTTAGTGTCAACAATAATTTCTGGTCACCAACCTCAGATGGATCATCAACACCATTTGGAAAGCTCTAGAGAGCACTAGAAAGCACTAGAGAGCTCATGGAATTGAGGAACATTTTAAGGTCTTCTATTTCTTTTTCTTTAGAGACAGGGTCTCATTCTGTCACCTAGGCTGGAGTGCAGTGGTATGATTATAGCTCACTGCAACCTTGAACTCCTGGGCTCAAACAATCCTCCTGCCTCAGCCTCCAGAGGAGTGGGAATACAGGCATGCCACACCATGCCCCTTTTAAGGTCTTTCATTTCAATCACACAATAGGTACTGTAAGCTATCATAAAATTCCAGTAAAGTGGATGTCTACCCTCTGCTTGGAAACATCCAGTGAGAGGAAAGTCATTTATCTACCAAGGTTTAACATTCTATGCCATTAACAGCTCAACATGTGACAATATTTCTTTTTTAAAATTAAGCTGAAATCTGGAATGCTTAATTTCTACCTATTGTCCAACTTTTTAACCTTCAAAGTTATAGAATAGTCAAATTATGCTTCAAACACTTAAAAGATGCTCTTCATGTTACTTGAGTAACTAACTTCTTAGTTCTCTGAATGAGTTGGTTTACTTATGCCTGATCTGAAACACGTTTGCTCAGAATAGAATACGGTATCAACTTTCTTGTTCTAAATATTATGTTTCTAATAATTCTGCCCAAGACTGAGGCTACTATTAGGTTTGTTGTTACATAAACAAAGATCAAAATTGCTGTTTAAAACAACTAGTTTTAATTAATCCTGTTGGGAAACAGCAGGCCAGTGTAATCATGTCACAAAGTGGAAATGACCTTGTTCTTGACATTACCATAGAACATAAGTCTAGAAGGGACTGGAAACTTGTTAATTCACTGTACTTAAACCTTTTGTCATGACGAGAAAAACTGTAGAAGCCTTAGGTAACCTTACAGAGTTGTAGGAATTCTTTTTTTTAAGAGACAAGATCTCGCTCTGTCACCCAGGCTGGAGGGAAGCAGCATGATCACAGCTCACTGTAACCTCAAACTCCTGGGCTCAAGTGATACCCCTTAATCACTTGAGTGATCAGCTTCCTGAGTAGCTAGGACTACAGGTGCACACCACCACTTGCAGCTAATTTTTAAATTTTTTTGTAGAGATGGGAATCTTGCTAAGTTGCCCAGGCAATTTGAACTCCTGGCCTCAAACAATCCTCCTGCCTCAGCCTGGAATGCTTTATATATCCTGGATATCAGTCCTTTGTTAAATATGTTTTGCAAATACTGAACTTCTAGACTGAGGCTTACCGATTTACTTTTTTTTAACCTATGTCTTTTGATAAGCAGAAGTCTTTTAGTTTTTGTTTTGTTTTCTTCCCATAAAGAGACTGGGTCTTGCTATGTTGCCCAGGCTGGCCTTGAAATCTATAACCCAATTTAGGAAGAACTAACATCTAAGTGACAGTAAGCCTTCCAACAGATGTTTGAGTTTTCACTGTTGAAGCTTTGCCATCTTCTGTTACATTCTTCCCTCAGTATTTCACGCTTTTGGATACTACTATAAGCAGTACTATTCTGTTAATTTTATTTTCTAATTTTCACTGATAGTGTACAGAAATACAATTAATTTTTTAGATTGACTTTGTATCCTGTGATATAGCTAAAAGTACTATTTAGTTTTAGATGTTTTCTTGATGATTCCTTAGGATTTCCTATGTACACAAACACGTCATCAGCAAATTCAACTTATTCCTTTCCAATGTCTATAAACGTATTTCTTGTCCTCATACACTGGCCAAAACATAAAATGATGAGAACAAAAATTATTACCATGGTGCTGACATTAGGTGGGAAGCATTTAGTCTTTCATCACTAAGTATTCTGTTAGCCATAGATTTTTTTTCATGTTTGTCTTTTATCAAATTGAGGAAACTACCTTCTATTAGCTTGCTGAGAGATTTTATCATGAGTATTCAATTTTGTCAAATATCTTTTCTGTATCTATGGAAATGATCATATTATTTTTCTTCTTGATTCTGTCATAATGTGGTGAACTAAATACATGGATTTTCAAATCTTAAACCAAACTTTCACTTCTGGTACAAACCACACGTGTTGTTTGAGTATTACTGGGATGTTGCTCACCTGATAAAAAGAGCTGAGAAATAGTCACTCCTCCTCTGTTTTCTAAACTAACTTGTATAAAATCGGTATTTTTTTTTCCTAAGCATTTGAAAGAATTAATCATTTTGAAAGAAGCCATACGACCCTTATGTTTTCTTTGTGGGAAGGTTTTTGATATGAATTTACATTCATTAATAGATATACAGGCCGGGTGCAGTGGCTCACACCTGTAATTCCAGCACTTTGAGAGGCCGAGGCGGGGAGATCATAAGGTCAGGGGTTTGAGACCCGCCTGGCCAATATGGTGAAACCCCGTCTCTACAAAAAATACAAAAATTAGCTGGGCATGGTGGCAGGCACCCACAGTCCCAGCTACTTGGGAGGCTGAGGCAGGAGACTCGCTTGAACCTGGGAGGCGGAGGATGTAGTGAGCCGAGATAGCACCACTTCACTCCAGCATGGGCGACAGAGTGAGACTCTGTCTCAAATAAAAAGAAAAAAAGATATACATGTATTCAGATTTTGTTTCAATTTGTCTCCTTTTGGTAAGTATTTTTCAAGAAATTCATTTATTTAATCTAAGTTGTCAAATTTACTAAGTTATAATATTTATTATATTCTTAATGTATATATGATTCATAGCAGTAACCTCTCTTTCATTCCTGATACTGGTAATTTGTGTTCTTGTTCTCTTCTCCTTCCCCTTGTGTTAACTGGTCTAGCTAGGGGTTAACCTTATGATTTATTTCAAATAGCCAAATTTTGGTTTTGTTAGTTTTTTCTATTACATTGATTTCTGCTCTTATTTGTAGTATTTCCTTCTTTCTATTTATTTTGGGTTTACTTTGTGTTTCTTTTTCTAGCTAAGTTCTTAGGGCAGAACCTTGGTCATTCACTGTACGTCTTTCCTAGTACAAGCTTGCAAAAGTATACTTTCCTTCAAGGCACTGGTTTAGATGCACCAACACATTTTGTTATGTCACATTTTCATTATTATTGAGTTAGAAATATCTTCTGAATTTCCTGTGGTTTCTTTTTAAAACGATGGGTCATTTAAACATGTTGCTTAATTTCTGAACATCTGGTGTTTTTCTAGATATCTTACTGACATTGGTTTTTGAGACAGAGTCTTGCGCTGTTGCCCAGGCCGGAGTGCAGCAATAACAGTGCACTGCAGCCTCAAACTCCTGGGCTCAAGCAATCCTCCCGCCACCACACCCGACTAGTTTTTTTTTTTTCTCTTTTTAATTTTAATAGAGACAGAGTCTAACTATGCTGCTCAGTCTGGTCTTGAACTCCTGGGCTCAAGTGATCCTCCTGAATTGGCCTTCCAAAGGGCTGGGGTTACAGGCATGAGTCACCACACCCAGTTTTACTGACTTCTAATACAACTTGGCTTTTTTACTAAACTTGTATTTTAGATTCAGAGGTACATGTTCAGCCTTGTTATATAGGTAAACTCGTGTCGGGGAGGTTTGTTGTACAGGTTATTTCATCACCCAAGAAGTACACCTGGCACCCAATAGTTATTTTTTCTGATCCTCTCCCTCCTCCCACCCTCTACCTTCAAGGAGGCCCCCGTGTCGTAGTTGCCTTCTTTGTGTCCCTGAGTTCTCATCAGACTTCTTATTTAAGTCTTTTGTGTCCAGAGAACATACTTTGTATAGTTTCAAACCTTTCCAATTTACTGACACTAGTTTTATGGAGCAGCATATGATTCCAGTCTGTTAGTGTAATGCGTGCCCCTGAAAGGAATTTATGTTCTTCAGTTGTTGTATGCAGAGTTCTATACATATCATTTAGGTCAAGGTTGTTGATAGTTAATTTTGTTCTACATCTTTACTAAGTTTTTTGTCTAGTTATTCTGCAAACTGCTAAGACAGAATTATTCAATTTTTCAAGTATGATTGTCAATTTGTTTATCTCTCTCTTCTATTCTATCAATTTTTGTTTTGCTTCATTTTGAAGCTTTCTTATTAGGCGTATACACATTTGTCATTGTTATGTCTTTCTGATGTATCAACTCTTTAATTATTTTATTATTATAAATGTCTGTATATGAGATTGGGTATAACAGGAAAAAAGAACAAGGAAAAACCAAATGGTATAAGCTTATCTCCAAACAACTAAGAGTTAAGTAAGGTACAGTTTTTAAAGTTGTCATTTTCTCAAGCATATAATATTGGAACTCAGATGAAACCACACTTTCTGAAAAAAAAAACGAAGACCCTGCCATCTTCTACATTTAAACACTTAGAGAAAAACTTATCAAACTACTTGAGTAAATACTTGCTTAAGAGGTATAAATGAAAAACTTTGTTATACTGATAAAAGGACTTTTCACTTAACTGTGGTAGTTTTTAAAGTGATATACCTATTGTTAATAAAGAGGCTGGCTTCTATGCTCTGTGTTTGATCAATAAAAAAATTTAATTGCAGAATGATCTATCAGTGTTTCCAGTAATACTGCGACATGAGTTTCCTTTTAATGGCTCATCAGTTAATGTGATTGCTGTGAATGTAATATGAGGACACTCATTTAGCAACATATTATTACATCATTTTAACATGAAGTAAGGCCCATCAGGCATTATTAAATTAGTCTGAATTTTGCAGTATGTCAACAGCATTTTATGTACATTAATAGCAGAGTTAATGCTCCTTGGGGGATTCTGTTGAAGAAAAATGGTTTTAATGTGGTGTTTGGGTATAATTTTGGAGTCACTATTTATATTTCCTTGGATTTTTTTTGTCGCTTATGAATAGGTAAGACAAAATGGCAGCCAGTTAGTTAAAGTGTATTTTTTGTCCCTCCTCTGACTCATTATAATAAATACTGTCTGGAATACATGTTTTTCTTTGAATAGTTTATTCTTGCTGCAGAATAATCTTTCCACTCTGCTGAATTTTGGGCTTCCTCTCCGGGGCTCACGAACTGCTTCTACGAATTCTTAAAAAAAAAGGCATCTTTCTCTCATTTGAATATCTTTAAATCTTGCATATAGCAATACTGTTATTTTGTATCAAACATTCTAGTAGCCTGTTCTTCTCTTTTCCATAGGCCTTTCTGATCTCTCCAAAATGTTTATAAACTGTTTGCTAAACAGTAATCATATAGTTTCCTCTAAGGATAACTCCTATTGACTTATACAGAGCAGTTGGCATATACAGAGGAGTTGGGTTTCTTAAAGCATGAACTCTAGTCCATGTGAATCAAAATCACCTGGACATTTGTTAAAAATTTAAATTCCCTCTGGGAGTGGTGGCTCTTGCCTGTAATCACGGCACTTTGTCAGGATGAGGCATGAAAATTGCTTGAGCCTACGAATTTGAGATCAGCCTAGGCAGTCTAGTGAGACCCCATCTCTAAAAAAAAAAAAAAAAAAAAATTATATATATAAAATTAGCAGGGCATGGCAGGTGCATGCCTGTAGTCCCAGCTACTCAGGGAAGTATATGAAGACCCAAATTACCTTTTGTTACATGGGCCACATGAATTTGGAAATTCAATATTATGTATTTATTTTTTGACATGTTTTCACAAGCCCATACACTTTAACTTTCAGAGACCTACTACATAGGTGGAAGCAGAAACTGCTTATCTTATCTTTCAGATGAAGAAATCAATGCAGAGATGAGACTTGAACCTAGGTCTCTTGACTCTAAACCTTATATCCCTTGAGCCCAGGAGGTCTTGTGAGCGCCAATGTACTCCAGCCTGGGTGACAGAGTGAAACCCTGCCTCAAAAAAAAAAAAAAAAAAATTTAATTCCCTGTCTCCTTCTCAAACAAATAAAAATGAAGGAAGGTAATAAGGGCACAGAATTGAAATCTGATGGATTCCTATGCTGAAGTATAGTCATATAGTCAGAACACTCAAGCATGAGTTTAGGTTTACCACTTGCTAGATATGTAGCCTTAAGCATAATACCTTAGGAGAACCTCTGTTTACTAATCTGCAAAATGAGTTGTTGTTAAAAGAATTAAATGTGATTATGTTTAGTTCAATGGTTGGTTCAGTTAGTGCTCAGCAAATGGTAGCAAATGTTATTAGAGTGCTACACATTTAGGTTTAAAATAAATGCCTTTTGATATGATAATTAAATGTGGTACAAATGCACATTAATCCTTGGTAAAAACTGTTAACATTCACCTTTGCAAAACTGGACAATTACATTAATAGAACTTATTGCTGACTCTAACTAAACAGCAATACCTTTGCCAAGAGGGTATAAATATGTAAGTGAAAACATTTGAACATAATAAAAACATTAGTATAAGCATGAACTATGATTTAGCTGTGGTCTCAAAAAGCTTATAATAGTGTTTTCTCCCCCCTCAAGTTTAGCAGTAATTAGACCAGTGGCTCTCAAACATTTAAGTCTCTTAAAAATAATATTAAAGATCCAAAATATCTTTTGTTATGTGGCTTACATGAATTGAGAACTTTAAAATTATTTATTTATTTTTTGAAATGTTTTCATAAGCCCATACAGTTTAACCTTCAGAGATCTACTAAGTAGGCAGAAGCAGAAACGGCTAATACTGTCTTTCAGATAGAAATCAGTGCAGAGATGGGACTTGAACCTAGGTCTCTTGACTCTAAACCTTCTGTCTTACCCCCCTCAAATGACATTTATGACCTTCTACTGTATGATTAGGAACTGAGAAAAGCACTTTCATATATCTGATAAGTAAACAAATTTGTTATGGTTATAGCTTTGTTTCCAGTTAATCTTATAGTATGAGAATACATATAAGATTCAATACTGCCTAACTAAGCTGCTATCTTAGATTTAAGATGAAGATGAAAAGACTTTTAAGGCCCTGAAGCAGGGTGGCAGACAAGTTAACTTAATGATATGTCACAGAGGCAGTTTGCAGAGCTTATAAGCTTAAACCTACAGGATTCTTTGTAGTTACTTTTATCAATCATTCATTGTCCAAGTGATGTAACTTAGTTTGGTTATTTATTTATTTATTTATTTATTTATTTATTTATTTATTTATTTATTTTTGAGACAGAATCTCCCTCTGTTGCCCAGGCTGGAGTGCAATGGTGCAATCTCAGCTCACTGCAACCCCCGCCTCCCGGGTTCCAGCGATTCTCCTGCCTCAGCTTCCCGAGTAGCTGGAATTACAAGAGCCTGCCACCACGCCCGGCTAATTTGTGTATGCTTAGTAGAGATGGGGTTTCACCATGCTGGCCAGGCTGGTCTCGAACTCCTGACCTCAGGTGATCTTCCTGCCTTGGCCTCCCAAAGTGCTGGGATTACAGGTGTGAGCCACTGTGCCCGGCCACGACTTAGTTTTTAAAATTTTGTTGTACTCTGAAGAGATTCAGAAGAGTGATGGTTAGGTGGCCTACAAAACTCTCAAAATGAGTACTATAGCCAATATCAGAAATTAGATACACAGCCTCCAGTCCAAGTCACTTATGAACTAAAATTCAGACTATGAAATTCAAACAGTAACTTGTATCATAAAAAAGAATGAGTTCTGATATCAACTATGAATTGCAGAAATATTACAATCACCAATCCACATTTGATATGGACCAAAAAAGAGGATATTTTGGTTTTCATCAATGGATACTGCTAAAACTGTACAGAAAAAATTGTATATCTTGGTTGGCCTTAAAGCACTGTTACCTTTGAAAAAGGTCAGAAAGGTACCTTAGTGGGGGCTAGATGTTGAATTGCTGCTTTTCTATTTTTTACTGTGATCTGAATAAGCACTTATATTCTTTGGTTCTCTGCAATTTTTAACTAGGCATGAGCGGTATGCTGGTAAGTGTTTAACAACTGTTTAAAAAAATGGAAGCCCTGAATTGTAACATTTTTGAATTTCCACAGTGCAGTGTAAATACTTCCTTGATGGCCATTGTTTTGTTTGTTTTTATTTTTTTTTAGAGATGCAATCTGGCTACATTGCCCAGGCTGGATTTGTACTACTGAGCTGAAGTGATCCTTCTGCTTTGGCTTTCCAAGTAGCTGGGACTACAGGTATAAACCACAGTGCCCAGCTCATAACAGCCAATTTTAAGATATCAGTGTGATGTCAACCATGCTTGCTAAATTCCTAAAAGTTTAACAGATTCGGCTCTTGTGAGCTAGTAAGAGCTGGTAAGGCACAATACTGGCTATGACACAATGCTAATCTATATATATTTTAAATGACTAGAATAATATAAAGCTAACCATCAACGGAAAATAGAGCAATCATTAGCAACACTATAACTTTAAAAAATCACTTGGATGAAAATAGGGTAAGACAGCCTGGTCTGAAGCCAAGAAATCTGAGTGCTGGTCCAGTAACTACCCCCAACTCTATGATACTTAACAAATCAGTTATTCAGACCATGCCTATTTGCCATCAAGGACATGGGAATATATGATCCGAATTTTTACAATATATTTATTTTCTCTCTCTCTTTCTTCCTTTCCTTCTCCCTTCCTTCTCTTCCCTGCCTCCCTCCCTCCCTTTCTCTCTCTCTCTCTCTTTTTGAGACAGAGTCTCACTGTCACCCTGGTTGGAGAGCAGTGGTGCAATCATGGGTCACTGCAGTCTTCAACTCCTGGGCTCAAGTGATCCTCCTGCCTCAGCCTCCCAAGCAGCTGAGACTACAGACATGCACCACTACACCTGGCTGATTTTTACATTTTAAGTAGAGACAAGGTCTCACTATGTTGCCCAGGTTGGTCTCAAACTCTTGAGCTCAAGTGATTCTCCTACCTCAGTCTCCCCAAGTATTGGGATTACAGGCGTGAGCCACCGTGGCCAGACTACTACAATACATTATTTTATAATGGGAAGGCATATCACAAAACAGGATGTTATGTAAAACTCTCTTAGAGGCACAATTATGAAATATGTATTAAATGGAGTATTATTAGCATGGCAGTTAAAACTGGCTCACATGCCCATGCCTGAAATTAGGGTGGGCCCTCATGTAGAGCACGCAGATGGCAGAAAACAAATTTAATATGTTCTGCCTTTCCTTTCTATTCTTTTTGGCTTGATTCTGATGGGAATCTGCAGGTGAATTGTGTGTTCAGGATTCTCAGTCTAAAAATATGAGGAAAAAGGCAGAAAAGATACCCATTAGCAGAAGCACAAAATGCTAGAGAAGGTGGGAGAGCTGAAACAAAGATTCCAAGTCAGGGAGGGTGTGAAGCCTAAAAATTGGTTAGATACGGGATTGAGAACAAAATACTTTCAATATTAATGATCAGTTTGACATTACAGGATATTTAAGCTATGCAGATCAATCATATATTATGTACCACCAATTATGTTTTCTGTGAGAAAATATGCAAAAAAAATTCTCAGAAATGACAGGCATTTTGGAAAGCAGTAGTTTTGTTTCCAGTTAAAATGGAGGTGGACGATGAAAATCTTTGATGATAAAGATAGCCTGGTAAACTGGGGAACTGAAACAATTTTAAGCAAAGAGAGCAAAAAAACAACATTTAGTTATAAATTAAACAAACAGCAGTGAAATAAATTGGATAATTTCTATCTCATCTATTAATAGAGTCTTTATTTATGTGTTTAAAAACCATCTCATTGCTTTTTTTAATCATTAAACTTACTTGACAGCCTGGTAATCCAGTATCTCTGCTGTACAGGGAAAATGAGCCTCTCTCTGACGTTTTTCCTATAAAACAAAGAAATTAACTTTATATAAAACCCCTCATTTATTGACAGACAATCAAACTTCTAGACTATTCATGATAATTATATTGCAGTTTAAAAATAGAAAGAACAAATTAGAAATAAAAGGATACAATCCAATAATTTATAAAAACTTGCTACCATTTCAGTCAGTCTGAGTCAAATTCTGGGCAGGACGTAGTGACTCATGTCTGTAATCTCAGCACTTTGGGAGGCTGAGGTGGGAGGACTGCTTTAGTCCAGTAGCTCAAGACTAGCATGGGCAATAGTGAAGCCTGTCTCTACAAAAAATAAAAAATTAGCATGGTGATATATGCCTGTATTCCCAGCTACTCAGGAGGCTGAGGTGGGAGGATCACTTGAGCTATATAAAGTAGCATGTAAATACTTTATTTTCAATGTATAGTATTTTAAAACACATTTAAAAGAATGAAAAAGACATTTATATAGCCAACAATATGATACATGTATCCACTAGTTAGAATGTTTTCCCATGTTTGCTTCAGACTGAACCTTCTTCTTTCTCTCTCAAAAATTAATACAGTATTGGGCCGGGCGCGGTGGCTCACGCCTGCAATCCCAGCACTTTGGGAGGCGAAGGCAGGCGGATCACGAGGTCAGGAGATCAAGACCATCCTGGCTAACAAAGTAAAACCCTGTCTCTACTAAAAATACAAAATATTAGCCAGGCATGGTGGTACACGCCTGTAGTCCCAGCTACTCAGGAGGCTGAGGCAGGAGAATCACTGGAACCCAGGAGGCGGAGGTTGCAGTGAGCCGAGATCACACCACTGCACTCTAGCCTGGGTGACAGAACAAGACTCCGCCTCGAAAAAAATAAATTAATACAGTATAGACATAGCTCAAACCACACCTCTGTATAACCATTATCATAATAATGATGTGCATGATTACCATGTATGTTTTGTACTCTTAAATATATATTCATGTTCTCGAACAATATACATTACTGTTTGCATTTAATATATTTAAACAGATGGAATTACATGATATTTATCTTGAAATCTGTATTTCCATATACTATGTTTTTGAGCTATGTTGTTGATAATAGATCCCTAGTTTGAGCATCTTTACTGCTATACAATGTTCCATTATACAAATAAAACCAGTTTATATATTCCCCTACTGAAAGATAGTTTTTATATATTTTTTTGTCATGAGCAATATTGAAACAAATATCCTTGCACATCTTGTACACACACACACACACACACACATACACACACATGTACGTTCCTTCAGGATAGACACAAAGAAGGGAAACTGGTAGATTAAAGGATGCAAACTTTCAGCTTTATAGGCATTGATTGCCGTACTATTTTCAGAAGTCACCACACCCATTTG
This sequence comes from Hylobates moloch, assembly GCF_009828535.3. NCBI lineage: Eukaryota > Metazoa > Chordata > Mammalia > Primates > Hylobatidae > Hylobates > Hylobates moloch. Next base: position 101,312,346 of record NW_026652289.1, on the reverse strand, counting down.
TATTCTTCCCAGCAACATGTAAGAATTCCTGTTGTGGTGGGGGCAGTGACTTATGCCTGCAATCCCAGCACTTTGGGAGGCCAAAGCGGGCGGATAATCTGAGGTCAGGAGTTCACGACCAGCCTGGCCAAAATAGTGAAACCCCATCTCTACCAAAAATACAAAAATTAGCCAAGTGTGGTGGCACGTGCCTGTAATCCCAGCTACTCGAGAAGCTGAGGCAAGAGAATCATTTGAACCCAGGAGGCTGAGGTTGTGGTCAGCCAAGATCATGCCATTGTACTCCAGCCTGGGTGACAGGGTGAGACTCGTCTCAAAAAAAAAAAAAAAAAAAAGAAAGAAAAATTCTTATTGTGACTATACCCACTGATACGGTTTGGCTGTGTCCTCACCCAAATCTCACCTTGAATTGTAGATCCCATAATCCCGATGTGTAGTGGGAGGGACCTGGTGGGAGGTAACTGAATCATGGAGGCAGTTACCCCCAGGCTGCTGTTCTGGTGATAGTGAGTTCTCATAAGATCTGATGGTTTTATAAGGGGTTTTTCCCCTTTTGCTCGGCACTTCTCCTTGCTGCTGCCATGTGAAGGCGGACATTTTTGCTTCCCCTTCTGCCATGATTGTAAGTTTCCTGAGGTCTCCCCAGCCATGCTGAACTGTGAGTCAATTAAACCTCTTTCCTTTATAAATTACAGTCTTGAGTTATGTCTTTATTAGTAGCGTGAGAACGGACTAATATACCCACAGTTCAAAACTTTCATGGCCAAGTATCAGTAACAGTATGGGCCAGTTCTTAAGGGAGAATGGATGTTAAGTCTCACAGCGTTAACAATTAACAGTAGGGTACTCACTCATTTGTATTCAATATACTGTGCATTTGCAAATGTGGTATTTTTGAGGCTCAGTAACTAAGGCCCCCAAACGTGGTGCTTTGATATGCTGGATTGAAGCAGCAGCCTCAAGGTCTCTCTAAGTCATGCCCTCTCCACCAGACCCCTCCCCACAATCTTCTGTTTTTTTGCAAAGCACAGAATGAAGTTGTTCTCTGAAATTCTCTATCTATTTAGAAACCGGACCTGCCAAAGAAGAACACAATTACCTTCCCTGAGTTTCAATAATTCCTTCTATACCAGTCATTCTAAGTTGGCATTTCCCTTCAGTCTCTGCCATCTTCTTGTTACAATAGGATTTCTGATCCACTTTGATTAGATGCAGGGAAGGCTGTGTATGTCAGAATTGCAAGTGTACAATCCTTCAATGGTTTTATTTTGTAGTAACTAGTTTTATTGAATTAATTAATTCATTTATTTTGAGACAAGGTCTCGCTCTGTCACACAGGCGAGAGCACAGTTACATAATTATAGCTCACTGCAGCCTCCAACTCCTGGGCTCAAGCAATCCTCCCACCTCAGCCTCCCAAGCAGCTGGGACTATAGGCGTTTGCCAACACGCCTAATTTTTTAAAATTTCATTTTTAGTAGAGACAGGGTCTCACAGTATGGCCTAGGCTGGTCTCAAACTCCTGGGCTCAAGCGAGCCTCCTACCTCGGCCTTCCAAAATGTTGTTACGGTATGAGCTACCATGGTGGCCTAGCATTATTATTACAAGGATTATTTTGCATATCTAAAGGGTTAATAGATGTCAGATTTAGAGCTGTAAAACTTCTATGTCAATTAGTCAGCATGACATGTAACTTTAATGAAAATGATACTAGTCTATCTATTTCTAAGGCTTTTAAAAATAATTATGTATCATATCAATAAACAATTTTGAACATCCTATTCACGTGTAGAGTTTTTTTAATTAGTGAACTACATTCTTTACTTATTATTTTTTTTTGAGACGGAGTCTCACTCTGTCACCCAGGCTGGAGTGCAATGGCATGGTCTCAGCTCACTGCAACCTCCAACTCCTGGGTTCGAGTGATTCTCCTGCCTCAGCCTCCCAAGTAGCTGGGGCTACAGGCGTGTGCCACCACACCCAGCAAATTTTTGTATTATCAGTCGAGATGGGGTTTCACTATGTTGGCCAGGCTGGTCTCGAACTCCTGACCTCGTGATCTGCCCACCTCAGCCTCCCAAAGTGCTGGGATTACAGGCGTGAGCCACCACACTCAATCACAAATTAACACTGTATTGTATTTTGACTCAAATGTCCTAGTAAGAACTCTTAAAAAAAAAAGTTGAAGTGGAAAAAGGAACAAGGTTAAAGGTGAATATTAGCTCTGTTTTTAATAATGTACAGCTTTTAAATACAATCTTAATTATCTGTGTCGAGGCTACCCATATGATAGATCATTTTAAAAAACCTAAAGTTTTAAACTTACTTTCCTGTGCTTATTAAAATTCCTAAAATTCCTTATCCTTTCATAAAGGACATTGCATTCAGAGAGAATGAAAACTAATTTAACATAAGCTGAAGATGTTACAAAGTAAAAGTTTCTTCTGAAATGAAAGTTGATAGCTTATTCTCAAAATGATACTCAAATAAGATTTTGAAATGTAAATATATTTTTATTTCACCTTTCATTTATTAGAAACTAGTTATTTTCTTAAGGACTTATAAGTTTGAGTATCCTTGAAATAAAATAATGCATACTCAGTATAAGACTTAGGAGGCATTCATTTTTAATTCTTTCAAAATTACTTTTCACAAGAACTATTTTCATGAATTAAAATTAATCATATACATTATCTTTGTTTAATCTCAGGCATCTAACAAAAATCTCTGGCTACTGTATTAAGGGTTTCTACCAACTTTTTTTTTTTAACATAAATATACATAAATGAAGTATAGACAATTTTAACCAGTCAACTTCAGCTGAAAACAGTTTAAGAACTACTGGTAATGTAACATATATCTAATTTTCCTTGAAGCACCTATGAAAAAATTATTACAAAGAATTCTCTGGGATAGTCTAATACAGGATTTTTACTAGACCTTTGTGTTGCAGGGGTGTGGGTGTGTATAGGTATGGGTGTGTGCACATGTGCATGGGCCTCTTGGGCGGACTTCTGAGAATCATGATTATAAATGTACAAAACAAAATGTAAGCATTTTAATGTACAATGACATGTAATCATCAAAATGTTCTTTTAAAAACCTTACATTTCCTGTAATTTATTAACACAAAAAGATTTAGCAGCAGGACTATTAATAATTTGAAAGCATAAATAACAGTTTAAGATATCTGCAACAATTATGACATGAAAATATCTATTGTTCTACTGTGACAAAAACTGTAGGTACTGTCTGGACTATTTTGCTATCCTTATTCAAAATGGAAGGCCATGCTAAATTTCACTTAGAGATTGGTAAAAATAAAGATGACAATTTTTTCCCATTCAAGTTCACTGATTTTCCTTCTGCCCTGGGATTCTCTGGACTCCAGGTTAAGAAACCCAACTCTAGTAGAATAGCAACATATTATTGGAAAATATACAATAATAATACATTTATATGTATATTAAACCATCAGACACATAACTTGTGTGCAAAGGTATTTTAAGTAGCTAAATTTACATGGTTTACATTAAACAGATTTAGCATTTTCTGACCTAACCTAAAAATTGCTCAAGAAATGGTAATTTTGACTAATTTATATAGTATTTAAAACATTTATTCAAGAAACAGCAAATGACTGAAGTTCAAGAAATTATTTTCTCGAGACACATAAACTTAGTTACCCTAACAAATATTCTCAGACTTAAAAAAAAAGTTATCTTGCTCTCTACCACTAATATACTTAAGTTATAACCTTTCAATGCTTACAGAAATACAAACTAATGCTATTCTTTTGACATAAGATACAATCGGCAGTCAAATTGAAGGTGGGGGTGGATAGGCACAGTTCTACATTCCCAATTCTCCCCATCTCAATTACAAATATCCAAACATTGACTAGACAGAAGAATCTAAGATCCATACATTCCATCAAACATTTATGGGCTAGTCACTGACAGATGAAGAGGTTAGGAGATGAGGAAGACACAAGCTTCTGGCCGGGTGCCGTGGCTCATGCCTGTAATCCCAGCACTTAGGGAGGCTGAGGTGGGAGGACTGCTAGAGCTCAGGAGTTCAAGACCAGCCTGGGCAACATAGTGAGACCTGACCTTTATAAAAAATAAAAAAAACTTAGCTGGGCATGATGGTGCATACCTGTAGTCACAGGAGACCGAGGTGGGAGGACTGCTTGAACCTGGGAGTTTGAGGCTGCAGTGAACTATGATCATGCCACTGCATTCCAGCCTAGGAGACAGAGTGAGACCCTGCCTCAAAAAACAACAACAAAAAACACAAACAAAAAAAACCCCCACAAGCTCTACCCTCAATAGGTACCAAACAATGAAAAAGCTTATAGCCTACTGGATGACCAAGTTTTAGAAGTACTGCTACATTTGTTAGACATTCAGCTCTTTTTAGTGACTGAAATCTAGTATTTGATAATATATATTTACTAAAAATACCACAAAGGTTAGAAGGTGCCTGATATGGTTTGTGTGCCCACCCAAATCTCATCTAGAACTGTAGTTTCCATAATCCTCACATGTCATGGGAGGGACCTGGTGGAAGGTAATCGAACCATGGGGGTGGTTACCTCCATGCTGTCCTTATGATGGTGAGTTCTCACGAGATCTGATGGTTTTATAAGGGAATTTTCCCCCTTTGCTCTGCACTTTTCCATGCTGCCACCACGTGAAGAAGGATGTGTTTGCTTCTCCTTCCACCATGATTGTAAGTTTCCTGAGGCCTCTCCAGCCATGCTGAACTGTGAGTCAATTAAACCTCTTTCCTTTAAAAATTACTCAGTCCCAGGTATGTCTTTATTAGCAACCTGAGAGCAGATTAGCCACAATCCACACTTGGAGAATGGTGTTCAGTTTCACTCTTCCTTCAACACGCAAATTTAGACCAAAGCAATTCTACAATACTCTCATGGTGTGTGCTCTGTTCTTATCAACAGAAAATAATGTATTGATCAGGAAACAGACAGAGATAATGATATTATGGAATATAAAGCCTGTTCAGCATTTCTTTCTGCAGCAGTCCAGTAAATACCTAAAAATTCCAGACAAGTTTATTAGTTTCAATGAATAGATACTATTCAAGAAACAATTGTTGCCTTCACAAGTAACAGTACAAAATAGAATAGCTTCTCTATTTGTATGAAAGCCAATATTACTTCTGCTCATTTTTGTAAGACATTCTGATTTGCATTCATAAATTTGAATTCAGCATATTTTACACAGAAAAACTCCATGTGTTACAATTTAAGTAGTTTGTATTAGACTGGTTTTTCTTAAAAGCTAAAAGCTTAACCTAGAAACAATTCCTGGATGTTTCAAAAAAGTTAATGAGATCAACATTACTATGTTCAAAATGAAATATTTCAATGTGTAAGTCATGTGAGCTTTTCCGTATTTACTTTTCAGAGAAACAATATGAAATCCTTACATAGGCAAATCTAAATATTTGTGCACAAATCTAAATTTGATGACAGTTTTATGAGCAGACTATCCTCCTCCCCCTTGGGTGTCTTTTAAAACCCATTATTTACCTAACCTTTTTGCTCATGGAGAACCTACTCCTCTTTTGTAGGCAAACCCTATCAAAAATATCATACAATTTGAATCATACTAACCATTTGGAGAAACACAAAATACTAACTTACAAAGTGGGCAAATCTGCAATGCCGTAGAGTACGAGAGCAAAGACCTGGGAATTCTGATTACTGGATTCATCTCTTAGCTCTTGCTTCGCTCTCATTGAGTGAACTGGGAAAGTGACATGTCGCTTCACATCAATGACCCCACTCACTCTTTTAGGAAAATCAGCCGAGTAACATGTACCTCACACAGACCCTGCACAGTTTAATTAATAAAGTATTTAGAAATTCTTGTCTAGAAGATGCTGTTAGAATTATAGACTTTATTTTGGTAGTAATCTGCTCAAATGTACAGAAAAAGAATCTAAAAAGGATCTTAATTGACTGGATTTTTTGTTTTTAAAGAAAAGATAAGGAATTTTTAAATAAATGCTTGCCTATTTTCTTCACAACAATTTGTTTAAGCATTATTGGCTAACATTTGTGCCAACCACACTGCTGGCTACACTGAAGATACTTAACTATCTAGTGCCAACAGGCACAGCTGCTGGACTCTCTATGCCCTCTTTTTGTTCACTCCATGCCAAATTACTCACACAGCTATGAATGATGAGGCAGCAGCATAGGAAAATGCCAAGTGTGAGTGAGATTAGTGATAAACCACAGGATCCCTATAGAGGTCAGTGATTAGCAAGTTCCCAGTTGTAATCAATTTTCTAACCCAGCCTTTATCTCATCACATATGCCATCTTAATTTTGCACCAGCTTCCTGTGATGTGCATCAGAACTGTAAGCAGCTTCCCAATCAATAATTCTAGCAGAAGTGCTAAGGTGCCAATGGAGTATCCTATTATCCTGATAAAAGCACACAGTCAGACCTGGGCAATTTGAATAGGCTTTATAAATGACTTTCTAGGCTGAGTGCACTGGCTGATGTCTGTAATCCCAGCACTTTGAGAGGCCAAGGCTGTGGATTACTTGAACCCAGGAGTTCGAGACCAGCCTGGGCAACATGGCAAAAACCCAACTCTACAAAAAATACAAAAAATCAGCTGGGCATGGTGGTACACACCTGTAGTCCCAGCTACCAGGGAGGCTGAGATGGGAAAATCACCTGAACCCAGGAAGTCGAGGCTGCAGTGAGTCCACTGAACTCCAGCCTAGGCAACAGAGTGAGATACTGTCTCAAAGGAAAAAAAAAAAGAAAAGAAAAAAAAGAAACAACTTTCTGAGACTTTAAAATCTATGATGAAGTATTCTAGGATGCAAACATTCACAAACTCAACTACCCTTCCTCATGCTCTCCACTTCTCTCCCCTTAACATCAGATTTGCAAATTAAATATAAATAAGTGAGGATGAGAAGGTTTACAGAAAACAGTTTACATTTCCATCATTAGAATGGCCAGAAGAGAACATTAAAATGCACAATTCAATTTGAGAGGGTGAGGTGGGTGGGTAGTAAAAAATTCTAAATGAATGAACAGGGAAGAATTACATAAACACATTTTGATCAATTTTAGTCACTGACCAGAACTTCCTGGGCCTGGCACGGTGGCTAATGCCTGTAATCCCAGCACTTTGGGAGTCCGAGGAGGGCGGATCACCTGAGGTCAGGAGTTCAAGACCAGCCTAGCCAACATGGTGAAACCCCATCTCTACTAAAAATACAAAAATTAGCTGGGTGTAGTGGCGCACACCTGTGGTCCCAGCTACTCGGGAGGCTGAGGCAGGAGAATCTCTTGAACCCAGAAGGTGGAGGTTGCAGTGAGCCAAGATCACGCCATTGTACTCCAGCCTAGGTGACATAGCAAGACTCTGTCTCAAAAAAGAAAAAAAAAAAAGAAGTAAACTATAATTATAGGTAGCTCAAAATCTAATTTCCACTTTGGAATCACTTTTCTTCACAGTTGGATATTCTAAGTTGTCCTTGATAACATAATTTACATCTGTATTGCACTGTTGCTTTGCCTAAAGTTCAGAATTTGAGTATTTTTCTTAATGTCGCCACATTTCCCCCAACCACATGTTGTTTAGATTTTAGAAATGAAGACATTTTCATTTTTTATAGCAATTCAAAAGATTACAGAACTAGGGGGGCTGTTTTTCAGGGAAAAAAAAAACCATCATGAATGTGTACTCTTTAAAAATAATCAAGTCACCTTGGCGTCTTAATGTTTATCTCATTCTTAAAAAACGATTTAAAATAATTTAATGGATTACAACTTTCTAAGGACTACATAAACTGAGCTAATCATTCAATGCCTTAACCCTATTTACTCCACTTACTCCAAAACAAAGAAAAAGAAAGTCAAGTAACAATCACATCACCAAATAATCTGGGGGAAGACAGGGGGAACAAATTATCAAATATATCTACTTTTGGCATCTCATTTTCTTCCTGACACTAATGTATTTCGGTATTCAAACACTTAAATAATTTACTCCTTCTGACACACTGACTCTGTTTCCACCAAATCCGTGTCAATGCTCGTCTAAGAAATTTCTTGCATTATACAATGATAAGCAGAACATTAGGCTCACTGTTGCTAAATCCCATTATTTTCTCACATCTTTTTTTGTATTTTGACTGTTTAATTTAGACCATGACCTTACCAGGCAAGGTCAGTGTTTAACTCTGTTTTTTATGGCACCCAGGGACCAGAAGGCAGATGCCACTTGTTCAGAGAACACTGGTCTGGAATTCTAGACTTGTTTTGTTTGCGTGCCAGGGACAGATTCTACTCCAAGGCTCCATCTATGGCATAAAGCCATATGGAGGCAGAGAGACAGCTTAAGAGAACTGTGCTCTAAAACAGTGTATAATAAATGATTGTTAATTAGCCAGTTCCCCTGACAGCAAGAATTGGAAGAGAAGGAAAGAAACTAGTCAATGGAACTGCTACCATTCATCAACTATTTGGTCATAAACAGGCCAATGGAATGAAACAAACATGGAAATAAGAGTGAAGAGGATCTATTTCTGTCTCTGATGTGAAGTAGCTACGTGAGATACATAAGTCATTAAACCTCTCTAGACCTCAGTTTTTTTACCTAAAAAATAGACTGGCGTGGGGCAAGTGTGGACTAGATGATTTCTTTTAATGTCCCATGAAATTGATATGCTCAACTCTTTGCTATTAATAAGACATACCCTTCTGATGGAACACTAATTTGGACACTGCACATAGTAAAAAGGATAAGCTGCTAAAAATGAAGGGATTTTTGTAATAACGATGATGTACAGTTATAAAACCACAGTGTAAACACTTGTTTAATACATTTTGAGACATTTAGCTGTGAATATATTTGCTGAATACAGCAAACTGAAGTCAGTACATTTAAAATAACCAATACTTAATTCTATTCAGATTAAGAAAAACAAAACGTCAATAAAATTTTTTACTGAGACTCAACAGCCTCTACCTACATAATATAGAAACGAAGCATGTTTTGTACACTTTGTGTGTAAAGAAAATACATAAATAGCCATCAAATGGTAACTATTTCATTTTGTTGAAACATATGGAGAAAGCCCAGAAGAGAGCCTTAAATCCCGTTTAGGTTCTACTAAGACTGTATGTATGTGTTTTATGAATGACAGGGTCTTGATCTGTTGTCCAGGCTGGAATGCAATGGTGCTCCACAGCCTTGAACTCTTGGGTTCAATCCTCCTGCTTCAGCCTTCTAAGTAGCTAGGACTACAGGCACACACACTCACATAGGTTAATTTTAAAACATTTTTGTAGAGATGGGGTCTCTTATGTTGCCCAGGCTGGTCTTGAACTCCTGGCCTCAAGTCAGCCTCCCACCTCAGTCTCTCAAAGTGATGGGATTACAGGGGTGAGCCACCAAGCCTGGCCTGCTAAGATTTAAATACGGTTCTTGCTACATGAGGATAAAATATGACATGTTCACTTTTCACTGAGCTGTCTCCAGTACTGCAATTTACTGCCATCCTATGTTTGAGTTTGAAAATAGGTAAAGGCCAGTCTCAACTTCTTGATGGGTCATAATCCAAAGTTCATTTGTGAGTAAGGCATAACTCAAAATAAAAATCTTACATACTAACTCATTATAACAACTGGATACACAAGTAAATTCAGGTCATAGTGTGTCTGAGTAGAATATTTGCTGAATGGAGGAATGAGGAATGAAGGATGGAAGGAAAAAATGAAGGAAGAAAAGAAAGAAATCCTAACATTCTGTAACAATAAATTAGAGAGGAGGCATGGGGTAATGGTAATGAACAAAGACTCTAGATGTAGACTAACCAGGTTTAAATTCCCACTTTGTTGCTTACTATCAGTATTACCTAACAGCTCTGTCCCTTAGTTGCCTCATCTGTGAAACAAGGATAAAAACAGTTCTACCTCACTGGGTTTTTGTGAGGATAAAATGTATTAACATCTTACGTGGGTGGAACAGTGACAAACAAGGGGTAATTAAATTTTAGTTATTATTTTTGAACCGAAATGTACTGACTAGAAAATACATTTGACTGTATTATACAATACTATATTGACTATATATATCTTAAATATTCATGCTTAAGGACAAAGTCTTAATTAGAAGAGAAAAAAATTAGATTCTAGGCAAAGAATTTAAAGGAAACTTTTGGATACTTTCAAAGGTTTTAAAATTCTTTATGTCTTTCATTTCATTAAAATTTAACGGCGTCACTCTTCTTAGCATTAATGAATGGGTATCTAGATCTCTTTGTATACATAGCCATAATTTGTTCACAACTGAAAAAAACAAAGATTCACCAAAGAAAGTATGCAAGATCCAGAAAAGGTGGTAGAGAGAGCTGGGAAGTCGAAACATAAAAGAACAGTCTAAAATGAATTTCAACAGAGTATTAGATTTTGTAACATAGAGGAAAAAGGGTAGACATGTTTGAATATAATCTTTGGCCTGCCTATTCCTTTTTCCCTAAGGTTTGGACAAAGTGGTTTTAGGGGAGCACCTTGGGTCTGATGGTCCCAAGTTACTAGCTCAAGATAGCTTGGTTGCTGTTTGAAGGTCACGGGAGAAAGGGGGGCAAACCATTTTTATTCAGTAAAAAGGAGGGCCAGTGTTAGTGTGTAAACAGATGTTAAGTAGTTCACTATTTAAATGTTTTCATCTAGCGAAGGCCCTATTCTTAAAATTATGTGCAAAACCCACTGGAAAACAGAGAATGAAAAAAGCCAAATGCTTATTTCCTCTATCTCTTGGTATCTCTCTGTTTCATTTTGAAAATTTGCATTATATTACTGATACGGCTGAATTTAAGTCTGCCATTTTCTTAGATGTCTACTATTTATCTCATTTGTTCTTTGTTCTTTTATCTTTCTCAAACTTCTTTTTTCTTTTTTTTAAAGACAGAGGGTCTTCTGTCACCCAGGCTGGAATGAAATGGCGTGATCACAGCTCACTGTAACCTTGAACTCTTGGGCTGAGATCCTCCCATGTCAGCTGCCCAAATAGCTAAGACTACACCTGTTTTGTTTTGTTTTTTTTTTTTTTTGTAGAGACAAGAGTCGTGCTATGTTGCCCCAGCTGGTCTGGAACTCCTGCCCTCAAGCAATCCTCCCACCTCCCAAAGTGTTGGGATTACAGGTGTGAGCCACTATGCCCAGCTCTCAGCTTGCTTTTAGATTGAGCATTCCATTTAATAGCCACTATTGGTAGATAAGTTACATTTCTTTTTAATCTTATAGCGATTGCCCTCAGTTTACAATATACATCTTAAACAGAGTCTACCTTCCAAAATCCTTCCTCTCATCTTTTAGGTTACTGTTATATATTTTATAAAACCCACAATACAATGTACTAATTTTGCTTTAGACAGTTATTTTATAGTGTAATTTAAAAGGATGAAATGTATGTCTTTTATATTTACGTTCATTATTACCATTTCTGGAGCTCTCATTTCTTTGTATAGATCATGGGTTGGCACACTATGACTCATGGCCTGCTTCCTGTTTTTGTAAATAAAGTTTTACTGGAAAACAGCCATGCTCACTTGTTTATGTATTATTTACAGTTGCTTTTCTGCTACAATGGCAGAGTTGAGTAGTTGTGACAGAAACTGTCTGACCCACAAAGCCTAAAATATGTAATATCTGGCTCTCTATGAAAAAGGTTTGCTGAGTCTTGGTGCAGATCCAAGTTTCTGTCTGGAGTGACATTCCCCCTGCTTGAAGAACTTACTCTAACAGTTATTGTCGTCTGCTGGGAATGGATTTTCTCAGATTTTCATATATCTAAAAGTCTTTATCTTCTTCTTTTTTTTTTTTTTGAGACGGAGTCTCGCTCTGTCGCCCAGGCTGGAGTGCAGTGGTGCAATCTCGGCTCACTGCAAGCTCCGCCTCCCGGATTCACGCCATTCTCCTGCCTCAGCCTCTCCGAGTAGCTGGGACTACAGGCGCCCGCCACTGGGCCCGGCTATTTTTTTTTTTTATATTTTTAGTAGAGACGGGGTTTCACCGTGGTCTTGATCTCCTGACCTCGTGATCCGCCCGCCTCGGCCTCCCAAAGTGCTGGGATTACAAGCGTGAGCCACCGCGCCCAGCCCTTTTATCTTCTTTTCTAAGAAAATATTTTCAACAGATAAATAATTCTGGGTTGACATTGTTTTAAAAATTGTAATACATTAGAGATATCACTATCATCTTGCTTGCAAAGTTTCTAAAGAGAAGTCTGCTGTAGTTTATCTTTGTTGCTCTATACATGATGTGGTTTTTTTTCTGCCTCTGGTTGTCTTCAAGATTTTCTCTTCATCTTTGGTTTTCAGCACTTTAAATATGTCTAAGGGAATATGTGTGTGTGTGTGTGTGTGTGTGTGGAGGGGAGTTCTTATTGTTTCTTAAATCTTGAATCTATGGCTTGATGTCTTTCATTGCTTTTGGGAAATTCTTGGCCATTATCTCTACAAGTATTTCTTCTGCATTATTATTTATCCCTCTCCTTCTGAAACTTTAAAGCACACACATATTAGACTGATACTGTCCTGCAGCTCTGATCTTTTTTCACTTTTTTTCTCTTTGTGTTTTAGTTTGGATAATTTATACTGGCCTATATTCAAGTTCACCCATTTCTTCAGCAACTGGGTTGTCTACTGATGACCACAAAGGAATTATTTACCTCTGTTTTTTTTTTTTTTTTTAATTACTACCATTTCAACTTGACTCATTATTTCCATCTATCAGCTAAATTCCCCATTAATTCATGCATGCTGTCTACGTTTCCCACTAGATCCTTTCAATATCTTAGCCAGAGTTATTTTCAAATCTTTGTCTGATAGTTCCAACAACAGGGACACCTCTGAGTCTTGTTTTGTTAACTGTTTTGCCTCTTGAAAATATTTGTTTTGTTTTTCTCTTACTTATGTGTGTGACTTATAATTTTGATGGATGCAGGATACCGTGGGTAGAACAGTAGTATATTTAGGCCTGGAAGTGGGTATGCCTCTTTCCATATAAGGACTTTAGAGTGAGAAATTCAGACAATCAATTAGGAGTTCAGATTGGTGTGACTGTTGCTGTGATGACTCTGAGTTTACCAGAGGCTTCAACTCCCTCTAGTGATCACCTGTTGTGCCTAGTGTTTAGCACGTGGCTGGGGTGCTGTAAAACTTTTCTGTTAGCATTTCATCCTCAGCTTATAACAGATGCTATAAACTGGTGCTTGAGAGTGGGTCTCTCTTCAAGCTTTTGCCCCTGCCCCAGTGGCAGACTGCTATTGCTTAGTACTCTTTAGGCTTGTGATGGAGGTAGTTCTCTGCTGTTTTGGTTCAGCCTCAGTACTTACAGAAACTGTGTGCTTGGGCCTCTTTGAAGGGTTCAAAAAAGTTAAACATTTGTAGTTTATCAGGCTTTTTTTTTTTTTTTTTTTTTTTTTGAGACAGAGTCTCATTGTCGCCAGGGTGGAGTGCAGTAGCACAGTGGCGTGACCTCAGCTCACTGCAACCTCCACTTTCTGGGTTCAAACGATTCTCCTGCCTCAGCCTCCCAAGGAGCTAGGACCAGGTGTGCGCCACCACACCCAGCTAATTTTTGTATTTTTAGTAGAGACAGGGTTTCACCATGTTGGCCAGGATGGTCTCAATCTCTTGATCTCATGATCTGTCCTCCTTGGCCTCTCAATGTGCTGAGGTTACAGGCATGAGCCACCGTGCCTGGCCAAAAGCAGCATTCTTTATAGTTTTCCACACCCTAGATAGAAGCTGGAGGTCCTCTGATCTTCATTTTGGATAGTTTGTTTCTATGCCTACAAATTCACTGATTTTTTTTCTTCTGAAGTGAATAAGCTGCAGTTAATATCATCCAGTGTATTTTTCATTTCAGATACTGTATTTTTCTTCTCTCTAGAAATGATATTTAGGGGGCTGGGTGTGGTGGCTCACACATACAATCCCAGCAACTCAGGAGACAAAGGCAGGAGGATGGCTTGAGGCTGGGAGTTTAAGACCAGCTTGGCAACAGAGTAAGACCCTGTCTCTTAAAAAAAAAAAAAAAAATATTAGCCAGGCATGGTGCATCCTTGTAGTCCTAGCTACTTGGGAGGGTGAAGCAGGAGGATCACTTGATCCAATAGTTCAAGGTTACAGTGAGCTATGATCGCTCCACTGCACCCTAGCCTGTGTAACAGAGAGAGACCTGTCTCCAAAAAAGGAGAAAAAACGGGAAAGGGGAAAGGGGAAAGGGGAAAATGAAAAGGGAAAGGAAAAGGAAAAGGGGAGGGGAAGGGAGGGGAACGGAGGGAAGGGAAGAAGGAAGAAAGGAAGGAAGGAAGGAAGGAAGGGATAGAGGGATAGAGGGAGGGAGGGAGGGAAAAGAGGTAAATAAATTCCGTTTTTTTCATACCATTCATTATCCCTACATCATATTCATTATTTTCCTCTACATTCTTGAGCTATCAAGCATATTTATAAAAGGCATTTTAACATCTTTGCTTGATTACATCATCTCTCTAATTTCCTGGACTCTTTTTTCTACTGATTACTTTTTCTCTGGGTTACAGTGTATATTTTTTTCTTGTTCTTTTCATGCTAGTAATTTTTAAGTCAATGCCAGACCTTAAAAGATTTATATTTTTGGGTGCTAGATTTTGCTGTATTCCTTCCAAGAATGTCAGACTTTGTTCTGGCACGCGGTTAAGTGACTCGGAATCAGTTTGCTCCTTTTCCAGGTTTGCCTTTAATATTTCCAACAGTGGGTCAAGAACACCCTTTAGTCCAGGTCTAATTCAGCACTACCAACACAATATCCTTTTGAAGACTACACATGCCCTGTTAATTATGAGATCTTTCCATTTTGGTTCGTTGGAGGAAGAATTATTCCCAGCTGTGTGTGAGCTTTCCCTGGTCTCAAGTTGTTTCCTCTCATGCATATACATATCAGTACTTGGCCAAAGACTTGGAACCAAACTCTAAAGATCTTGAGGTCCCTTGCTCTCTCTCTGCTCCTTCCTTTTTACCCTATAAATCCTAGTCCCATGGCTTCTCTGAATTCTGATTTTTGTCTTCTCAACTCACAAAGACTGCCAGGCTGTGTTTGATTATCTCGTTGTCTTTTTGCTGTGGCCCAAAATCTTCCTCCAGGCAGTGAGAGAGTGGGGGTAACTTCAGGACTCACCTTGTTTTCCTGCTCTCACAGAGTGCCTACTGTCAAATGTCTGAAAAGTAATGATTTAGTTAGGACCACTATGAAACTTCCTAAGGTTTTTATACCTCTTAGAAACCCTTCCACACACCCCCTTTAAAAGAAAAAAATAAAAAAGCTTCCTCCTAGTCTTTCTCTAGCAAACCCATTTTTACAGATCAGAAAAAGCTAGAACATAACAAAACTTGACTTCTGTAAATAATCAGAGTTTCCAACAAACAAAAACTGCTTAGAGTAGTGCATAAGGTAGAAGATAACCTGAAAAGATAGATCTACATTTGCTACTATCTTTACTTTTTGGAGTAGCCTAAATTAAAAACATCCTACTCAGCAAGACTTTACCGTAATAGATAATGGGTTTGATAAACTCTTGGACAATCTAAAAACTTTGTTAAACTACTTCTGTTTTTATGATATTGTGCTCTCTTATTTCCAACATTAGACGTTTTATTTCTAAAATACTTTGAATTCCACTAAGTCTGCTGACATATTTGAATTTAGAACAAACTGCTCTAAGAATATGATCTCCTGTACTAACTACACACATAGCTATTTCTAAAAGGTTAAAAGGCTGGCAATTTTCCAGTTCTTTCTCATCATTTCAGTTATGAAATACAATGTCCAGTTCCTAATTCTCTTCTATTTTCTTTGGCATGTTGTGACCAGCTCTCTAAATTCAGTATCATGTATTTTGTTGTGTAGGTCTTTAATTTCTGGCCCCAACCCTTGCCCACATACATACACTCTAAATTTATGCTACAGATAACCACAGGGCATGAAGAATCCTGGTGAAAATTGTTGTTATTAAATTATACTGCTTCTCAGAGATCTGTCTCTCACCATGCAAGCTAAGTCATATTTACATTTATTTTGACACATATTCAATTTAAAAACTCACTGATTTCACTAAAAATATTTTGACAAACTATATGCTAACTAACAGTAAAATTTATACTTAAAAATTTTAAAGCACTCCTGTTCTTTCTCCGAGCGATTTGTATATCCTGGCAACGTAAACATAGATTTAAGACTACACCTCATAAACATAGATTTAAGACCCGTCTCATGTGAGAAAACTGGTCACGTTGTTGTTAGGTATAATGCTTGTAAGTACATTTGAACTTTTTGTTGTTGTTGAGATGAGGTCTCATTCTGTTAACCAGGCTGCAGGGCAGTGGTACAGTCCTGGCTCACTGCAACCTCTACCTCTGGGCTCAAGCTATCCTCTCACCTCAACCTCCCGAGTAGCTGGGACCACAGGTGCACGCCACCATGCCCAGCTAATGATTGTATTTATTTTTTTTTTTTGCCACGTCACCCAGGCTGGTCTCGAACTCCTAGACTCAAGTGATCCACCCACCTCAGCCTCCCAAAGTGTTGGGAATACAAGCATGAGCCACTGTGCCTGGCCATTTGAGCATTTTTTGAAAAAACAATTTTTGTAAACTTGTATTTTGTCATTTTCCTTGAACATTCCAACTTTCCAAGTTCCCTCCCACTGAAGGCTGCTGGCTTGGCTTGTTAGCCCCTCTGTATGAATTGTTCTTTTGTCAGAGCATTTAAGTCTGCGAGGGAAACTAGACAATTTTTTTTTTTTTTTTTTAAAACAAAGTCTTGCTCTGCTGCCCAGGCTGGAGTGCAGTTGTGTGATCATAGCTCATTCCAGCCTCCAAACCCTGGGCTCAGCCTTCAAACAGCTGGGACTACAGGTGCATTTGCATTTATTCAAATATTATTTCCTCAGAGAAGGGTTCTCTGACTAAACTATCTAAAATAACCCCACTCTAGCCTTTCTTTCTTTTTTTTCTATTATAATGTTAAAAAACATTGACCTGGTACAGTGGCTCACACCTGTAATCCCAGCACTTTGGAAGGCCAAGGTGGGAGGACGGCTTGGGCCCAGGAGTTTGACATCAGCCTGGGCAACATAGAGAGATCTCGTCTCTACAAATAATAATAATAATAAATTAGCTGGGCATGGTGACGTGCACCTGTAGTCCCAGCTATTCAAAGGTTGAGGTGAGAGGATTGTTGAGTCCAGGATTTGGAGGCTGAAATGAGCTACGACCACACCACTGCACTCCAGCCTGGGCAGAAGAGCAAGACTTTGTTTAAAAAAAAAAAAAAAAAAAAAAAGTCTAGTTTCCCTTGCAGAGATAATGAAACTTGGCCAGTAACCTTTGGTAAAACCACTGTAACTCACAATTTCCTCTTTTCCTATTATAAAGTTTAGGAACTCTGCTTTAATTTGTATTGTCACTTTATCTACATTTTACTATCATTTTCCATATTTGTATTTTGCTATTATCACATATGTGATAATTGAACCCAAAACTCCTTTGCATTTTCTGTTCCTGTGACTGTCTCTTTCCATTCACAATTTTATAAAATATGCACAAGGATTTAATTGCATCTTTATAGGTTTTTTATTTTATACTTTGTTTTTTTCCCCTAGAACATGCAATGATCTCACTTAGTGCTTTTATGGTAGGAGTTTATTTCGGGTAAGGCTTTAAAAAAAGTAAAAATGCTTTAAAATATTTCAGTGAAAGATTATAGCAGATAAGCAGGATTAATTTAAAAAACAAACTATTTGGGGATCAGAAGTAGTTGTTTAATAGGATATAGGTTTAGAGTTCCCAAAAGATATCTTATGATTAAGGAAATAAATAAAAAGATAGCTCTAAAGGATTAGATAACTATTATACTGATGTTAAACAAATACCATGCTTACTGGAATTCAACTTTCTAGAAGTAATAAGCTTAATAACTGAATATATAGTTATATTGTTAGTATTGAGAATAGAAGAAGTGATCCAGAAATGATTGCATTTATTTCACTTTTACTTCCTCAACTTTTTGGATTATATTCAGCCAATATCTATTTAAGGAACTGCTTTGGAAGGTCCTTATGTTTTATGCAAGGCACTGCTATTTTCCCAGATGAACAGAATATCCATTCTCCAGCTCCAAGTTTCCATGACAATAAAAACAAAACATTCATCAGCACCAACTTGGTATTTTATGGCAAATGCAGCTGCAGCTTATAACAGTTCAATCTTTATCCCAACTCATTTCTGCCTAACAGAGGCACTATATTTCTCCAAATCAACTGAATTATTTTTACAGTGATTTTCCCCACCGCAGACCTAAACACTAACAGTGTGTTACACCATCTCTAATTATCATCCACTCTTCCCAATTTCATGCCAAATACAATGAAAGGTTCCTGAATGTTGCTAAGAGCACATTTGATTTGTGAAATCTGAAAGCTTAGTTGATTTAAGTATTACAGCTTTAGAGGAATGTATAATATTTAAGCTTTCATGATTAACTACAGAGAAGACAGAATTTTGGAAACGAAAGACATTCACAGTAAACAAAAAGCTAAATTAAAATCAGTCAGATTATGGTAAGACAGTGCCCCCTTGTGTCTTGGTATTTCTGCCTTGACTAAATCCAGTATTCATTTCCTTAGAGTTCTATAATATAAATTTGAATATTTTTTGTATCACAAAAATAAATAGAACTTGATAACTCTCCTAAGACAAAACCCTAATTTAAAACCATATGAATACATTGGCTATTAAATATCAGTGATTTTTACATGAATACTCTGTAACATGGTGAAAATGTAACAAATTTGTATATTTAGTAATTTTATTTTAAATTTCACATTTAATTTACTATTAGTGAGAGATGTTGACAAAGTTTTAAGAATGAAAGGAAAACCTTGCTACTATCAGTTACATTTTCCTTTGGTATTGGTTCTCCTGTGTAACCACTTTATGCTAGTATTGGTTACCCTCATTATCACCCTGGGGCAACTAATGAGTCTGAGGCTTTATACAGAGAACAAGACTGTATTAAATAGAAGAAATAACATGAAATCTTAACGGGTATATGTAATAACAATATGAGTAATACCCTAAGTTACAAATAGCTTTAGAAATAAAAAGTCACATAAAAACATCATTCATGTTTTAACTCCACTCAAAGTGTAATATTCAGACCAGAGGCAAGGCCATGAAGTTTGTACAAATTAAAAATCTTAGCTACCACACCAGATGATCTGAACTAGAACTTGCATTTTATAGCAAGATCTTTGGATGATTCTTATAAGCATCAAAGCTTCAGAAATGCTGCTCTAAACTCAAACGCCTTCCTACCCTCAACTATCACGCAGCAGGAGCAGAGTAGCATAAGGAGAGGCTGACTGACCTTTGGGCATAGAGTTAGCTTTTAGAGATTAGGTGGATTCAAAGAAAGAAAGAATCAGGAACAGCTCTAGGAAGCTGCTTACCAAAGTGACTCCTACACCAACTCTTTTTCCCTTTTCCGTTCTTTGAAATATATTTTTTAAATGAACAGCTAAGATTCTATCAATCTGTGGTCAATATGGGTGACCAAGAAACTTCAAAACATAAATAATGTAAGAATTAGAAGTCCATCACTCATTATCAATGATCCCTAGTACACAATCTTTTCATATTTCAAACTACATTTACTGTGCATTTTCTACCTTATTTGACACTCACCAATCCCCTGATAATCAAGTTTTATTATTCTCATTTTATAAATGAGAAATCACTTATAAATGAGAATCACTGAGGTCAACTAAATTACCCAAGGTCATAAATGTAGTGAAGGCTGGGCATACTGCTAAGATTCAGGTTCTGATTCCAAATCCTAGGTTCTCTGTACTGTAACACATTACCAATACTCATTAATGTAAATAAGCTTAATTAGATTGCCTTTCTCCCAATATTAGCTATGGACAGAATGCCCTGCAGAATAACTTTAGAACAGAAGACTAAAGCAGCACAGTAGCCCTAGGCATATGGAAATGTTCTTATTAAGATGTTTAAATGTTCTTAAATAAGGGATGTTCTTATTTTCTTTTGGCTCATCCATATTTTGATTTTCTACAATAAACATTGTACTTGATATAGGAAAAGTATTTTTAAATGCACATAGTATACAGTATATTCCTTACAGATAAGCTAAAATCTTTAAAAGAATTCATGCATGTGAAGTATCCCATATAACATGTGCACAAAGAAGTTAGGTCTGCCAGGTATGGCAGCTCATGCTTGTAATTCCAGCACTTTGGGAGGTTGACGCAGGCGGATCTCTAGTGCTTAGGAGTTTAAGACCACCCTAGGCAACATGGCGAAACCCTGTCTCTACAAAAAAATTCAAAAAAATTAGCTGGGCATGGTGATGTGTGACTGTAGACCCAGCTACTTGGGAGGCTGAGGTGGGAGGATCACTTGGGCTCAGGAGGCGGAGGTTGCAGTGAGCTGAGCTCGTGCCACCACACTCCAGCCTGGGCTACAGAGTGAGAAGCCTTCTCAAAAACAGAGGCAAAAACAAATGAAGTTAGGTCATTTGATGATTTGACTTACCCAATCATCAGTACAAAACAGTCACAAGTATAGGAACACAAGTATAAGAAAACAAAGCCTATAAAGTGTAAGAACTCTAAGTAATTTATGTAATTAAATGTTACTTGTTTACATTAAAAACATTTACATTAAACAGTAAGATGTCATCAAATTATTTTCAAGTAAGTTCAGGAATACACCCTATTCTGGTCCAGAATGTGAACTTATTTGTACTACACATCATCTATTTCTCTGTCACTTTCATTTTAAGAGTGAACAAATTCCAAAAGATAATCCTTAGTATGCGCCTCATATCTATCCCTTTCTTTTCTGCCGGTAACAATCACTATCTCAGTTTAGATTCCTGTGGATGAACACATAAGCATTTGGCTCCCAACTGATACCCCTGCCTCTAGTTTCTCTCTGCTCCCATCTATCCATACAAGAACATCATCATCATTACACTCCACTGTTCAAAAACTAACAGAAGTTTCCCAGTGCATGTGAAGGTGGATCAGGATATGCTATCCTAAAATATTCCACTTTGGCATAAGAATTATTTTGTGCTGAAGGCATTTCAGTTTCTGAAATCCTTATCTGCCTAAAAGCAGAGCCTCCTAAAAGAACTCAACTGTCAAAAAAACCCTCCCCAGGAGCAACTCTAATCTCTCGTCCTGGAGACAGAAGTCAGCACCACACCCAGAGAGACAATGTCACAAAGTAGCCTATCTGCAATCTATTATCCTAAAGACCCATTTATTTTTACAAAAAGTCATTTGCTTACCATAAGTGCCCTTACTTTTCCCTCTCTTTCTTCTACCAAGTTAGGTATACAAACTCCAAATTTTAAACAGCCTTTTGAGTAACTCGTCTCTGGGTACACTCTTGTGTATATGCAATGCACATGTGAATAAACCTCTGCTTGCCGTTCTCTTGTTAACCTATTGCCACACAAATTTACAGGGCCCCAGTCAGAAAACCTAAAACCCAGCTTAAAACCTAAAAGATTTTTTTCCTTCTCTATACATGGAACACAAAATCCACTTTTAAAATATCCTGACAATGAGATTTCCACATTCAGGTTCAAAGCAATCCTTTTTTGTTGCTGTTTCGGTTTAATTTTTTAAATGTCCCAAGCTTACAAAAAAGTTGTTAGTAAATGAAACTTCCTCCCCTTAGTTATTTTTGAGAATAAGCAGCAGACACAATGCTCTACCACCCACGAAATACTTCGGTGTGTATGTGCTGATGTGTATTGTATAAATAACCATGACAGAACCATCAGAATCATCTAATTAACATTTATACATTACTATCTTCAGACCCTATTTGAATTTTACCAAATGTCTCAATAGTGTCCTTTAACAAAAGGACCAAGTTCAGAATCATGCACTAGCTTTACTTCTTTTTTTTTTTTTTTTTTTTTTTTTGGTGGGGGGGTACATAATAGGTGTATATATTTATGGGATACATATTTTGGTACAGGTAGGCAATGCACAATAATGATGTCAGGGTAAGTGGGGTATCCATCACCTCAAGCATTTATACTTTATGTTACATACAATCAGTCCAAATATACTCTTTTAGTTATTTTAAAACTTACGATTAAATTATTGAGTGCAGTCACATTGTGCTATCAAATGCTAGTCTTATTCATTCTCGTTAACTTTCTTGACTTTTGTACCCTTGATACTGTAGCTTAGAAGGTCCCTCAGTTTATTTTGCATGGTATTTCGTTAAGATTAGACTGGAAAGAGTAACACAGAAATGATGCTGTGTTCTCAATGCACCCTGTTAGGTGGCACATGAATCTGAATTATCCCATTATTGATGTTGAATCGACCACTTCATTAGGTGGTATCTGCTAAGGCTCCTCAACTGAAAAGTTACCTTTTCCCACTATAGTTGATAAGCATTTTGTGAGAAGGTATTTTGAGACTAGGTAAAAATCCTGTTTCTCACAAAACTTTATTCATTTATCAGCACAATTTATATATCGACATAGACTTATAGTTTCCTACTTTATTCAAAGAATTATAAATCTATTACTATCACTATTTATTTTGTTGTTCGAAATGTACAGATTTGGCCGGTGGGAGCCCCTTTAGACTGGCTTTTGTAACCTTCTAACAATTCATCATCATTCTTTGAGCACATCCTTCGTTTCCAGAATAACAAGATGCTGCTCCAGGCTCATCTTGTACTCTCCCTGCCTCAGCCCTAGAATCAATCATTTCTCCAAGAAGCCCTGGTTCCTTTTGGTGGAGAATGGTATGCTGAAACCAAGATCTGGACACTAGAGAAGGATACTGACACTGGGGTTTTGCTATTCTCAGGCTCTATGAGTGAACACAGCTGAGGGAATCTGTATATACATATACATACACATACATACATAACACGGTTATATCTATATTTCTGTGTCTATCTATCTATCTATCTATCTATCTATCTATCTATCTATCTATCTATAAAAGTGTGAGTAAATACTGATATAATCAATTTCCATCCAACACCACACGATTCATTCTGGTTTTGTTCCTTCCCATATTTGTAATTTCCTTCTCTAATAGCGAGAATGGGTCTTTTATCTATAATATGTTTACATATTTCATCAATTCCCCTGTATATAGCCAACTTTCATTTGCTGCTGCATCCTGCACCCTTCTGTGTGGATGCTCTACAGCACAGAACCTCTTATCTCACCTCCTCTTGTTTTTGCTGTGATCACTGGCTTCAAAGAGAGTGCTGCACAAAACCAAGGACTGCAGCCATATCGTTTCTCCCTTGAGCTATTAAACACCCAAACTATTCTTCCCGTTTGTGCTTCTTCCCTTTATGTCATTCAAGCTTGAAATATTCTTCAACCAAAAGCTCCTAAATTTTTGCCTAACCTTCCCATAATCTAGCTGATCTTCCTGTTCCTACCTACCTACAGCAACTGCCCCTCTGTGCCCTGCCACTACAAATTAAGGGAGATGTGCCTAGGCTGACTGATTTCTGATACTTGAGTGCAGAATTATAAGATCCACATAATTTAAAAGGAAAAGATAGTTCTTTTCTGAGTTGCAACATTTTCAGCTGTTTCCAGTGAAATAATTGTTAATTTAATTAAAAATAACAGCGAGTGGTCTGGGCACAGGGGCTAATGCCTGTAATCCCAGCACTTTGGGAGGCTGAGGTGGGTGGATCACCTGAGGTCGGGAGTTTGAGAGCAGCCTGACTAACATGGAGAAATCCCACCTCTACTAAAAATACAAAATTAGCTGGGCATGGTGGCGCATGCCTCTAATCCCAGCTACTCGGGAGGCTGAGGCAGGAGAATCGCTTGAACCTGGGAGGCGGAGGTTGCGGTGAGCTGAGATCGAGACACTGCACTCCAGCCTGGGCAACAAGAGCTAAACCCCATCTCAGTCAATCAATCAAACAGCAAGCGGGGAATGGTTAGTTAATGCCTGCTTTTACCACTTTCACTGAAGAGCGTTTGCTGTCATTACAACTGGAGAAAATGCATCAATATCTGGGGCCACAGTAAGAACAATACAAGCAATCTAAAACCTGTTCACGGATAGTAACTAAGAAAATAAATACATTTGAAATCACAGGATTTGATACCAGTGGAGAAGTATTTCTGGAGAGAAAGGGTGATAGCCTGATTTAAATATCTGAAGGGCTGGTTGTCATAGTTTGGTGTGATCCTCAAAACACATCTGGGACCAAAGTGGGAAAATTCTATAGAGACTGATTTTTTAAAAACACATCATAAAGACCTACCAGAGATATCCAACGATTAGGCAAGTACCTTGAGAGGGCGTATTACATCATTAGAGACGTTCAAAGCACAGACTGGACAATACCTTGACAGAGATGTAAAGTCATGCAAAAAGGCAAAAGAAGGCAAGTACTGAACTTGAGGTCAGAGGTCATAATATACTGGTTAAAATCAAATTGCAGAGTAAGATAGACCTGGGTTTGCAATGTAAATTGTTCAATCCTGTGCAAACCAATTATCTCAGCATCAGTTTCCTCAAATATAAAATAAAATAATTTTGTTTATATCTCATAGAATTTGAATTTAATGCATATACACAAAGGCTTAGCCTACTATGTGTCCCAAATAAATACTTAAATAAATGCTATCTGTAATAATTACACGGCACTTTGTAATCAGCAGGCCCTAAGTGATGGAAGGCTTTACTATTAGGCCTTAGATCTATGAATGCAGGAACCTTACCAAACTTGTTTCCTTTGTTTCCTCAGTCCTTAGCATAACATCTGGCACTTAGCACATGATCTATAAATATTTGTTGAATAAAAGGAGATTAAAATACTCAAGAGTTCTTAGATGATGAACCTTTTAAGGTTCCTTCTGATTCCGATAATCTGTCTTTATGAATCTGACTACTCTAGGTACTTCACATAAATGGAATTATACAGTATTTGTCTTTTTATGACTGGCTTATTTCACTTAGCATACTCATTCAATTAGGACATTATCAAGATCCAGCCATGTTATAGCATGTGTCAGAATTTCCTTTCTTTTTAAGGCTCAATAATATTCTGTTGTATGCATATACCACATTTTGTTCATCCATTCATTCATCAACAGACACTTGGTTACTTCCATCCTTTGGTTAACTGGGAATAATGCTGATATGAACACAGGTGTACAAATGTCTCTTTAAGATCTTGCTTTCAATTCTTTTGGGTATGTACCTGGAAGTAATATTGCTGGATCATATGGTAATTATGTTGATTTTTTGAGGAATAAACTGTTTTTAATTAAATGGCAAAGTGCCTGTCCGATTCCTGTGGAAAAGAGGGCATCTACTACACTCCAAATGTTCATACTGACAATGACTGAATGATAGGACTGTGTGTGAATGAAGTTTACTGTCTCTCTTTTTGGCTTACTGTAATTTCCAGACCTTCTATAGGGAGATTATGGAAATTAAAGAATGAAAACATATATAAAGCTTTTTTGGTACTATTACTTTTTTCTTGAGTGTCATAGTAAATGCTTAAATATTCCTAGCCCCTAAACATTAGTGCAAGCATACTTTTTCTATGAACGCAGGCCACAGCTATAATGCTCTTTTTTTTTTTTTTTTGGTTTAAAGAAGTAAACATTAGAGAATTTTTAGTGTTTGTAAATAAAGGTGATGGCTAGGAACCTGGAAGATGTCCCTAGTGGTTTAGTTATGCAGGAGCAAAGCCCTATGTAATGAGTGATACTATTAATTTTCCAGGGAAAAGCACTAAGATTCACCAAAGTTTGCCTAGTCAAGAGAATCTATCTTCTGCTCCCAATTATCAGAATCACTGCTAACACCCTTCAACTGTTTAGGGATGGATAGCAACACGCAACTGAAATCTAGTTATATGTATGATGATTTCTGAAACATCTATACAACAGAACATTAGGTCTTTGCTTTGAAAATTTAGTGTACGTAATTAATAGCCATAAAATGGATTATAAAAGACCACCATTCTTGTAGTACACATGAATAAGACATTTTAAAGCAGAGGAAAGTAAAGGGACAGAGATTACGAGAGCAAGAGGAAAGGATATTGGAGAAGGAAGAGTAACTAGAAAAAGAGAAGGAGAGGTGAGAAGGGAGACAGAAAAACAGACTGAGACTGACTGAGATTAATTTTGTCTAAATTATAGGCTAATGTGTTTGGGACAGTCTAAATATGATCTTATCTAGAGGACCTCTCAAGGTCCTTTCTGGAACTGGGATTATGTATAAAGCTTAATTTTAGCTCCAGTTCTCAACTGAAATAAGTAAATGATCTTAGTTACTGGTTAATATAATCATATATTCACTTACTTAAATTTTTCTCAATTTCAGAAATGTTACAATATTCTAAACCTAAAATTTTGATCATTTAGTAACAGCAAAACTCTTCATAACTGAAAACATCAATTGACAGCACGCGCTTAAAAAAGAAATGACTATATAATGGCTTCTAATGAAAACACCTGGTCATTTGCTTTTTATCTATTAACCCCAATAAACATAGTTAGGTCTCTTCTAGCTCTACCACTTTCTGCCTATTGCCTTATTTTAACTGTCTCCAAATGAACTCTTTTGAGAATAAGTTATTTTAAAAACAAACAGCTGCCCTCTTCCTACAACTGGCTGTTAGAATGGCTTATAAAGTGGAATATATGAATTACCCCTCTAAGCTTTACACTTTTCCTATGGTTAGACAGGAAACAGATCTGATTATCTGTGAAGTACTTGTCTGGAAGAGCCATAGCAGTTGCCTAAATTTCCACTGGAGGCAGCAGACTCCCCAAGCAAACCCACATCCCATGACTTCTGAAGGTTTTAAGCCAGGAATGGTTAACAGGGTAAGAGAAGAAGGCTTTAAGATAAGGCACATTCCAAGCTTACAGAAAGCTTCTTCCATGATCTGATTTAAACACTGAAACCCAGGCTCAGCTGTAGAGAAGCAGTGTTAAATGAAAAAACAAGAAAAACAGAAATCTTTAGTTAATGCTGAAGTATCATTTTAGACAGGAGCATCAAAGTTTAATTTCATGAAATATTTAGCCATCAGTGATATTAACAATTAAAAGTAAAATGGAAAAACTAGAAATTCTTCTCTTTTGCCTGTCTTTGTTCTCTACCAAGGAGAGAACTGGCTTAAGGATGGGCCACTGAAAAGAGAAGAACAAGTTGAACTGGTGGTAATACTCTATTTTTTTTTCTTTTGAGACGGAGTCTCACTCTGCTGGCCAGGCTGGAGTGCACAATGGTGCTATCTTGGCTCACTGCAACCTCCACCTCGCAGGTTCAAATGATTCTCCTGCCTCAGCCTCTCGAGTAGCTGGGATTACAGGTGGCTGCCACCATGCCCAGCTGATTTTTGTATTTTTAGTAGAGACAGGGTTTCACCAGGTTGGCCAGGCTGGTCTCGAACTCCTGATCTTGTGATCCGCCAGCCTTGGCCTCTCAAAGTGCTGGGATTACAGGCATGAGCCACTGTGCCCGACCTAATATTCTTTAAGTCTTTCCTATAAGCATAGAACCTCAGAATTATAATCTCTACCAACATAAAAATAAACAAAACACAGGCGGATCACAAGGTCAGGAGACCGAGACCATCCTGGCTAACATGGTGAAACCCCACCTCTACTAAAAATGTAAAAAATTAGCCGGGCATGGTGGCGGGCGCTTGTAGTCCCAGCAACTCAGGAGGCTAAGGCAGGAGAATGGCATGAACCCGGGAGGCGAAGCTTGCAGTGAGCCGAGATTGTGCCACTGCACTCCAGCCCGGGTGACAGAGCAAGACTCCAGTCTCAAAAAAAAAAAAAAAAATTGCAAATTACTACACTCTACAAGTGAAAAAAATCTAGATAGCAGTTGCAGACTCACTGTATTATAGAAGCAATGCCACCACAACCAAACATCAATGGTTAAAATGTATTAAATCCTACAACTATTCCTACATTCTCAGTTAATCTACAAATATTTTTAGAAATAATATTTTAGGCAATTTAGATGAGTAACTTCTAAAATATTTTGTTTCAATACCATAGATATTTTTCAATATAATATAAGCCCTTTATACCTGTGTCACACTTTTACCAAAGTGGAAAAAAAATTTCATTATTCATTAATACATCCTTTGTAAATTACAGTATTTAAAATACATGGGGAAAAATGTGTTTTATTTACATGCAATGCTGGATATCACATTAAGAAACACTGCCAGGGCAGGGCATGGTGGCTCACGCCTGTAATCCCAGCACTTTGGGAGGCCGAGGCGGGCGGATCATGAGGTCAGGAGATTGAGACCGTCCTGGCTAATGTGGTGAAACCCCGTCTCTACTAAAAATACAAAAAATTAGCTGGGCATGGTGGCAGGTGTCTGTAGTCCCAGCTACTCAGGAGCCTGAGGCAGGAAAATGGTGTGAACCCGGCAGGCAGAGCTTGCAGTGAGCCGAGATCACGCCACTGCACTCCAGCCTGGGTGACAGAGCGAGACTCCGTCTCAAAACAAACAAACAAACAAACAAACAAACAAACAAATCACTGCCAGAAGCAGTGGCTACTGTCTATTGTCTGTGATTCCAGCATATTGGGAGGACAAGGCAGGCAGATGATTTGAGCCTAAGAGTTCAAGACCAGCCTGGGTGACATGGGAAATTCTGTCTCTATAAAAATTAGCTGAGTGTGGCAGTCCCAGCTACTCAGGAGGCTTAGGTGTGAAGATCACTTGAGCCTGGGATGTAGAGGCTGCCATAAGGCATGATAGCAACACTGCACTCCAGCCTGGGTGACAGAGACCTTGTCTCAAAAAAAGAAAACATCTATTATGAAATGAAGGAAAAGGGATCTTCAAACCTAAAATACTTACTTTGATGTCTCTGAAAATTTTATTGTTTCTTTGAGGGTAAGTTCACATATTTCCTTTATATGTATTAGTGTGAGATAATACACTAGAAATTGATAGCTATTTTTTATACCTTGGAATGTAGAAATAAGAAATATACGTTGATCTGTTAAAAGCTGTGACTTCAGTCATGGGAATTATTGTTTTTGTGTTCAAACATTTAATCCATGGTTATGATAGGCCACTGTGAATCTATAAGAGGAATAAAGGGCAAATGTCTCCCAAGAGCAAAGAAAAAAAAGAAAGCATGGTGTTCCACATGGCCTCCCAGCCTAGTTTCCTTCCCACTTCCAGTGTTTTTTGACACAGCAAAGATGGTTAAAAAGCTTGGCCTTTGACTTCTGTGTATGTCCTAGGTACTCAAAATAAACTTGCAAAGATGTTAGCAATTTTTAGTGTTTAGAAGCTGCAAGGAATAGCTGTGTTTATCTACTGTGCTCAGAGACAGCACATTACCTTATGTATCAAGGATACTGCAGATCAATAGTATAGATCAATGATTTTATTTAGACAAATTATAGATTTCCACATAATTTAATTGATGACATAAGCTCTATATTCCACCTAAACACAGAGTGGAACATAAAAGAAGATCTAAATTATTTAAAAAGAAAGTGAAAATAACCAAGTCAGCTAGTTTTTTTTTTTAGCATTACAAGCCCATTTCATGGGAAAAAAAAAAAAAAAAGATTTGCAGACTTTTTTCCCCTCTAACACAGCTAGAATAGATGTCAGTTCTTAACAACAATGTATTTAAGCATTCTAGGTAACTAGCCTTTGGTTACATGATCATTTTGCCAAAGTGGCTTTTAGTTTTCTTATTCCCACCAGATAAATTAAGAGTAACTTTCACAGGGATACATATAAAACCAAGAAGCCAACAGTCAGCAACTTTATTACTGCTTGGCAAAATAACAAACCTTTTCTTCTATTATATTGTGATATACTACAGTTAAAGAAAAACTGGATACTTTTTAAAAAAGGTTTTCTATCTCAAATCTTACAAATCCAATTCATCTCAGAGAGGGCTACTATTTAATAAGCATTACTAAAATAATTTCATAATTGACACTGCTTGATCATTTATGTCTACAAACCTCAAACACCTTTAAGGTTGATACAGACAATTTTCTAATCTTGAGAGGAAAATTCATGTTGGATACTACCGTAAAGACAAAAGCAGTATTAGCTTATATACACCATGCCTTTAATGTGCTAAATATACAAAAATAGTCTTTCATAGCATTTTACCAAAAAAACTGCTCAGAATCCATGTTTTCATTTGAACAATTTTCCCTTCCCTTACTTTTTAATATTTTGATTCTTTTTTTTAAAAAAGTTCTTCTTCCAATTACAGGAAGGAAATAAAAATAAATGTAACTCTTTTATGTAAAGTAAATCCATCTGGATGTTTGCTGGATCCCATACTATAAACCTGTGATCCCCAACCAGAATGAGTTATAGTAAAGCTGCAGGCAAAATTGTCTCCATATACCACAATCCATTATCCCTGTCAAGTTAATGTTCCATGTACAGCCATATGGCACGGGTACACATTCAACAAAGGAAATTCCTTAAACTTGTTATAATCAGCACTTGCAGTCATCCAAAAAACTGACATAAACAGCTTTATTGTGTTTAGTGCATTTCAGTTAATATCCATGACAAAAACAGGAAACAGTACAGGAAAAGGAGGAGGAATGTGGGGGTGCACAGCTATTCAAAAAAAAAAAAAAAACACAAAAACCCTCAAACTGTACATTTTATAATTAGATTTTTTTTCCCTAAGCAAGTGATTTTCAATTACAGTAAGCTCCAACCTCTTGACAGTGATCCACTGGGCCACATTTAAGAGAGAGAAAAAAAAATTAATGGCATCAATTTTCCATGGTATGAGCAAATCTAAATCTTGAAGTCTTAATTGTATCTGATTCATATAAGCCATTTCTGGCAAAATAATGAATGATTTGAATTTTCATGTTTGTTTTCTTTCTACAGTTGTCTCATAATTGCTAAAATCTAACGGTGCTTCATTAAAAAAATAACGCAATTTAAATAAAGTATCTTTATATGCATTAAGTGTAAGTCACAGATGAATCAAGGGCTCCCCGAAGCCTTTGGTACCTGGCACAGCCCTGCACATCAAATTCCAGTCAAGGTACAAGTAGAGCAGAACTTCATTTCAGCCCCCGCAGTGACAACAATAAAATGCTGAGAAAACACACTATCAAATACTGAACTCAGCATCAATTTCTGTTAATTACAGCCTTGTCAGCAACGTGATTATTCAAACAACTCATGCAAATGTTAATGAGGCCTTATTTGCATATTTATTTTTTCCTTTGTTGAAATGTCATTGATTATTACATTCTACTATGATGAATGTGGTTGATGATGTGCTCTGATATGTAATTAGTCATTAGGTGGAATGAATAGATCAATTATGAAAAAGGACTAAGATTAAGAAATATCAAACAAGACCGCCCAATATAACTATAGAATCTTTTAAAAAAAGAACCTAATAAATAATTTCTTGACATTTAAACTGCAACATCAGTAGTTTTCAATAAATAAACCACCACTCTTGTGAGGTTAAATGAAAGCTTAAAAATACATCAGTACTCTGATAATCCAATTATGATCACAGAAACTATCTTTTAAAAAATTGCAAATCACTTCAAGTGGCATATCAAAACAACAAACAGCAAAAAAGAACAGATTTTGCTTTAAACTTGCACAAATTAGAAATACAGAAAGTGTAATCTAGTATGAAGAGGAGGTAAAAATAGGAAAAAAAGAGAAAAGCACATAACATCCTAGACAGGAGTAGGAACCTGATGGAGAATGATTACCTTTACAAAAGGCAAGGTAAGCAAAAAGAAACTCCTTCATATCCCAATTTGTTCTTAGAGGAAAAGGATTATTTAGCTTCTGAAACTGTTTGCTGTAACTATTCAGCCAGCACTTGCTATTCACAGATGGGGAAAAAAAAAAAAAACACATTACTGCAGACCAGATGGGAACATTCCACATGACCAAACCAATCAATCACCTCGGTGGGGCGCAGGTGCAACACAGCCGTGTAGCAACACACCATTTCACAGTCTATCGGGCACAAACACATGGCCACCAATCAATGGCACCCTGAGGACCTCGGAGGGGGCAGGCTCTCTGGAGTCTTACTGGTCCATGCCTGATGACTTCATAATCACACATCATTTCATTCACTAGAGGATACAAACTAGCATTCTAATAACCTTCTACTGAAAATGGTCATGTTGTGCATATTAATACAGGGTTGTTTCGAGGGAGGCAACTGACTTTACACGGCAGGCTAGGCGAGGCACGCAGTGCTAAAACAACCTGAAGCTAGAAACTTCTTATTTGAAGACAGCTATTCTGTTCAGGCTGAGATCAATGGTAACACGATTCATTCTGCCACATCAAAGTTGGCATGCAAGGCTCATATCCTACACAAAACAACTGTTAAACAACAGCATGAAACAAAGGAGGATGAAAGTAAAAATGGTAGTTGGTAATCTTGTATGAAGGATAAAAGGGCTTTGCATCCTTCTAAAATAACCTAACTAAAACTGAATTGCAAATAAAAATTAGGTGACCATGAAAAAAATTTAAATGTAGAGTCACTGGCTTTGTTTTCCTCACATTCTCCCAGTGTGTGAGGGGTGACACTGTATAGTGCATAATTACGAGAAGATAAGTAGAATAATTTTCAGCCAACATTGCTATAGTTATACATAGGCAGAGCTCCATGATCTGTTAGGGAGCATCCACAGAGCTCCTGTCAGCTCCTTTTACTCAGCGAGGATGCAGGCAGGGATATCTTGGATAACTTTGTATTATGAATAACTGATTCACTATATGCCATGTACAGATGACCCAATTTAAAAAGAAAAACCAGGAAAAACAGGTTTCATCCTTAAAAAAGGCAAACCAGAAAACTCAAATCCTTGGTGGAACAAGAATGGGCACACACGTGTTTAACCAGTAGATTTCTCTGATAATTCAGAGGGCAATTTGGTACCTTAAAGGTCCTTAGATTCCATTAGGAACATCAATCATCAGAGCCAGAAATCATGTGGAAACCAGTGTAACACATGTAGCTGAATCTGAACTGACCCTTTGACAACCCTGAAAGTTGACTTGGGTGATTAATTTTTGCTGCCAATATGTTTATTTGATCTCAAAAACAACATATAGAAAATCTAATTATTTCACATTTCAGATTAGGATGCTGGATACGTAAGTATTTACTTGTAGATATAAATACTACACTTTGCACAAAAGGCTAATAGTGATTATATATTCTACAGTCCAAAAGAAAAAAATGTACACATTTGATGAAAATATGCCCACTACAACAGAGATTCCCTTTAGGAAAGAAATCTAGTGATTAGTCAAAATAAGATATTATTATTATAGGTTGTTTTGTTTGTTTTAGTGAGGGGGCTTGCTCTGTCACCCAAACCGGAATGTAGTGGCCCAATTTTAGCTCACTATACCTGGAATTCCTGGACTCACGTGATTCTCCCACCTCAGCCTCCCAAGTAGCTGGGACTACAGGTACCTGCCACCATGCCAGGCTGGACGATATCATGATTCCACAAAGAGAAAGCTGACAAGATAAACTCACTGGTGGTTTATTATAAACCATTCACTTTAAAATGCATACCTAACTTCTTTTCCAAATCTTAGACTAGAAGAAGATACAATACTCAAATCAGAAGACTCAGATTCTACTTCAGGTTCTTACTATTTGTTGTTTAGCCTTTATCAGATGAAATTATAACAATGACTTCAATTTATTAATCTGTAGAATGATTAGAGAGGACCTTGAAGTTTCTCCTCATTTATAATCTCCCTTTGTGGCTTGACATAACTTTAAAGGCTCTGTCTAGTCATCTTCAGAGTATCATGTAGGGATGAACACAGATCAAGTGTGCCAGTTCTAAAAGTACAGCAGGAAAAGCATAATGAGATATACTTATTGTTATAAGTGGTCATTTAAAATTGATGATGAGTGACTGCTTTTATGAGGATACAAAGACAACCATTCCTTTGGATTACAGAAGCATCAGTAAGTAAAAACAGTAATATTGGACTTAAAATTTGCTTGCTTTCTAAATAGAATAACAACACCATTTAAAAAATGGTATAATGTTACCCATCTATCCCCCAAACAACATAATGAAAAGATCATAAAACCTCTCCAATTTGCTGAAGTAACTAACACATAGGTTGAGCTTCCCATCCAATAGCTCGGTTAAAGCTCAAAATAATGCAGATTACACCCACTCACCAGAAATGGAAAAACATAAAGAGTCGCGACTGGTCTCATCAAAGCCGCAGGCAGATTTAAACAGCATTCAAAGCTATTAACCACCAGGTTTATCTTGTGTGACCACCAAAAGACATTTTCTCTCTTTTGATTCCAAATTCAGTCCTAAGTGAAAGCACCTACGTTTGAACCTTTTGACCCCAAAGACACAGGAAATATCTTATTAACAGTATGTCTGACAATAATGCTCTGAAAAGCAAAACAGAAAATGGAACCCTCACTTTTTAACTACTATGAATATAGAATTAAATAAAAAATAATATAGAAAGGTGAGGAGGGGAGCTCTGAAGTCAGATAAAATTTAGTTTAAATCCCAATTCCATGACTTACCAATTTTGTGACTTTTGGACCACTTACCTAAACTTTCTAAACTTTAATTTCCTGATATGAAAAATACATAGTAATTCACGCAATACATACAACTCATAAGTTGTGAAGATTTTATGAGCTAATATATGTAGTACTTAGCAATGTGTGTAACACAATAAGCACATTTTTCATTATCATTTAATATTAACAATTAAAAATAGACTAATTTGAAAATATCAAAAACGGAAAAAAAAAAGAATCTCTTCAACACTCTACTCTACTTTCAGTTCAGAAACCGTTCTGATCCCAACTCTGTTGTTTAAAATAACAGTACTTCACAAGTAAATTGATGGCTCTCTTCTGGTAATCAACAATAACTGCAGATGTTGGTCAGTGTATTCCTCAGCTGGTCCCCTGATAATACACTCAAGAGAATCTGAGTTTGCAAATCCTGCCAAAAGAGTAGGGGTTTCTCTTTTGTCTAAGAAGATTCTATTTTTTTCTGGAGTTGTGTGAAGTTAAAAAACAAAAACAAAAGTCAATATGCACATAATTTACAGATGCTGCCTCTCTAGAATCTGCAAAAAAAATCAAAATGGTCAATAATATATGTCAGTGGTCCTGCTCACTATAAACTACATATAAAAACAGGTTAGCTTTAAGGTAATAACATCATCTGGAAACCAGAGTTCTTCAACCATTCTAGCTGAAACAGCCTTTGGTGGTCATGCATCAAGACATTCATCCAAAATTGAGCCTTTCATCTGTTATAGACATCTTATCCTAGAAAGGTCAAAGTGTAAGGAAAACACAGTTCCTTAGGTACATTACATTTCAAATGAATCTAAAGACAGAGTCTATTAAATTCAATTCCTTGAAAAGTTTTTTTTAAAACAAATCACCTATTTTTGCTTTTACAGCAAAGATATAAAAGACAGTATCATATATAGTAACTAAGTTTACCTACTCCAAGGAGCGGCCATTTTACAGTAGAGGAGCATAGGCAAAAAGGAGGGGTTGTTGGGGAAGTACAGTGTTGAATCTAGTAGGAATATAAAAAATCTGCATTTGAATCTAGCGTTCACAAGCTAACTGTCAGATGAACCCTGGTGAATTACTTGTGTGTCTTCTCTCTAAGCCTCAGTTTCTTCATCTGTGAAACTGGAGAAGAAATGGGAAAGAAGAAATTAACGTTTAATAAATGTCTTCTAAGTGTTAGGTCCTGTGCTAGGGGATTAGATACATCTTTTTATTACATCATTCTCAAAAATAGTGCAAGGCCAGAACCACTATCTCCATTTCAGAAATTAAATCACTAAGTCTCAGAGTTTCCTCCAAAGAAGATACACAAGTAGTCAATAAACCCAAGAAATTATGCTCAATATATATTTCAGATAGGGTTTTACTCTGTTGCCTAGGGTTGGAGGGCAGTGGCGCATCACAGATCACTGCAGCCTTGACCTCCCCACGCTCAGGTGATCCTTCCACCTCAGCCTTCCAAGTAGCTGGGACTACAGGTGCGTGCCACTAAACTTGGATAATTTTTGCAGAGATGGGGTTTTGCAATATTGCCCAGGCTGGTCTCGAACTCCTAGGCTGAAGCGATCTGCCTGCCTCAGCCTCCCAGGGTGCTGGGATTATATGCATAAGCCATAGCACCCAGCCTATATTCATTATTAGTCATTAGGGAAATGCAAAACTTCAATGAGGTTTTCATACCATTAGGATGGCTAAAATAAAAGGAATAGATGCATGCTGGCAAAGATGTGAAGAAACTGGAACCTTCATAAGTTGCTGATGGGATTGTAAAATGGTGCAGAGCCACTTTGGGAAAAAGCCTGGCAGTTCCTCAAAT
Source organism: Hylobates moloch (assembly GCF_009828535.3). NCBI lineage: Eukaryota > Metazoa > Chordata > Mammalia > Primates > Hylobatidae > Hylobates > Hylobates moloch. The sequence goes on along the minus strand of NW_026652289.1, from coordinate 101,275,772 downwards.
GGTTAAACACCAGAGTTATATTACGTGGTAACTCCACTCCTAGGTATACACCCAAGAGAACTGAAAATATATCCATACAAAAACTTGTACAGCAAATTCACAGCAACATTATTCATAATAGCCAAAGAGTAGAAGCACTCAAAATCTCAGTCAATTGATGAACAGATAAATAAAAAATGGTATATCCATACAATGGAATATTATTCAGTTATAAAAAGAAATGAAATACTGATTATGTAACATAACACAGATGAATCCTGAAAATACACTAAGTAAAAAGAGTCACAAAAGACCACATATTATGTGTTTCTATTTACATGCAATATCCAGAATAGGCAAATCTATACAGAGAGAAAGACAAACTGTTGCCAGGAGATGGGTGAAGGGGGAAATAGGAATTGACTTCTAATAGGTACGGGGTTTCCTCATGGGGTATCCAAAATGTTCGGAAATTAGTGGTGATGGTTGCACAACTCTAAATATACTAAAAACCCTTGAATTGTATACTTTAAAAGGGTGATTTTATTATATGTGATATATTTCAATAAAACTATTATTAAAAACACTGAAGTAGACAGCAGAATTCTGGTTACTGAGAAGGAACCAAAAAACCCCACTGAATTCCAAATATTTTACAAAATGGCAAAACTTCTCACAGAGTGTTATGAAGATTAAATGAACAGAGCAAAAGCACTTTGCGTGGTGCCTAGGATAAATGAAGGCTCTTAATGAAATGGGACCTCCTTTTTCCTTCGTCAAATGCAGAAACAATAGAAGTTAAATATGATCTTGATTCTAACTTGAGAGCTTAATAAAGCTACCTGTTTCTTGTCATCTGATTAGCAAAAAAGGAGTACAATTACATGTTTATAGATGTACAGTAGGACAATCAGTATATACCTATCATTAGTATAAAAGAAAATGGACTTACTAACAGCCGACACTTGAAGCGGACATACGTATAATGAAAATATACTGAAGACAGCCAAATGAGTTATGTACAACTGCACAGAACTCCAACGGATCCCCTCCCAATGAGTCAGTCATGGATCATCTCAGGAACAATGGAGTTGTATCCATGAACACTATATCTCCCTTTTTAAAAAAGAACATTATTGTTAAATGAATTTGGTAAGCTCATAAAATTGTTCTCATTTCAGAATTAGATATTCTGATGTCCAGGAACAGTACTTAAATATCAAAACAAACAAGCAAAAAATTTGTGTTTCATCCCATTAGATGGCTCACCTGAGAATCGTTAACAGTGATCCAAACAGGACCCTACATGCCAATTAACTCATCAACCAAGGTAATAGTGAAGAATAAGTAGGGACAGCTCTTCCTATGGGGCACCATAACCTCTAGAAAGAGTTCTCTGTATCTATTCCTACACTTTCACTGGGAGTGACTATTTGAATTATTAGGTAAATAATTGTTACTATTGATTACTATATACTCACACTCATTCACTCAACATTTCACAAATGGTCAACTCATTCTCAAACTCAGTAAGAGGACTCACTTTGTTTAAATCGGTGCAGGAAGCACTGGGAAGATACTCAGAATCCTGAGATGTAAGGAGATGAAAAAATTTTCTATATAAACAGTGATGGTATTTATATGATAAACGCTACTCTATTATAGGTTGCTTTTACTTGTGTGAACTGTGAATGGCCAAAAACTATTAATGGTGAAAATATTAACCATTTTTGTCTCCTCAAAGTTTAGCAGAACTTCTTGTATATTGTAGTTGTTTATAAATATTTACTGGATGTATGAATAAAAAAAAGAAGAGTGCAAGCAGGCCAGGCAAGGTGGCTCACGCCTATAATCCCAGCACTTTGGGAGGCCAGGATGAATGGATCACCTAAGGTCAGGAGTTCGAGACCAGCCTGGTCAACATGGTGAAATCCTGTCTCTACTAAAAATACAAAAATTAGCCAGGTGTGGTGGCGGGTGCCTGTAATCCCAGCTACTCGGGAGGCTGAGGGAGGAGAATTGCTTGAATCCAGGAGGTGGAGGTTGCAGTAAGCTGAGATTGCGCCACTGCACTTCAGCCTGGGCAACAGGGCAAGGCTCTCTCTCCCAAAAAAAAAAAAAAAAAAAAAAAAAGAAAGAAAGAAAAAGAAAAGAAGTACAAGTGAAGAGTAAGAAAGAATATATATTTATTGTTTTGATTTGTTTCCATGAAGAAAGGACCCTACCCATGTTCCCAAGACACAAAATAGCCACATTGGACAGATAAAACTATGGCCAATTACAAAGAATCTTGATAATCTTATAGTTTCTGTGTACTGCCTTGTCATAGAAAATTTCCATTAAACATTAACAAACATGTAGCATAGAGATCCTCACTATAACCTTTTGAGAATCAACGGTGATACCAGATATTAAGGGAGATCAGATAATAAAGCAAGATTGGTAGTAAACCAAGATTGGTAGATGCAGGCTGGTTCAGGGCACATCAATGATAGAAAGATGGAATCTAACTAAGGAGCCAAAGACTGACATTATCAGAGAAACATATTTAACTTCAGCAACTGTGGTTTTTCCAATATGTAGATTAAAGGAAGGGTTTTGGTTTTCTGTTTCTTAAAGCAATATGCATGAGAAATGATTCTCCAATAGGACTGACACAGAGCATGTTATACTGGAGATGATGGAGAGTAGAGATTACGAAATCTGAAAAACTCAGTTACCTTTTTTGGTTTTATAATGTAAGTAGAAGGCTCAACCAAATTTTTACTAATAACTTTACAAGGATGATTCAACAAGGAAGCACCTTTGGAAAAAAAAACTGCACTCATGACAAATTACTATGGATTGTTGAGGTCTCAATTTAAGAAATCAGATGCTTTGTTTTTTTGAGATGAGGCCTCACTCTGTCACCCAAGCTGGAATGTAGTGCATTGTTTCGCATAGCTGTACTATTTAATATTTTCCTCACACCAACGTTTTCCTGAAATCAAGTAACAGAAAATGAAAATGATAAATCTCTATGGAACAAAGTGGAATCAAAAACATGGAAACCACAGTATATGAAAAACTCCACTAGAACAGAATGGAAAATCAGCAGCATTTGCCATGAACAGAAACTTCCTGCTTTAGATTCTGAACCAGAGGCCTTTAGAGGGGAGACTCAAGAATTAAACCAGACACAGTGGCTCACATCTATAATCCCACCACTTTGGGAGGTTGAGGTAGCGGGATCACTTGAGCTCAGGAATTTGAGACCAGCCTGGGCAATGTGAGACTGTGTCCCTACGAAAAAAAAATATATATATATATATTTTTTTGAGACAGAGTCTCGCCTTCTCGCCCAGGCTGGAGTGCAGTGGCACATCTCGGCTCACTGCAAGCTCTGCCTCCCGGGTTCACGCCATTCTCCTGCCTCAGCCTCCTGTGTAGCTGGGACTACAGGCGCCCGCCACCACGCCCGGCTATTTTCTTTTTTTGTATTTTTTCTAGTTGAGATGGGGTTTCATCATGTTAGCCAGGATGGTCTCGATCTCCTGACCTCGTGATCTGCCCGCCTCGGCCTCCCAAAATGCTGGGATTACAGGCGTGAGCCACCGCGCCCAGCCTTAAATTTTTTTTTTTTTTTTTTTAATTAGCTGAGTGTAGTGGTGCTCGCCTGTAGTCCCATCTACTCAGGAGGCTGAGGTTGCAGTGAGCTGAGACTGTGCCACTACGTTCCAGCCTGGACAACAAAGCAAGATCCTGTCTTGAAGGAAGAAAAAATAAAATAGAGAAGTGGTAGAGTTGCCTTAGCAGCAAATGGAGATTGTCTACCTAATTAGAAGAAATGAAAGACTTTCAAATAGAATACTTTAAAAGAATCTTACAATGGAATTCAAAGTTATTTAGCTCTGTGTTAGTATCCCAAATAAATCATTTAAAGAAACAAGGAAATTAAAAAATTTTAAACATTGTTAGCAGTGGTTTCAGCTTCAAAATAAAGCTCATTACCAAAAATAATGCTAATTATATACTTTCTACTGCAAAAGCCTCAGACTTTCATTCACTTAAGAATTATTTTCATTCATGCTCATTCGCTTCATTTAAATCATCAAAGCCATGTAAAAGCAAAAATTTTCTGACATAGCAAAGAGCTAAAGTTTAAATTTAACAAGAAAGAAACACATATAAAGGCAGGAAGTTTACTATTGTATCATTTGTTATTGTGAATGACATCTGTCTTTTTTGCTTCAATGTTGGTAATTATTTTGCATTTAGTTTAAATGTTTGATTTTCTCATCCACTCAACCTTTTCTCCACAATAATTTGAGACCCCTTTCCATTATATTATTTTAAAAAGCTGTTTTCTAGTTGGTCTACTCTGCTTATCTATTTTATGTAGAAAGAATAAATCCCTTTCAAATCTCTGTTCTTTTTTCTACAACTAATGAACACATCCTAATTTATGAGCCTCACTCTTACACGGCTTTTTGACCAGTTTGTAAGAGATCTAGTGAATACACATTTTTCTAAATACTGCATTCCAAATTTAATTTTATTTAACAGATACATTCCAAAGGTCCTAACAAAAACAAAACCAGGAAATAAAATGATGGGATGAATTGGCTCTTCTGGTGGTTCTCTTTGAAGCTGAGAAACTATAGTAGGAGCACAGCATTGTATTTTAAGAACATGTACTTTGGAGTCAGAGAACTCTGAGTTCGTTCTACTTCCTCCATCACAACTTAATAGCCGCTGAGGCAAGTTTGTTAGCTGATTTCTCAAGTTTGTTTCTATACCCATAAAATAATGCTGTTAAAAGAACTGAGTTAAATAATGAATATAAACACTTCTTACAATGTCTGGCTTACAGGTATGTGCTGAACAAACTGTAGTTACTAGTATATGATCATTATTATGAGAATTACATTCTCTTTCTGTTTTGTTTTTTGGCCACAAACATGAAGTTCAGTGATAATGTTTCAGGAAATCAAACATGGGCCTCTCCTAAGATTGCTTAAGCTCTGATGAAGGGGACTTAAAGCTGTAACACAAGGCAAATTTTTATTTCCTCAAAGGTGCCACGGCGAAAAAAAATGTGAAAAAAAAATCAAGCATGACTTTAAAAATGAGGTGATGTTTGAACAGGACTGTGAAGCATGGGCAGCTTTGGGGGTGGTTTTTTTTTTTTTAATTTTATTTTTGTACAAGGAAACAAGGAGATAAGAAGCAGGAAAAGTGAAAACATTTTAGATAGAATAGCATATAGTAGACAATAAATGTTGGCTAAATATGTAATACACAAATAAAAATCTCTATTTTATTCTAATCTGACCCACGGGTATACTGTGTTCACTCGCCATCATAAAAATATGGCAAAGACAACCTAATAAGTTATATATACCTCCATAAAACTCCAAAGAATCTTCCCCAAGAATTTCAGGAACAACAGAGCTGTCTCTATGAACATTATTCCTTTTTAAAGAAGAACACTGTCAGACCATTTGTGCTGTTGTAACAAAAATTCCATAGAATAGGTAATTTATAAACAACACAAATTTATTTCTCATGGTTCTAGAGACTGAGAAGTCTAAGATTAAGGGGCTAGCAGGACTGGCATCTGATATGGGTTGCTCTCTGCTTCCAAGATGGCACTTTATTGCTGCATCCTCTGGGGGCAGGAATACTGTATCTTCAAATGGCAGAAGGGCAAGAGGTAAACGCTGTGTCCTCACAGGGTGGAAGAGTGGAAGGGCAAGAAGGTGCGCCTTTTGACCTTGAGCCACTTTATAAGGCGTTAATCCCATTTATGATAGTGAAGCTCTGTCATAATTTAATAACCTCCCACAGGCCAACTATACCTTTTAACACAGTTGCATTGAGGGTTAAATTTCACCATGAATTTTGGAGCAGACACCATCATTCAAACCATGGCAAACGCTGTTGTTCAAATAAATTCAGTGAACTCATGAAACTGCTCTAATTTCAGAGTGAAACAAATTCATATTTCGCTAATAACCATAAATGTATTATTTAAACAGTGACAAAGTCTGGTTCTATCCATCAGTGAAGTTAAGCTTCATCTTTGTCCTAGACTAGTGAAAGAACCTCAGTTTCTACGTCAGTCATGTAGCCTCATTGGTAGATGTCATCATCTATACAGCCTCTGGAATGTATGTCAGCTCCAGATCATGCCAAAATGCTACTTCTTTCAGTTTCAAAAACTGACATCCATAAAACTCCTGTTCCAGATTACCTTTCAGTATCAACTCATTTGGCAAAGGAGAGACAACAGGCATTTTCCTTTCCTTTCTTTTCTTTTTTTGAGACACCGTCTCACTTTTTCACCCAGGCTAGAGTGCAGTGGTGCAATCATGGCTCATTATAGCCTCAATCTCCTGGGTCCAAGTGATCCTCCAACCTCAGTCTCCTGAACAGATGCGGCCACAGGCTTGCCACAACAGACATTTTCTGAGCCCACTTAACAACCAAACTCTTCCAGTCTCTCATTAAAGAAATTGTCTGACTTTCCTACACACTGAGATTCCTCACTCAGGTGGCTCTCACAGGAGATCAGCATTTACCAAAAACATTTTAGAAGAAGCATCAAAATCTTACAGGTCCCATATGTAAGCAAAAAAAATAGAAATATAATTGTCCATATAATATAAATAAAATATACTGATAAAATTGCATTCTTCAAGAAGCTGGCAACCGGAGAGACAGATATGCATCCAAATAACTATAATGAAAGCCAAAACATATACAGAACTGTAGGTCCTGAGAGCTCATCAATGGCAGGGCTCATATAATCTACCTACAATTTAAAAGCAGTTCAACAAACAATTATTGAGCACTTGATATATATCAGATATTGGATAGGGCCAAGGGAAGAAATGAATCAAGACATCCTATCTTCAAGAAAACTCCAACCTAAAAGCAAGTGTACACAAACAGCAAATTTCAGCAGAACATATACAGGGAGCCACAGACAAAAGAGCAAGGGAGCACTGAATCCAAGTTGGGAGTTTAGGCAAGGCTTTCTAGAAAAGATAAGCATGGGTTGAAAACTCCAGGACGGCAAAGTCATAAATGCTTCCATTACCAATGTATATCTGAGTAGTCAACACAATATCTAGCAAATGGCAGAAATGCAGTAAGTACTGATAAATGAACTGACAGATTTAATCAGGCAAAAAAAGTATGAAGGGCATTTCAGTTAGGGGAAATAATGTGAAAGAAAAGCATGCAAACATAAAATACTTCAAACTAAATGGGTAATTATAAGCAGGTAAATAGTAGTAGGACCTAAGACTCATGACAAGAAATGACAGGGAATAAGGATGGGATATTTGAATACCCTGTATTTAGCCAAGGTTCTGAGACAGAAAAAAGGTTGGTGGTCCAAAAAACTTTTAATGTAGTAATGTAAACAACTGATTCTTTTTAAGAGACATAAAGAACTACGGGAAAGCATAAGAGAAAGAGGTGAATTCCTATTTAGGATTGCCACAGGACCACATGACGAATATTTACCAAGGATCTGCTAAATCAGTGATACTGTGATTCCACTGCCCATTCCTTTAAGAGTTAAAATATTCTAAAATCCAAAGTATACAGTATCCATATGGAGTGAGGGCTGTTGGATAAAGCAGGAGGAAGAAAAAAGACTCTATTTCTTAATTTTGTTTCCAAATAACACAAGGATGAAAAAAGAAACTTCAATTTTACTAGCTGGTTTACAATTATACTTGACTACAGAGTCTCAAAAACAGCATACAGTATCGTATCTAGTATGAAGAAGATACTTAAAAAAAAAAAAAGGCTGTGGACCAGGTACGGTGGCTCATGCCTATAATCCCAGTGGTTTGGAAGGCTGAGTGGGGAGGATTGCTTCACATCAGGAGTTTGAGTCTAGCTTGGGCAACAATGTGAGACCGTGTCTCTATAAACAGTGCCCACCCACAGACCTGCTGCCAAAAAAACCAAAAACCAAAACCAAAACCAAAACCAAAACAAAACAAAAAAAACCCACCAGTAGCCAGTCATGGTGGCTTATATTTGCAGTCCCAGTTACTCAGGAGGCTGAGGCAGGAGAATCACTTGAACTGGGGAGGCGGAGATTGCAGTGAGCTGAGATCGCGCCACTGCACTCCAGACTGGTGACAGAGTGAGACTCTGTCTCAAAAAAGAAGAAAGAAAGAAAACCTGTGATGGAAGGCATGAAATAAATAGCCCTTCATTAACTGCAAATTCACGACTAACCAATCACAGTACATGATAAAACAAACGAGTTATTCTGAGAGAGTGGTTGATAGATAATACATTATATCCTTTGGGGGGGAAAAAGGAAACAAATGCTAGCTTTGAAAATCTGAACACTTTCGTTTTACCTCTATCTTAAGGAAAAAATAAAGTATCTTCAAGCAAGTATGTACATACACAGATATGGAAATTCAAGTATGGCTAGTGAAAGAATTAAAAATCAGTTTCTGGAATTCTAGGTAACTCTAAAGACACTTAGATTGCCTTTACACTGGTTAAACAAGACAAGAAAAACTGGAAAAGAAAATCACATTAGACATAAAAATCTGAAAATATACTGGCTACTTCAGACAAGTAGGTCTGAAGAAGTAACACATATATGCACAATGCAACCACTAACTGAAAAATCTAAAACTGAAAACGCAACCACTAACTGAAAAATGGTAAAAATTTTTCCACAGGTAAGTTCAAAAGGTTTCTGTTAACTGGGAGGCAAGTTAAGGGTAACAGCACTATCTGAAGCTTAATCAAATTGGTAAGATGTCAAAGTATATCAAAAAAAGAAAAAAAAAGATACTTTAAATGAAGAGCACATGCTGCTGATCCAAAGCACCCACTAAAGGGAAAAGAGGACCTTCATCTGTATAGTTTCTAGTTCTACTGCATCCGAAGTCTCAACAGACAGTCAGCGATTCTTTAACATGGGTTAACAGAAATAAGAGTTAATTTGCTCAGACAAAATTCTTTCCTAATGAATCACTGCCCTTCAATTTGCTCTTTTATTTAACATTTACAAAGGTTGTTATTGACGTTTGCTGTATATCACTGCCAGGGGACCAAGCTGTGTCTGTGCTTAGAAAGAACACAATGGTGACAAGGCAGAGTTATAATCAACATAGAAGCTTGCCTTCCTCATACTGCCAAATATATCCTGGCCAAGCAACCTCATCCTAGAAACTGCAGAGCCAATTAAATTGATCATTGTACTGAATACAAGATAAGCTTTCTGCAATGCAAGAATTGATAGAACAAAGATAACAGACAAAAATGACTCAATGAAATTACCAACAACAAAACTTTATTTAATATGCCTTCCCCCCCCCTTATATTTCTATGGAGAAACTACTGAAATATAATCTCTTCACAAAATAAAAACATTTTTTATAAAATATCTGCAAGCTTTCCATGTTTATAGTCTATAAAACCACTATGGAAATTATACAAGTATTTTAATAATAGTTTCATATTAATAATGGCATGATTCTAAATGAAATAAAATGACCTTCATCCAAAGTTGGGGGAAATGTTATTATAAATTTTAATTTACCAATAACAGAAAATGCTAGAGTACTATCAATGTGCCAGGTACTACTTTCTGCATCAAGTATGTCCTTTAATTCTCAAACCAATATTACAATGTAGGTATAATTACTATCCGCATTTATATATTAAGAAACTGATGCTTACAAACAAGAGCCAGAATTTGAACCCAGATCATACCTGTAGGAAAGTAGCTCTAATCCACAGTAACAAAGAAGTTTTGCTCATTCATGGCAGAGCTTAAAATTATAGCAACTCTTGAGGCTATGTTCTGTCAAAGTTAATAACATCTAATTATAGACCTAATTTTTACTAGTAAAGAAGATGTTAAGATCCTTTTTTTCTACCTCTTTTATTGGGTTTTAAAGATGCTAAGAAGCCCAGGTGCAGTGGCTCATGCTTGTAATCAGAGGCACTTTGGGAGGCAGAGGCAGGGGGATTGTTTGAGCCCAACCTGGGCAACCTAGTGAAACTCTGTCTCGACCAAAAACAAAACAAAACGAAAAGGCCAGGTATGGTGGTGCACACCTGTAGTCACAGCTCCTTGGGAGGCAGAGGTGGGCAGAGCAAAACTCTGTCTCAAAAAAGAAAAAGAAAGAAAAAAAAGGTGTTAAACAGTTGAATTTTAACATAAGGCTTTTTTTTTTCTACTTTAGCTCTGTTTTTTCCCATAAACAAAAGTGTCATTAAAAGAACAAACCTACATGACATGGTTAGCAGTTTGACACTGATGCCAAATAATGATGAAATTTGGAAACTTTTAGTATTCAAATCAACTCACACCCAAAAAAGGGAGAAAATAAAAGTTGTTAAATTACTTCATTATACTGTCCCCAAGCTTCTTCTCAGCTACCCTACTGCAATTAACCAAAATACTTCCTTCTCAGCTATTAAATTATATAGAGAAAAATAAAATAATGAAGCATTATAAGTGACACGAGAATGGCAATTATTACATAAACTGTAACCTCCCAGATGGTAAGATCTTATAGCTTTCATGTATCATTTAAATAATTATTAAAAGAAAATCTGGACTTAGAAAATATTACATAATAATATCTACTGCTGGGTTCAGTGGCTCACTCCTGTAATCCCAGCACTTTGGGAGGCCGAGGCAGGTGGATCACTTGAGCCCAAGATTTTGAGACCAGCCTGGGCAACATTGCAAAACCCTGTCTCTACAAAAAATTACAAAAATTAGCCAGGCATGGTGGCATGTGCCTGTAGTCCCAGCTACTTAGGAGACTGAGGTGGGAGGATCTCGAGCCTAGGAGGCAGAGGTTGCAGTGAGCCGAGACCATGCCACTGCTCTGCAGCAGAGCCAGAACCTGTCTCAAAAATAAAATAAAATAAAAAATATATCGCAGTAAAAAATAATAGATTATTCATCAAACTCTGAGATCCATCATCTTATTTGAAAATCAGCTACATAAGGAATCTAAAGTTTATTGGTTACCTGTGAAAATGTGTATATGTAGAACCCAGGGTCAGTACACATGATAGTTAAAATAGGCTTTGGAGTCAAGGATACCAACACTTCCCTATCACTACTGATAGCGTCAAGTAAAAAGATACTTAATCTTGTCATGCTTCAGTTTCCTCAACTGTAAGGTGGGACTAACAATACCTGTCCCACTTTTTTTTCTGAGGATAAAATGAGACAATGTTATGGAAACAATCAGGACAGAATCCAAAACAGTAAGGAACTATGTAAATGGTAAGTCTGGGAACTGAACAGAACAGAGAAGGAAAAAGGCATTTTTTTCCTATTTTTCTGAGTTAAGGCCTGGAAGGAATACATCTTTGTTTTCCTCTTCTCTCTCATCTTACAATCTTCTCCGATTGCCTAGCATCTCTCTGCTTACCTGGTGCTTGGGGTGCTAAACTCTTTACCACAGAGCCCATCCATTCAGTAAATTGTCATCCATGGTACACCACACGCCAACATGACTGACCTTTCTCGCACAAAACTTCTCTGCTAGGAATTAAGCAACAGAACTTGACTAATTTATAATAATATATTAACATTCTGACAGATTATACTTACTAACCCAAATCAATCACTAGCGGAATACAAGGCATTAGTGAAACAAAGTTAAAATCTAGGCCAAAATAGACAGTATGACCTTTCCTAAAAATCTGCCTACAGGCTTGTGCTTTTTTCTACTTACTACAGATTCTTCCAATACAATTCACATCTTCACCAGGTCCTAAGTATTTTCAAAAGAGCTTCCATGACAGTAATAACAGTTGTTTGTAAGATGCTAATGCCACTAATGTCACTGCCAATTTCACCAAAAATTACTAGAATGTGTATTTTCATGTTGAAACCTTAGAAATTACCTGTTTTTCTTCATAATCAGAAGCTAACATCAGGACTAAAATACACTTATGTTTCATTTATTAGTTTATGTAGCTCACTCCATAAATAAATGAATGAAGTACATTAAAGTTACTGCAACAAGAGGAACTAAGCTATAATTTTTGAACAGAACTTTGAACCTTTGATCTTTAATTCTTCCAGTTAAAGGGTGGATAGCCATTATCTATCCTATGAGGTAAACAGAACCCAAAAGAATATTTATTTTCCAAAACTACAGAAAGAGAACAAATCTAAAAGTTCAAAGTACTGTCAGCCTAAACCAAAGCTCAATCAGACATTTGATAGTTTTGAGAATTGTTTAACACTGCTGTCATGCAACATGAACAGAGAGCAAAATAAAGATGCTTACTGTTTTCTATTTTCCTTCCTTGTTGCATTACCAAAAAAAAAAAAAAAAAAAAAAAAACCGCTCATTTTAGTCCTGAGTTTGGTAAGAAACAGCTTTAATTCATTCACTTATTCAATATATATTTCTTAGTGCCTCCTTCAGGCAAAGCATTACGCCGGATGCCAAAGATAAAAAACAACTTAAAACTCAACCAACTACACTGTGAAACCAAGAATGTTGTCTATTTGGAAATAAAAACATTGAGATTTTTGTGAAATCAGAAACAACTGAGAGGAATTCATGTATCCTAAGAAATGCTTACAAAGGCTAACCCTTTCCACCCTACGTGTGCCACTGCTACCTCCACTTAAAATCTTAGCTGTTTATAAAAACATTATAGGTGGGGCATGGTGGCTCACAGCTGTAATCCCAGCACTTTCGGAGGCCCAAGCGGAAGGAATACTTAATTCCAGGAGCTCAAGACCAGCATGGACAACAAACTGAGACCCCATCTCCACAAAGAATAAAAAATAAAAAAATTAGCTAGGTGTGGTGGTGTGCACCTGTACTCCCGACTACTTGGGGGGCTGAGGTGGTAGGATCATTTGAGCCCAGGAGGTCAAGGCTGCAGTAAGCCACGATCATGCCACTGCACTCCAGCCTGCACAACAGAACATGACCCTGTCTCAACAAACAATTACAGTAGGTTAAATGCCTATATTTTCTTCTACTGGCTAAAAGTACCTTAGGATGACTGCCAACTACAACCACTTCCCCAAGTAACAAGCTCCTGATAGAGTAATAAATAGAACATGTAATATGCTCCTATGTCAAAGAGTAATAAATCACATATTAGTGAGATAAACAAGTTTTCAAAAAGGGATCACAAAAAAATTAGTTGTTAGGCTTAAATATGGTTCTCAAAATCGAAGCCATTCACTAAAGTCCTCCATCCCTATTGAGAAGATCTAAGACTATTTCAAGACTGGGGCCAAAGCCAGGTTTCATCTCTGAATTTACTATTTTTTTTCTTCTTTTTGAGACAGGGTCTCACTCTGTCACCCAGGCCAAACTACAGTGGCGTCATCATGGCTTACTCCAGCCTCTACCTCCTGGGCTCAAGCTATCCTCCTGTCTCAGATTCCTAAGTAGCTGGGACTACAGGTGCATGCCACCACGACCGGGCCAGTTGATTTTTTTTTTTTTTTTTTTTAAGTAGAGATGAGCTCTTGTTATTTTGTCCAAGCTGGTCTTGAACTCCTGGTCTCAAGCAATCCTCCTGACTTGTCCTCCCAAGTGCTGGAATTACAGGTGTTAAGTCACTGAGCCCAGCCTCAATTTACTTTTCAACAGTTCTGTATCTTCCAGCAGACAATGACAGTACTCCTTTCCTGAAAGTAGGAAATGAGCCTTAAAAGAAAAAGAAAAAGAAAAAAAGAAGCAAAAGAAAGGTAAGGGATTGCCAGTCAAGAAATGCTAATTTACTGAATGTTGCTATATTTCAGGCATATTGTAGAAGATACAGATAGAAATATAAATAACAAAGAGACCTGCCCTCAAGGAATTTATAATTCAGCAGAAAAAGAGAGAGGTGTACACAGTGTCTATGATAAACGGTACTAAGGTGTGCTACTCAGCGAGCTGCACAGATCATTAAGGAAATACAAAAGAAGCAATGAATGTCTATTTCCGAAGCTACAGATGTCAAGCATAAGCTAATCCTTGACGGATAAGAAGAAATTCAGTGTCATCTAGCAAAGGCACAAACTTGTGAAAGTGAATATTAGCTCTAGAAATAGGGAGTCACAGGGATATGGCCAGAGTGTGGGGTACTTGGTAGAGATGAAGATGAGAAAAAAAACAAAGCTTGAGCCAGAAAATGAAGATCTTTAAGTGCCATACTAAGGAGCCTAGAGGCTTTATCCTAGAAACAGGACACACAGAACAATGATGTGCAGGAGATCCACGATAACTTCTTGCCATGAAAACGCAGAATTCTTAATTGAAACTTAAAGTATTCAAACTGAAAATCATGTTTTAGTTAAATGAGTTTGGATTTTATTTTTTTCCTACTCTTATAAAATGCTCTATATTACTATAGCAGCTTAATATGGAATGTAATGTCTAGACAGTATTCTATTTTTATACTCATCATAAGCTTATTAAGTACAAAGTCTGAGTCTTTAGTAATTCTTTTGAAGGTAATGTCTTTTTCATCTTGATATTTCCCACACTTTTAAGCACAGTGTTTAGCACATAAAAGGTACTCAATAAAATATGAGATAGTATAGTAAAACTCTTACAGGAAAAATTATTAGAATTTGTGCTATACCAAATCAATTTCACAAAAATGAACTGCCTGTCCACTGGTTTTCCAGAAAAAATCCAGGCCATCTACACCTTGCTGGAAAGATGGAACCTCAACTGCTATACTCCTTAGATTGCTATACAGCAATCTAAGTGGCCCTATCACAGCTTCTCTCCTTGAACATTTGTTGAGATCAAGTTGCAGCTGGGCCAGGCACAATCAGTCACAGTTAGACAGCTGAGGGCATTCCAAAGAGTAGTGTTCCTTCCTCCACATTATCTGCCAAAGTAGTCATCTACCTTCAGGCAGAGCTAACCCAAGGCCTGTCCCTGAAAAAACTACCTGAGACTTGGCTTCTTTGCACTACGGTCTTAGATCACTGGAAAGTCAGATCACCTGAAAATTCAAGTGAGATAGGTCACAGGGCTAGTCCTGCCTGGAGGATATTCCCACCCCCAGGCCTTTCTATCCAAATCTAGAGAGCTAGAGCCCTCAGCTGTCAGCAGGCTCATGTTTCTGGACTAAAAAATTTTGAGTACAATTCTCATTCCCACCTTCTTAAGACGGATGAGGGGCAGAGGATTTCCTTTCCTTCTAAATCACATGGAAAATATAAACTATACTCCAGAAATATTCCTGTGATCACTATGAAGTTAGATTTCTTTGCTAATCTAAAAGAAGTGGAGGAGAGAGGGGTTAGCATCTTGTTCATGTGGCACTTCTGGGTAACTCTGCACTTTCTCCTCTTCCACTTACAAACTGTTTATAAATAAGCCAGCCAGGTGCGGTGGCTAATGCCTGTAATCCCAGCACTCTGAAAGGCTGAAGC
Source organism: Hylobates moloch (assembly GCF_009828535.3). Lineage (NCBI taxonomy): Eukaryota > Metazoa > Chordata > Mammalia > Primates > Hylobatidae > Hylobates > Hylobates moloch. The sequence goes on along the minus strand of NW_026652289.1, from coordinate 101,260,381 downwards.
TAGTGGATTGCTTGAGCTCGGGAGTTCGAGACCAACTTGAACAACATGGTAAAACCCTGTCTCCACAAAAAATACAAAAATTAGTTGGGCATGGTGGCTCGCGCCTGTACTCCCAGCTACTTGGTGGGGCTGAGCCTGGAGGATCACTTGAGCCCGGGAGGCAGAGGTTGCAGTGGGCCAAGATTGTGCCACTACACTATAGCCTGGGAGACAGAGTGAGACCCTATCTTAAAAAAAAAAAAAAGATAAACAAACCAAACCTACCTATTCCTCTGCACCACACAGGCAAACTAAGAGAGGAGATGGGAGTTGGGCCTCCCGTGGCTGATGGTTGTCATGGGTGAAGTTCAAATTGGGTTGCAAGGCCTAGTGATTACTTCTATTCCCCTTTGTGTCATCTTCTCTGAACAAGAATACACCAAGGATCTCAGTCTAAATGATCTCTCTTGCTTAGGTCTTAGAGAAAAACGGAATTGTCCCTACCCACAGCGATCCCAAAATTTCTCTTTTATGAACGCAATGAATACCTAGCAAAAGTTGTAGGTACTATGTTTTCATAGAGTTTGGCTGGAAACTGACTGGGATCTGCACACTCCATGCCTCCGTCCAGGGTGAAATAACACATTTCTTCTACCAAGAAGCCAACAGAAGTCAATTCAGCACTAGCTAATTGTCACAACCTCCATCTTTAAAACAAGAAAAAAGCTAGAGTACGATCACAGCAGGCCAAAAAAGAGAGGACATTAAAAAGATGATTCCATTTCAAGTCCAATGTATGGGACTAGCACCAGGCACAACGCATCTGAGACAGAATATAAATGTGGTTCCTCATTAACTGGAATTCTACATTTCCGTCCGCTGACCCATTTTAGCCTAGGAAACCACACTCTGCCATTTTAATCTCCTATTACCATATCAAATTTCAAACCCTTTTCACATAATAATTAATGTTGGCAATAATCTGAAGGTAAAGCTTCTAGAGTGTTTCAACCTTTTTAACATCAGTTGGCATTCTAACCGAACACAGGGGCTTACTTTCCGTTTCCTCATTTATATAGTGAGATGAACTTTCCAGTTTTCAACACCCAATGTATCCATTCTATCTAGGGCCAGCCCACGCAACCTGTAAAGATAGACTGAGCTTCCTAAATTAAAGGGTTTTATGGAACTAGACAGAAAGCAGCAGCCTTCATTACTACTCTTGCATTATTTTCTTCCTGTACACAAAAAATCTCAGCTTCTCCAATTAAAAGCCAACTTTCAACCAAATTCATATGAGCCAATCAGAGAAAATAATTAATGAGCACCATGGAAAGAGGACTCCAGTTTATCAACTGGCAAAGCATTTGTTTAGATTCTGTATTAAAAGTGAAAATGTGATACCCATTACGTCAGAACCTATTAACACAAGCCAAAAAGATTCAGTGTCATAGTTTCATACTATCTGTGACACTAATCTATTCTGCCAGTGCTTTCAAGGCAAAAGCATGGTTCTTTTCCCCAACTATGGTATATTTAAAATAGAATTCCTTAAAACTAAAAAATCTTAATACTCAGATGAACAAATATTCATTTTTTTAGCCTACCTTGATCACATTAATTAAATCTTTCTTATTGTGTACTTTATTGACCCTTAGAACCATTATCTTTCAAGGTAGTCAATTATGACAGTAATCAGATATATTATACATTGTTATGCTATCATGAGAATGCATACTGAGAAAGGTGTATCTTTACAACTTGCTGGGTAATTTAGGAGTCATTTTTACTTTTTCCAAATTTCCACTTTGGTCTCCTACGACATTAAATGATCTACACACTTTCTCACTAGAAATATTAGAACTATTTGTGTCTTCAGTTAAAATATTTCATCTATCATATACAGCTCAACAGTAATTCTAACTGCTTTAATTTGTTCCCTCACAAATTAACGCTTTCTAGATACCTTACGTGTTCATTTGCATTAAGTAAGAAATCTTCATGGCTGACTTAATACAACTGTGATTTACGGTAATATATAAATGATTTAGATAAGAATATCTAATGACATTGTAAAAATCCCTTAACATTTTTATGAAGGTAGAAAGGGAAATTAAACTACCTTTGACAAGTTCTATGCATTTTTTAATATACAATAGTATCCATCTCAACAAAAACCTAAAATACTATAAGCAACAATAGGTTAAGATAAATAATCTGAACTAATTCAGTTAATGGCTAACCTAGGCCATAGGCTCAAGTGAACTAACTATAAGAACAAATTAAAATCTGATATTAAGACGAGAAATAGAAATTCGAATACTCATAGAGAAAGAATAGACAAAATACAAGGAATTTCAAAATTCTTTAAATGCCACATAAATTGATATCCTATTTACAATATTAACTGTTATCATTATTGTGCAGACTTCTAACTGCCTTATGGGAAATAAGAAATAAGTATTTTTTTAAAGACCAGATGTCTCATTCCCTTCCTAAAACAGGATCTCAGTACCTTTACAATAGCTGACATCTTAGCCCTTTTAGCTTTCCCCAGCGGACTCCACACACTGAGGCATAGCTACAAATGCCCAGAGAAAGAAGACCCACTGGGGAGAATTGTACTCTGCTTAGCTTTGCATGCATCGGTGGGCTTCACAGTAGATAAATATATCCTACAGCCAGATTAACCGACACACTGAAGCAAAAAGGGAAATTTGAGATTTAGCCACTTCATCCTAAACCTCTTTTTAAGCAAGGGGTGGTTTATTTTTACTTCAGATTTCACATATACAAGAAAACAAACAAAAAAACACCTGTCCCAAGGACTCATCCACACTAATACTAATCATTTGAAAAATATTTCTGAAAACTTTAAATTTATAATTCACCATAGTTTATTATGATTTTACAAGAGCCACAATTATAGTTTTTGTTTTGCAGACAACAAAATTTTTGACAACACAGAGAAAAGTATATTTTCATTTGTTATTGACTCTTTGTACACATTTTTTTAAAAATAGAACTTTTAAACAAGTTGAGGACAATTTTGACAAATTAAGTAGAATCTTTAAAAACCCAAGGGGAAGTTATAAGCTCACTGACATTTTTCTCAACTCCATTTCCAAGAACCCACTCCTACCCCCCAACAATGTCCCTCACCCCCACACCAAGAGCCTCCAAGCCAGATCTCTCTCTAAGGAATTGTTTGCCTAAACATCCAACCCTGGGGACCACCAGAACAACCTCACCCACATTCTCAAACTCTACCTGTAGAGCCAGTTTCTTCTGGCTAGTGAAAAACTGAAATTGTGTAAGAGTTTCCTAAGTAGAATCATCATTTTAGGGGAGAAAAAGGGACTCTTCAGATTTGATTGGTATTATAAAAGACAGTCAAAACCTAATCCTCAAACCCCACTTCTCACCCAGTAAACTTGAGGACAGACTCAGATATTATTTGTTTTTGTCTTTTTATCTATCTTGCCTCTAGGGTTGGGGGTACCGGGAGAAGAAAGGTGACAGGGATCAGCCCTAGGTAAAATTTTATCACCAATGAATTAACTCCGAGATGTTCCAATATTTTTCTCCTATACTGCCTTTCCCTCACCCCAGACATCAACATGTCTTCTTACTAAGATATTTTATGTAAGTACTTAATTCTGAAATACAGATTATTTTGATTTTTGAATATTCTCAAGTTGTTGATGGTCTTTGATGCTTCCCATTTCCTACTGCCCAAAGGTACAAGAGTGCAGTGCACTCAAGGGAAAGGACTAAATGTTAACCAAAAAGTTCTCCTCACTTGCTAATCACTCATTAGAATTGTAGTTTCCTAAACAGTTTAAAAATATTCTTGACTTAGAAATCCATGGATCTTCAGAATGTATGTATGTATGTATGTATGTATGTATGTATGTATGTATGTATGTATTTTATTTATTTTTGAGACAGGGCCTCACTCTGTCACCAGGCAGGAGTGCAATGGCATAATCGTGGCTCACTGCAGTCTTCACTTCCTGGGCTTAAGCGATTCTCCAACCTCAGCCTCTGGAGTAGCTAGGACAACAGGCATGCACCACCAACCCAGCTAATTTCTTAAAATTTTATTATTATAATGATTAATTATTTTGTAGAGACAAGGTCTCCTTAGGTTACCTAGGCTGGTCTTGAACTCTGAGCTCAAGTGATCCTCCTGCCCTGGTCTCTGAAAGTGCTGGGATTACAGGTGTGAGCCACCATGCCTGGCCAATGAACCTATATTGACACATCATTATCACCCAAAATTCATAGCTTACATTAGGGTTTACTCTTGGTGTTGTATACTCTATCGGTTTGAAAAAACATATAATGACATATATCTACCACTAAAGTTTTATACAGAGTAGTTTCACTGCCCTAAAAATCCTATTCATCTCTCCTTCCCCCTTAACTCCTAGCAACCACTGATCTTTTTTACTGTCTCCATTGTTTTGCCTTTTCCAGAATGTCATATAGTTGAAATTATACAATATATAGCTTGTTTCACATAGTAATCTGCACTTATGGTTCCTCCATCTCTCTTCATGACTTGATAGCTCATTTATTTTTAGCACTGAATAATATTTCACTCTCTGAATGTACCATGATTTATCCATTCACCTACTGAAGGACATCTTGGTGGTTTCCAGGTTTGGCAATTATGAACAAAGCTGCTATAAACTTCTATGTGCATATTACTGTGTGGATTAATTTTCAACTTCATTGTGTAGACTCCATGGAATACAAATGTTGGACTGTATGGTAAGAGCATGTTTTGTTTTGTAAGAATCTGTCCAACTGTCTTCCAAAGTGACTATACCATTCTGCAGTCCCACCAGCAACGAATGAGAATTCCTGTTGCTCCATATTGTTACCAGCACTTGGTGTTGTCAGTGTTTTGGATTTTGGTTGTTTTAATACATGTGTAGGGATATCTCATTGTCATTTAAATTTATAATTCCTTAATTACATACAATTTGGAGCATTTCTTCATAGGCTTATTATTATCTTCCTGGGTGAGGTGTCTGTTCAGGTCTTTTGCCCATTTCTTAACCCAGTGCAAGTTTTCTATCTGTTACATTTTAAAAGGTCTTTATATATTTTGGATAGTAGTCCTTTATGAGACATGCCTTTTCCAAATATTTTTATATCCCATCCTGTGGCCTGTCTTTTTCATTATCTTGAGTAATTTACATGCACATGGCAATAACAGGCACAAGGTACAAAATACAAAAGGGTATACAGTGAAGTTTCTTTTCCTCTTCTGCCTGCCGGGAGTTCTCTTCCCAGAAGGCAATAATTGTTGGCAATTTCTTGTATATTCTTTCAGAGATACTCTAGCCAAACACAAAAGTGCCTACTATTTTTTAAATAAACTTTTTATTTTGGAATAATTTTACATTTATAGAAAAGCATCAGTTAGTAGAGAAAATTCCCATATACTTTTCATCCAGTTTCCCCTACATCTTACATAACCACGCTACTTTTGTCAAAACTAAGAAATTAACATTAGAGCATTACTATTGACTAAACTCAAGACTTCATTAGAATTTCACTATTTTTTCCACCTATGTAATTTTTCCGTTCCAAGATCCAATCCAAGATATCACATTGCATTTAGATATGTATCATTTCTAATGCAAATTAGAAAAAGCTTCTCTGCACTTAGCCTTTTTTACTTAATGTATCTCAGAGATGTTTCTATCAGCACCTAAGGATATGACTCTGATGGCTGTGTGTAATATGCCATGCATAGATGTGGAGTAATTATTTACTTAACCTTTTCTCTAATTTCTGGCTGCTTTGGTCCTAGAAAGGAATTGTTGCTGTCTCCCATGTGATCTGCTTTTTATCCCTATGCTGACAGTAATCAACCACTTTTTAAATACCCCTTAGAATGAACATAACAACTCATATTTATGGAACACTTTATAGTTTATGAAGTGGCCACAATGTTTAATCCAACAGTCCTGTAAACTTGCACTGATGTCCCCATTTTGCAAGTGAGAAAAATAAGACTCTAAGTGACTTGTTCAAGAGCATAAATAAAGACCAAACCAGCGTTTCCCATTAAAAACTTTTCATGGCTGGGCGTGGTAGCTCAGGCCTGTAATCCCAGCACTTTGGAAAGCTGAGGCAGGCAGACCACTTGAGGTCAGGAGTTCGAGACCAGCCTGGCCAACATGGTGAACCCCTGTCTCTACTAAAAATACAAAAATTAGCTGGGTGTGGGATGCACACCTATAATCCTAGCTATTTGGGAGGCTGAGGCAGGAGAATCGCTTGAACCTGGGAGGTGAGGTTGCAGTGAGCAAAAATCATGCACACCACTGCACTCTAGCCTAGGTGACACAGTGAGACTCCGTCTAAAAAAACACCACCACTACCACAAAAACAACTTTACATAATTATGCAGGTACAATGAGGCACACATAAAGGTTTAAAGTCATGTTCCCGCACCAGGGAGCTGCAATTTAACTGGAAAAACAAGTTTATAGGAACATTAAGAGATGGAGATACAAGGCAGTAGCTATTAAGGATATTCATACAAAAGGAAGAACCTGTGTTAGAATTTGAAAGCTAAACAGCATATACGCATTAGGAAGACAAAGACCAGCAAGACTGATAGGGCACAGTGTTGGCTCAGGCCTGTAATCCCAGCACTTTGGGAGGCCAAGGCAGGTGGATCATTTGAGGTCAGGAGTGCAAAGCCAGCCTGGCCAATCTGGTGAAACCCCATCTCTGCTAAAAGTACAAAAATTAGCTGGGTATAGTGATGGGCATCTGTAATCCCAGCTACTCGGGAGGCTGAGGCAGGAGAATTGCTTGAACCCGGGAGGCAGGGATTGCAGTGAGCAGAAATCATACCCTTGCACTCCAGCCTGTGTGACAAAGTGAGACTCCATCTCACGGGAAAAACAAAACAAACAAAAAAAACACCAAAGACCAGCAAGATAGATGAGAAAAGGAGAGGGATAGTGAAGAATGCCTAAATCCTGCTCGAAGGAGAACAAGGAGATCACTCAGACCAAGTAAAAGTTAAACAAAATAAAGATTTATGGCCAGGCACAGTGGCTCATGCCTGTAATCCCAGCACTTTGGCAAGCCAAGGCCATCAGATCACCTGAGGTCAGGAGTTTGAGACCAGCCTGGCCAATGTGACAAAACCCCATCTCTTCTAAAAGTAGAAAAATTAGCTGGGTGTGCGCGCCTGTAGTCCCAGATACTCGGGAGGCTGAGGCAGGAGAATCACTTGAACCTGAGAGGTAGAGGTTGTGGTGAGCCGAGATCGTGCCAGTGCACTCCAGCCTGGGCAACAGAAAAAGACTCCATCTCAAAAAAAAAAAAAAAAAAGATTTATTCTTGTGGCTCCACACAGGGAATCCTGCTGAAGAATCAATGTGCTTAGTATATTATCACAACTATCGTATTAAGCCTCCCAAGAAAAGTCTGCCAATATTTTTGGATTTTGTGGCTAAACATTTTTTCCCTTCCTCTATCTTCCAATTATGTTACGAGATAGTCTTAAGTATTTTTTCTGTATAAATACATGCTCATTGTGAAAATATAGTATATTTTCACATATACGGTGTACCTCCTGATACTAACTTCCAATCAGACCAATGTTAACTTTTTGATATTCTTCTTTAGATTTTATAATCTACACATATTGCAGTAATACATTACTCTGCCTTTCCACTATGAAATACTGTAGAAAAATCCTATCACAAAATACGATTTTGAAAAGTGTTTTTTTGTTTGTTTTTGAGACAGAGTCTTGCTCTGTCATCCAGGCTGGAATGCAGTGGCATGATTTTGGTTCACTGCAACCTCCACCTCCCGGGTTCAAGCAATTCTCCCACCTCAGCCTCCTGAGTAGCTGGGATTACAGGCTTCCACCACCACGCCCAGCTAATTTTTTTTTGTATTTTTAGTAGAGACCAGGTTTTACCATGTTAGCCAGGCTGGTCTCGAACTCCTGACCTCAAGTGATCCACCTCTCCTAGTCTGAAAGGTAAGTTTTAATGAGTGCAATGTTATCCATCATATGACCATATTATAACTTAATTAGTCCCATATTTGGTGATGTTAATTTTTCTTTATAAAATACTGTGTGCGGCAAACATTCTTGCATACACATCTTTACGTGTATTTTCAATTACTTCCTTGGGTTAAATTCCATTGTGGTAGAGCTAATATACAATGTCTTCTTTTATTGGGTATAAAAATCCATCTTCATAAGTGTGTTTGGGACTGTTTTCTTTATACAATTTGCATTTAACTTTTCCAAATGTACATCTGGAAAGTAGCTGGCACTACAGCAGGTGCCACTGCATCTGGCTAATGTTTCAAAAAATGTTTTGTAGGCCAGGCGCGGTGGCTCACGCTTGTAATCCCAGCACTTTGGGAGGCCGAGGCGGGCGGATCACGAGGTCAGGAGATCGAGACCACGGTGAAACCCCGTCTCTACTAAAAATACAAAAAATTAGCCGGGCGTTGTGGCAGGCGCCTGTAGTCCCAGCTACTCGGAGAGGCTGAGGCAGGAGAATGGCGTGAACCCGGAAGGCGGAGCTTGCAGTGAGCCGAGATCGCGCCACTGCACTCCAGCCTGGGCGACAGAGCAAGACTCCGCCTCAAAAAAAAAAAAAAAAAAAATGTTTTGTAGAGGCAGGGTCCCAGTTATATCCTTAAGACAGAAGACAGCCTTAAGTTGAAAATGAATAGCATATAATAATCAGAAAATTCCTCAAATACTATTAATCACTGTACACGAAATTTTAAAATTATGTACTTTATAAACTGCATCAAAATCCATAATTTACATTTATCTTACAAAAATTTACACACAGCCTAGAAAATGCTGTATTTTTATTGCACATACCCTTTGGGGAGATTCTCATATGTTGGGCAGTACCGATTTTCACTAGAGCAACAGTATACTTTTTTTATTACTGTGCTATTCTCACACTATCCTCTCATTATAGATTCCCCCCATAGACTCTTTGCAGCTGTTCTCTGAAGGCTTCTCTCTACATTAGGCTGCTCAATAGAGATGTGACTGCCCAACTGCCACACCTCTATTAAGCAGGCTAATTTTCACCTTTTCCTCTCCCAATATAGCAGTTCAGTACACTAAAGCTACAATCTTATATTGCTATCTTGAGAAGTAGGTTTTTTCTAAAAGATTTCTGATTATAGAAAACTAAGGGAAACATAGGATTTCAGAGAGAGAAAATCTGACATTTGCCTAGAAATCTGCCTATATCATATTTGAAAACAAAACAACAGAAAAACAACTCACCCAATTGATAACTTACCATTCTGTATAGAGGCAGTATAGCTCCAGAAACTTTAGAAATAATTCACCACTACAACCACCAACCATCATGTCTGAATTTGTTTTTTAAATAAAAAAGAAAAAACCTGGTACTTGCCATAAAATTTCACACATATAACTTTTTTTTTTTTTTTTTTTTTTTGAGAAGGAGTCTCGCTCTTTCGCCCAGGTGGGAGTGCAGTGGCGCTATCTTGGCTCACTGCAAGCTCCGCCTCCCGGGTTCACGCCATTCTCCTGCCTCAGCCTCCTGAGTAGCTAATTTTTTGTATTTTTTAGTAGAGACGGGGTTTCACCGTGTTAGCCAGGATGGTCTCGATCTCCTGACCTCGTGATCCACCCGCCTCGGCCTCCCAAAGTGCTGGGATTACAGGCGTGAGCCACCGCGCCCGGTCACTTTTTTTTTTTAAAGACAGAGTTGTGCTCTGTTACCCAAGCTGGAGTGCAGTGATGCGATCTTGGCTCACTGCAAACTCTGCCTCCTGGGTTCAAGTGATTCTTCTGTCTCAGCCTCCCTAGTAGCTGGAATTACAGGTGCGCGTCACGACGCCCAGCTAATTTTGGTATTTTTAGTAGAGACGGGGCTTTGCCATGTTGGCCAAACTGGTCTTGAACTCCTGACCTCAGTTAATCCACCTGCCACAGCCTCCCAAAGTGCTGGGATTACAGGCGTGAGCCACCACGCCCGGCCATATGTAACTTAACTCTTCAACAAATTGGCAGAGTTACTGCTATTTAAAGTATTTTTGTTAAATTATCTAGAGCAAGACTGGCAAATGTAGCCTATGGAACAAATCCAGGCCACCAACTGTTATTTTTATAGCCCCGAATCAATGACATATAAGTACTTATATAGCTATTTAAACATGTAAGTAGTTACATGTTTATGGCTTAGTTGATAAGCCATGAATTATATGTTTATGGCCTACTTCATAAACATATAACTACTAACATGTTTAAGTAGCTATATAAGTACCTATACGATTATCATTGATATTGGTATGCTGGACCACAGACCTTAGACTATTTACTATCTGGCTCTTTGTGTATAGTTTGCTAATCCCTAATCTAAGGGACAAGTGTGGAAAAGTATGTAAGAGAAATCAATAAAATTTACAATTAACTATATATTAACTCATTGATTTAATTTGCTGTGAAGTGGCCTAGTAATGTACTCCCATTTAATTGTGACTCCCCAGAAATTTCATGGAATTTTGAAAGTGTGATAATCCTCCAGAGGTATACTCAAACTAAAAAACAAATACATAATACAAGAATAACTGTGGAACCACCAAACCATACCACGTATATGGAAATACCCAAAGAAACATTTTTCAAGATAAAGATTTAAAAACTCAGCCCCATATATATATGTGTGTGGGTGCATATGCACGTGTGTGTGTGTGCACGCATGTGTGCACGTGTGTATCAGAAAGTCCTGAAATACAGGCAGAATGGCAAGTTCTAGTGTTCACAGAAACCTAAAATCAGGGGCCAGGCACGGTGGCTCATGCTTGTAATTGTAGCACTTTGAGAGGCTAAGCCTGGAGGATCACTTGAACCTAGGAGTTCGAGACCAGCCTGGGCAGCGCAGCAAGATCGTGTTTCTACAAAGAATAATTTTTAAAAAATCAGCTGGGTGTGGTGGCACACACCTGTAGTCCTAGCTACTTGGGAGGCTGAGTGGGAGGATCACTTGAGCCTGGGAAGTTGGGGCTGCAGTAAGCCATAGATGTGTTACTGCACTCCAGTCTGGGCAACAGAGCAAGATTCTGTCTCAAAAAACAAAACAAAACAAAACAAAAAACCACCACCACCAAAAAAAGCCCCCCTAAAATCACAAATAAAAACAACGAATACCAAACTGGAAGTCACAAAAACCATGAATTATGAAAGGCAAAGGCTGAATTTTCCAAGAAAAAAAAGAAGCTGAGATGTGGAAATAAGGAGATTACAAAAATGGTGAACTGACACTCAAAATAAGCAACTGTTTTATGGGGCTTTACATAAAATGTGAGGCTTATTCAACTACAGCAATGCAGTAAAAAACCTATACAACTAAAGATCAGAATGTAATGGAAACCTTCAAACAACAGTAATATTTGTACAATTTAAACCAAAGCAATTCAGTATATGCTTTCAAATTTTTTTAAAAAATTATTTTGATGGCTAATTAAAACTTATATAAATACCATGACCACTAATCAAGCTGCTGCTAATTCTTCACTTTGAAAGAGGCCCTAGAGATTTCAGGGTATGGGGAGTAAGTACCAGGAATACCTCCCCCTACTTCTATTCTTCACAACATATTATTTATCCAGTTCAAACATCTATGAGAATTTTAATATGAAACCATTTATTTTAAATAAAACATTCTGAAAGCCTTTATTAAATGATAAAGGCAGCATCTTTACTATAAGAAGTGAGTCTGGGCTAGGTATAGTGGCTCATGTCTATAATCCCAGCACTTTGGAAGGCCAAGACAGGAAGATCACTTAAACCTAGGAGTTCAAGACCAACCTGGCCAACACAGCAAGATCTCATCTCTATTTAAAAAAAAAAAAAAAAAAAGAAGTGAATCTGAAATGTTACCACATAGGAGGCATGATCTGTTAATGCTGCTCCAGGACTCTTCTCAAATCAAAACAGTGTCCCAAATTCTCAACTGCGTGCTATGGTGTGCTTCTGAAATTCTACGCATATAGCAGAACTGTAAAGCTACAAAAGCTCCTTAAAAGCAATCTTTCTCTTGTTCTCTAGTAACCAAGTAGCCACAGCCCCTGTCATCCACCTCACTACAGGCAGAACCCAGAACATCTCTGGTTAGGAGTTCATGTTCACTTGTTTAAGAACTAGACACAAACAATGGGAAGATTCAAAGAAGAACCATTTATCAGATCTATGCAACTGGCCCACTATAAAACAGTAAGGATCCATAAAGATGACTTCTGATCACAGACAATGCACACCCAGGTGACAATGAGGAAATGCACTGGATAAACAAATAAAAGTAAAGGTGGTCCACTTGATTTAAGTCCCTAGAGTTTGCAAGGACACATAGTTAAGCCAATGTTGTGAGCTCATGAAAAAATCCATTAGACCTGATAACTTAAAAAAAAAAAATCTCTATGAAATATCCTCTACAGATAGTACGGTTGTCTCAAGCCAGAGTTGATTGCTTTGATCAATCTTCTGTTGAATATCCCATAATATATTAACAAAACAAATCTACTATAAGTTGAATAGTATGCAAAAGACTGAAGACTTCATGAGGTCCTGTAAAAGGTGTTAAAGAGCCATTTAATCAAATATAAAGTCACTAATGGATTATGACCTGAGTTAGAAACAGTAGGCTAAATCAACAAGATTCAAATGTGAAATACAGGACATATATTATTACCATATAAATTTTCTGAGAAAAATATGCTAAAAAAATCAACAACTAATTCTTTGTTTACTCTAAGACCTAGTGAATAATATATAGTTCACTTTTTAATATTATATTCTTACTTTATTTTTAATTTTTGAAATAGTTTTTAAAAATTCAAATAAAACATTTTTTTCCCTATATTTTCTGAAATCCTGGTTACTCTTTCAAGTAATTCATTCTAGCACGGATTACCCATAGATAAGAGGGATCTGAGTCCATACAGGAGTACTCTGGAAAGTGTGGAACCTCTTTCAAACTAAGGCGTTAGTATTACTTCGGTCTCTCTCAAACTGGGTAGAAAAGAAGCCTTCAGGTCATCTCTGGTTCACAGAAAAAGCTTCAGAGAATGGCTATCAAAATTCATTCTCACCATAGAAAGAGAACTGCTTTTTAGGCTGTGGAGGCAGGGCAGGGGCATGGAAAAAGACAATACTGCCAGGAACAGGATGTTATAAATTAAATGCACATGTCCACTGAACGAAAACATTCCATACCACTAAGGAATAAGGTACCTTACAATATAGCAACCATGAAGAACAATTTAGAGCAATCTGGAAATACTGGAGTGAGGGATCTAGAGAAGGAGAGACCAGAACACTGTACTCCTATCTTTTCCCACTTCTCACATCCGCTCTCCTTGGCCCAATTTGCCTCTCCAGTTCTTATTCTTTCAACAAAACATTTGTAAGGTAAGAGGGAGGGCTGATGACATTGTTTAAACTCCTAGGTCCCCCATGCTCCAAATCAATCTACTCCTAGCCTTCTTAGGTAAATGGGTTAATGAACACCACTTTTTGTTTCACTCGGTTTAAGTTAGGTTCTGTCACTTATAACAAAAAGAGTGCTGACTGGAATAAATGCGACCCACAATAAAACTTTTCCTGATCACCTCTGGTTGTGCCTGAATGTAATCTCTTCTGAATGTCTGTAAGAATTTATTCGTATCACTGACATTCTGCCATGTATATTAATTGTTGAAATTCTTACCCCTCTATCACACTAAAATAATAAAGTCTGTAAAGATAGACTGAATATTATTCAGTTTAATGTTCTACCATACAGTACTTTTCTCTGTGAAAGGCGGAAAAAGAGCATGGTAAAGGGCAGAAAAAAATGGAGGAATGAATACATGAAAAAGATGGAGGAAGGTATTCAACAACTCAGACTGGTTAATGAGAGCTAAGCAGTAAGTAGTGAAAGAAAGAAAAAGACAGCAGAGCTATAATGTAGAAAAAGGTAGCAAATCAAACAAATGGCTGAACATGAGAAGTTAAAAAGGGGAAAAAAGCAACGTAGTAGAAAGAGACTGTGCGCTAGTTAGAATCAAGAGGCTCAAGGCCATGTTTCTTTTTCTGCTTTTTTTGTTTGTTTGTTTGTTTGTTTTGTTTTGTTTGAGATGGAGTCTTGCTCTGTCATCCAGGGTACAGTGCAGTGGTGCGATCTCGGCTCACTGCAACCTCTGTCTCCCGTGTTCAAGCAATTCTCCTGCCTCAGCCTCCCAACACAGCTGGGATTACAAGCATGTGCCACCATGCCTGTTTTTTGTTTGTTTGTTTGTTTTTTGTATTTTTAGTAGAGATGGGGTTTCACCATGTTGGTCAGGCTGGTCTCCAACTCCTGACCTCAAGTGATCCACCTGCCTCAGCCTCTCAAAGTGCTGGGATTACAGGGGTGAGCCATTGTGCCTGGCCAGGGCCATGTTTCAAACTAACAAGTCATTTCATTTTTCTTGGTTTTAGTTCCTTCAATCTAGGCTCCTTTCTCTCAAGTTTCTCTTGGTGCCAACATTTTGTGTTTGTCAGCACAGCCAAAGGTCAGAGAATGTAGATCAATGAATATACAATCATATTCTTTCATGAAACTTAGGGTTAATAAAACATTGGAAAAAGTAAAAGGCCTCATCCTTATGAAACACTGTCAAATCAGATACTATTTCCCTTAAACTTTACTTTATAATCATTTTCAGTATCTCATCTAGTGAAGAAATTTCAAGTATATCAAACTTACATATCTGTTTTCATTTTTTATTTTTTTTTTTTAAGACAGGGTTGGATCTGTTGCCCAGGCTGGAGTACGGTGAAGTGATCTGGCTCACTGTGATCTCCACCTCCCCGGCTCCAGCAATCCTCCCTCTCAGCCTCCCAGGTAGCTGGGACCATAGGCATGTGCCACCATGACTGGCTAATTTTTTTTATTTTTTTTTAGAGACAGGGTTTCACTACATTGATCAGGCTGGTCCTAAACTCCTGGGCTCAAGCAATCCTCCTACCTTGGCCTCCCAAAGTGCTGGGAATGTGAGCCACCCCACTAAGCCAGAAGAGTTAACTTTTGAGGGCAGGGCTGTATTACCCTTTGATAGTCTGAAAATGGTGATTCTACATACTTTGTAACTCTAGGAGATTTCAGAATTTTGCATAGGTTATATTGCAAGCAATATCAAGTTTACAAAAGAATTTTCTTTGAAATTTGGTTATTTGAGGTACCAAATATACAGAAAAAAAGTGTACTTGGGCTTAAACTCCCAGACAAATCCACTGAAACCTATGTAATCTACAATGAAATGGAAATAAAACACAGAAGCTTTACCAGAGGTGCCCTTTAAGTTCTGAGATACAGAAAGTGGAGTTAAGCAAAGAGATTCCAGCAGCAATGGGAAGACACTTGGTCTGCTTGTAAGTCAAATGCTTATAAGCAGAGGTTTGACAGTAATATACTTGAGCAATTAGACCCAACCTGTTAAATGAGTTAACATGCCTAAAATAAGTTACAACAATATATACAGTCTGCCCTCTATCTGTGGGTTCCACATCTGTGAAATCAATCAACCACAATTTGAAAATATTTAGGGGGAAAAAATGGGTGGTTGCATCTGTGCCGAATGTATAGACATTTTTTTCTTTGTCATTGTGCCCTAAACAATACAACATAAGAACTATTTACATAGCAATTACATTGTGTTAGGTATTATATGTAAGTTATAGATGATTTAAAGTATATAGGAGGATGTGTGTGGGTTATATGCAAAACTATACCATTTTATATATATATAAGGGACTTGGGCATCAGGCGACCCAATCCCTCACAGATACTAAGGGATGACTGGATAGCAATTCTATTAACATCATGCTATTTTACTTTTCAGAGAACTTTCATGATCTTTTTTTTTTTCCTTTAAATAACTAGAAACATTTCCCAGTGTCCTACAGAAAACGAGTTTTTCAGAAGCTAATGATGCTTTTTACAAAAAGCCTTCTGTGCCTAATGTGATTTTGCGGTGTCGTAGGCTAAAAAAGCTAAATCAGCTTCTTCTTTTTTCAGAGTCTTTATCATTCCAAAGTACAATCTGAATTTCTAAGAGGGAACAACTGATACGCAATGGTGTCCAAAGTTATTTCACTGTCAAACAGTTTTTTCTACGGTCATCCCTCAAGATCAGTGTCTCCATAATTATAGTTTAAGAAAATGCTGAGCTAGTAAAAAATCTGAGATACGAAGAAAGAACAGGTATCTTAAACACCTAAACAGTGTGGCCTAATGGAAGCAGCATTCAACTAAGAGTCAGGAGATACGAGTTCTACATTTAGTTTTGACACTTACTGGCTTTGTGACCTCAGAAAGAAACACTTAATTGTAATCTGCCTTAGTTTTAATCATTAGCAAAATAGCAACTATTAGTTCTAGTTGTCGCCTTTTTCAGGGTTGAATAGAAGTTATTAAATTTATGAGATTATGGAATTGTAAAATTCTAGAGCTGTACAAGACCTCTGAGAATTCCCAGAATTACCCTATCAGAAAGGTAAAAGTATTTTCAGAATCTAGATTAAAATCCACACCTCCTAACTCTCAGCTCTGCAATTTCCCCCTGAACCACCACATATTACATTCACTCTTTAAAAGAAAAATTGTTAACAAACCATCTCTAGGGGCAAAATAGGGTCTCAGAAAGGAATACAATTAAGGGTCTCAGAAAACAAGCAAAACCGAAGATAATTTTACACCTTAAGTTTCCCATTTATCATATATGCACATACATACATCCTAAAATAAGTAAAGCTTATAAACATGGAGGGATTAAAAAGATAATAGTAGTTTATTACACAATCACTTGGGGATGGAAGGCAGGCAATTCTGTGAGAATAATTTGTTTCTAAGTTCAACCAGTAAACTGATCCTCCTATCATCAAAAATATGACTATCAAAAAGTAAAGGAAAACAAGTATTACTGACATTAATGAGAGGATCAAGGGTGGAGAAATGACCAGAGCTGGAAGAAGCTTGAGATAGACAAGGCTACTTGGTGATAGTAGCCTCGAACTGACCATGGGATTCACTGCTATGGTCAAAGCTTTTCATATAGTTTTAATATTACAGAGTACAAAACTGCTTGATGCTAATTACCTAGTCATGTGCCAAAAAGATGTACTTATTTCACTTGAAACATAAGAAAAGCCCTCTTTCCCATATTGACATATCCACAGGAGAATTCTGCAATTCATAAAAGAAACATTAACTGATTCAGCATAAAACACTTCAAAATATCTACATGAATACATAAACTACATAAACGCACTTTCTGTTGCAAATTGTTCATTATTGAATCATTATCAACCCTTGTTAGACAGAACTTCTCATTTTTGCAATGTACAAAATCATTAAAGTATTTGAAAGCTCTATCACAGAAGACAGTGGTGCTTTATAATCCACTATTTCTTCAGGCAAACGTGCTTATGGCTGAACATAATACTCAAAATAACAACATTCCCTAGATGTACAATCCCTACCCCACTTAATGGTGTTTTTATATGTTGACAGCAACATGAAATGTTACTGCTTTCCTATTAGTTTTAGCTGTTTCTGAACATTCATCATGCACAGCACCACTCTCAACTGTTACCTGTTGCGATGACTGGTTATCAACAGTTCCAAATACTTCAAATACTACCATACACATCTCAGCAGAGTTTTAATAATTTAGGTTTTTCAGCCAGAAACTACCTTAAATTATCAAACAGCCAGAAAAGTCAGTCTATCCATTGTAACTCTATATATTGCTATAAACCCACATGTTTGGGTGTCAGTTCAATTACTTCAGCTCATATCAAGTTGAACTGCCTGTTGCTGTATGGAACTGCATTGTGATTTAAGAGGCATTCATTTCCAAAAGCAAGCTACTGTGCAGATTGTTTACACTATTGTTAGACTAAGGTACCTCATTTGATCATTTTTACTGAAAATAAAGGTAAGGAAGTGAAGTATATCAGATATTGCCAATGACCAGTGAATTTATTTTGAACCTATCTGCTTCATCATTTCAGGATTCTCTCTCCTCCTTTTATGTATAAGTAAACATTTTTACATTAGGTAGTTAAAACTCACAAATAAAACATATGGTCTGGGCCAGACATGGTGGTTCATGCCTATAATTGCAACATTTTGGGAGGCTGGGTCAGAAGGATCACTTGAGGCCAGGAGTTCAAAACCAGTCTGGTCAACATAGTGAGTCCTAATCTCTACAAAATAAAAAATTAAAAAATTAGCTGGTGCTGTGCTAAAGAAGGAGGACAGCTTGAGCTCAGGAGTTCAAGGCTGTAGTGAGCCATCATCATGCAACCACACTCTAGCTTGGGTGACAAAGTGAGACCCTGTCTCAAAAATAAGAAAAGAAAATGTATGGTTTGTATATCTGCATCTGATACAAAGTAGTACCTAAACAACATAGTTCACATGAATGCAGATTTTTTCATTTGAATTGTTAAGAGATCAATCTACTTACAAATATTTATTTACTTCAAGACTTTTTTTAGATGTTGATTTTATACATAGGGTATGGATGACTATTAAAAGTATTCTAATAATTATCTGAAAATTAAAGAAACCAACAAGCACATGCTCGTAATTGCTCCAACTGAGAAAATGTTACCTCAAAGTGAATTACAGGAATATTGTTAGTCAACATCTGCTCAGAGCAAGTGACTGACATGCATACCTCTTAGGATTCATTTAATTTCCACACTTGTCCCGTACAAAATTTTAATCGTCACCTTGGCACAAAGCTGTGCTAATGATGAAATTCCATTGGGCCTAAAAGTCATCTATATGAGTGAAGAATAAAGGTAAGAACATAAATACAAAAAGAGCAATTTCTGATTTTTCACAGTTCAGAGTTATATTCTCAATTAAGAAAGCTTAGTTTAATTCAAAATTACAAAAACACTGACTTTTACTTGCCCTACTACACTTAATATAAATTAAATCCTACTTGGGGAAAAGTTATACTCCAAAAGGAAATAATTTGGAGTGTTACATCGATTTTACTTTGATGGCAAGCTCAAATGAAAATTTAAAAAATAAATTAGAACGTTTTCCCTAGCCAAATAATTTATTCTAAACCTAACTCTGGTTTTTTTATCTGGAATGGTAATACATTTAATACCACGATTTTCTATGTGCATTTATTTACGCTGAAACAAACTGTGATTTTTAAACACAACTTTTATTGCTGATTAGATTTTTTTCACTCTTCTGTCATACTCTAATGGTTCTTCTGGCTTCAAACTGTCAACCGCCTTAGGCAAAATCCACACTAGACTATCAGATTCTGTCTCCTCGACACTATAGAGAATAAGGGAAACAAAGACTGTGCAAAGCAAATCATTTTAAATAAATTGCAGACCACCAGGATTTGGGATTTGGGTAATCTACTTAGATTAGTATGGCTGTGTCTTAAAAGGACGATTCTAAGATCACAATATAGGTCATGTCCTTAAGAAATAAAATAAGTAATGAAGTCAATGTCAATTACACAAACTTTCCATATTTATATGATGCCAATAACCGATAAAAACAGTTATAACTGGTAAAACAGATGAAAGTTTTTGTAATATGCTCAGCCCCAGCATAAGCAAGAAAAAAAAAGTCATAAAACATACAGATTATTTTCAATCAGGTTTTGGAAAAAGGTAAAATATTTACACACAAAAAAAATGGTATTCAAACTGAAAAAAACAAGCTTGGGTTTATAATTTTAGACTGAACAACTTTAAACTTTCATTTGAGACAGAGAAGGAGAAAGGAAAGGAGGGGTGTTTTGCAGAGCATGATTAACCACAAAGGTTTTGCCTAAACATAAAAATCAAGTTTAGATGGTAGTTCATACCCTTCTTGAAAGTGCAACTTCACTTCTTCAAACAAAAACTTCAAGAAAGTCCTAGTATGCAGCCAAGTGCTTAAAACAATGCTGCAATATCTAAATATACTATGTTTTAATCAAATTGTGCCAGGAGAAATATTGTCCAATGCAAGTAAAGTCTGCCTAAAATCACTGCTATGTCACATTTTTAATTACAACATAATACAACCGTTAAGAGAAATAGTAACATCACAAATGCCCCTAAAACAATACTTCTCTGCCCCAGAAAACATGTAACGCTTGAGGTCACAAAGACATTGCCCAAAACTGACAATCCAAACACTGCCACTTCCTTTTTTGACACCAAAACAATAATGCTTTAAGAGTAGACCCCAAATTTTCTGGACATTTGATCCTCAAGCTGTGCTGAACAAGAAAAGCCCTAGACGCCCCCAGAAACTCAAGAACTTTCTTCTAGATACTTACCTGTCCCTCCCGGACAAAGGGATAAAAAATGTCTCTGACCAAAGAAGCTTTGAGAAGACTACTTGCAGAGAATTACCAACTTACCCAGTAGATTTGAGTTCATGAAAGGTGTTGGGGACAAGCCTTCATGGGCTCCTAATCGACTGTCATTCAAGTGATCACTGTAATGAGGGCTGTCTGTAAAACCCTAGGGGGAAAAAAGATCAGAGTATTAAAGGGATTATTTGGCAGTCCTGCTAATTGAGCATAATGACACTCACCTAATTAATATACAGACTTACACATGGTCATTTTTAACCAAGTTTCTTGTTCATTATTTGAAAAGCTAACAGCAGAAGTGCTTCTTTTATTCCTTTTAAGATTTTAATGTCAAAAAACATTTTCTTTATTGATCGTAAAGAAAAGTGGGTTTCTATCAATAAACACTAACCATGAACACCAATGTTTTCAAAGTATCATCAGCTCTTCTGATGGGATGGGGAGCTATAAGAATTCTGTAAACTATTACTAAAATTATTACCTCTAAGATTACTTTACATCCAAAGGGAAAGTACAATGGATTTTTTAAAAATAAATTAAGAAAATACATTTCTCAGTTGTAATAAATTAGGGAAATGCTTATCTTTATCTTCCTATTCATTCCCTGCCCCCAGACCCTAAAAATAAAGGGTTAGGCAATTACAAGTTTGACTTAAAATACTAAAACTAATCCACAATCAATATACTAGAAATGAATCCTTTCCTAAATGGTAAACATTCAACAAAAAAGGTCTGTTTATACTCATTTTAATACTACTGCATTATAACAATATATACTCCTACAGAAACTGAGCCATGTAAAAAGTAAAACAATTATTAAAAATAGCTGATTTAAATTCCTAAGAATGAAATTACAAACACCATTAAAAACAATAAAGCTAATGTTACTTTTCACAGTAGCTGTTACTACATTTCTCCTTATAGTTTAAAACATTTTTTTTTAAAGCAAAGGGGAAAAAGATAAAGTTTACAAATAAAAACAAGTGTTACAAAATTACTATGTAATGAAACCTGTCCTGGTTCTCAGACTTTTACGCACTCTTAAGTACAGCATTACCTCCAAAATCATGTTGTTTCTAAACAAGGCTTTGAACTCTATTAATTAAAACTGCAGGTCATATATATCTCTGCCAATTTAAAACCAACATGGTAAACACCGGAAAAATGTATACGAAGTCCAAGTAAGAGAAAAAACTACCCTGGCTCACAGAAACTAGAAACCACCCAGAATCCCCTGGGACTAAAAAATCATCAATCACTGAACATTTATCATTACCCAGACTGCAGGCTACCATTTAAGAGGACATTAATGTGGCTGAAACAGGCCTCACTGTCTTTGCAGGCATGCTGTCAGTTCAATGAAAGGGCTAGGAACAGAGGGCTAAATAACTGTCAAATCATTACAATTGTTTATAGATACATGTCACAACTCCTTCTGCTGTTCTGTTTTAAAACTAATCTTCTGGGAGTGCTAACTCCCAAATAAATCTTTGTTTCATTTTTACACACTTTAGAATTACTGATAGACATGTGATAGACATTCCAGAAGAATCTGGGTGCCATTCACAACTTATGACCACAAGTGTTCTCTGGTAACTACAAGTCCTGTCTGATACAGCCACATTTCGTAGACCCTATATGCAAAATAGGATGGCTCTTAGCTAACGTCACTCCACAGAGCGTACCTTTTTTTTGTTTTTTGGAGACAGGGCCTCACTCTGTTGCCCAGGCTGGAGTGCAGTGGCGTGATCACTGCTGACTAGCCTCAACCTCCCAGGCTCAAGTGATCCTCCCGCCTCAGCCTCCCGGGAGTAGCTGGAACTACAGTAGTGCACCACCACACTCAACCAATTTTTAAAATTTTTTGAAGAGATGGGGTGTCACTGTGTTTCCCAGGCTGGTCTCAAACTCTTGGGCTCAAGAGATCCTCCAGCCTTGGCCTCCCAAAGCGCTGGAATTACAGGCGTGAGCCACCATGCTTGGCCCATAGAATTTGCTTTTACTATTTAAAATGAATACTAAGTGACAAATCACTATCTCACATACATCTGGGTGTTCTCTCTGCCACCCTTCCCACTGCCATTCTTAGGCACACAGTCAAAGGAAGGCATCAAAACCTATAAAAATACTCACTTAAATATTGTTTGTCATCCTACAGCAATACTACCGTAGAAAAATGCCAATTAAAATGTGCTTGCGGAACAGCTACATTGTTCACACTACATCTGAATGCTAAAGGCAAATGAAAGAGCAATTTTGTATTCTCCCAGTTCTCTTCATTCTTGAACAACAAAAAGTAAAAACACTACAGTTAAAAAAAAAAAAAACTATTTCCTAAAGCACCACTATACAAATATATCTAAGTTTGAAATGTATTTATCGTGTCACTAAATGCCTACACACAATTTATTAACTTTATAGATTACATGTAGTGTCTTTTACCCTGCTAACTTAACTTTTTTGCTGTTCCCACTGCTAATGACTGGGATTGTCATAGCGCACCAGAAAATAGGAGCCTACAGACTTTTTTCCTCAAATACAAGCAAGAGTTGGATATGAATCCTCAATGTCTATTTATTGAGATTATATGCATATACTATTAATCCACAATCAAGTATCAGTAAGGCATAATTGCTCTCATTTAGGGATAAAAATTAGATATTTTCCCCAACACCTTAGAGGTTCAATTCAGCAAATGCAACTTTGTTTAAAAGCCAGTGTCCAAGAGACAAGAAAAGAATAATAGTTCTTCATCTACAGGTGCAAACTGATGCTGGGAGAAGGGACAAATAGACTTGCAAAATGTTTGTCACAGTTTTATATCACTTACAACTGTACACCAAAACTTCACTTCAAGGACTGGGGGTAGCTACTGTTTGGGATTATTCCTGTCATTCCTTTCACACAGTAGTAGTAATACCCACCTGTATAACTTTTGGTGAAACAAGATGAATAGTTATGAAATAATTCACAAATATTTAAATACGATTATCACAAGTCATATGTTTTAAAATCAGTTCTACAAATGTACAACTATTAGCATGTCAATGTATCATCTAGTTGACTGATACCTACAGCAGTGCTTTGCAGACTTCAATGTTCTTATCAAACAAGTAGAGATCTTGCTAAAATGCAGATTAAGATGCATAAGGTCTTGGGGGTAGGACTTAAGATTCTGAATTTCTAACAAATAGATGATGCTGATGCTGCTGGCCTATGGACTACACTACTAGTAGCAAGAACTTACACAACTTGGAATAAAGATCTCTTTCATAAACACAGAGTAAAAGGGTCTAGAAAGGTGACAGCGAGGCACCCCCCACTGAAACCATATTAAAACACCAGAAGTTTCCAGATAAGTATAAATTACGGAGAAACCCCGCAGTTTAAAGAAAAAAAAAAAACAAACTAAAGCAATTAGAATAGCAAAATATTTTTATGTATGTATGTATTCATCCATGTAGTTTTAAAAGTAGAAAGTAGCTTAGCTGTCAAATATAGCCCCAATGGAAGAAATAGGTTAGTTGACTAGGAGTTTAAACTTCTTCTGAAATACCACATAGAGTTAGACAACAAGCATGGCTGTTCATAGAGCAAAAGGGGAAAATCTCATAAACCAGAGCACTCACAGGGCTGACACAATAGCAGAGAACAAAGCAAAATAACGTAGTAACTTCCAACAGGCTGGAGAACATAGGTTGAAGGTAAATGGCCTAAGGGAGTGGTTGCAGTGACAAGAAAAGAACAAAAACCAAGCAAACAATGGTTAAGTTGGAGCCCGAGTGGATCAACCAATGGGACTGGTAAATGAATGCTATTTCAATTTTAAAATATAAAGGAAGTAAATCAGTGACATCATTAAATATACAATGATCATGTTGCATATTTTAAATTGATAGAAAGTTACTATGCTAATAAAAGGGGTCAAACATGGCTCCCAGGACTCCTAATTAAGATCTTGAATTCTGTTAAAAGCCATTAAGATAGAGAATTTTTAATACATGAGATGATATACATTATGAAGGACAAAGCAATACTATCAGAATTATCTATTACACCAGCCTTTTAGCCACAATATGCTACTGAACACCAAAATATTTCCAAATACACCCTGAACAATCACTGTTCCCATCTTATAAAAATGGAAAGCACTCAAGATATTAATAATTGATAAAATCAGTTGATGCACGGCAAGATTACAAAAACCATTAATTTCTATACTTAAAATCTGTCTAAAATTTAGTTGGTAAATCTTAAATAATTCCATCTATGAATGCATAATACTTCATAAAAGCTTTGATATTATAAAATGTGGTCTATAAAGCAGATTTCATACTTTTCTCTATGTTTATTTCCTGATGCAGGAACTTAGAAATGTTAATCCCTGCTACAGTATGACGACAGACCTGAAGTGATCAAAGCAGCTTCCATATTTAAACTAAACAGCACATAATCAATATATATATATATATTTTTTGAGACAGAGTCTTGCTCTGTTGCTCAGGCTGGAATGCAGTGGCATGATCACAGCTCAACGCAGCCTCAATCTGCTGGGCTCAAGCAGTCCTCCCACTTCAGCCTCCTGAGTAACTGGGACTACAGGCACACATCACCATGTCCAGCCAATATTTTTATTTTTTGTAGACATGGGGTCTCCTATGTTGTCCGGGCTAGTCTCGAATTCCTGGGCTCAAGTGAACCTCCCATTTTGGCCTCCCAAAATGTGGGCAATCAAATATTTTGTTGTATCCAAGGTGGGTAGGGCGAAAGGGAGAGGGAGAGGGAGAGAGGGGGAGAGAGGGGGAGAGAGGGGGAGAGAGAGGGAGAGAGAGGGGAAGAGGGAGAGAGAGAGAGAGAGACAGAGAGAGAGAGAGAGAGAACACACCTAGTATTATTTATATAACAGTACTCTTATCTGGTTTCTCACCTCAAAAAATACAAGAATTTTTTCTTTTGGTTAATTTTTAAAATGGCTCATTTAAAAAATTTATCTCATCCAATTTATAGAGTATCATCACCAGAGGATCTTTCCCAGTTCAGAATACACTTACGGTTTTACAAACCTATGTTGTTATTTCTTTGTATGAAAATCAGTTTAAAAAAAAAGAAACCACTGTTTTTAAAATTCTATTTAAAAAAATCTTCAATTCTTTTCAGTGGCCTTTTTTTTTTTTTTTAAAGGGAGGAAAAGAGGCTCTTTGAATAAAGATTACTTTCTCAGGAAAGCCTTCCCTGGACCCTAACAAGACCAAATTGCGTGAGATTATTCTGTGCTCCCACAGCAGTGAGCATTCCATCATTGCGCGGCTCCTACTTATTAAAACTGCCTATTTAATTATCCATTTAAATTAAATTTATAATTTAAATTTGTGTTATAATTGCACAGCATAGTGTAGTGGATAAATGTGAAATTTTTGGAGCCAGACTGGCAGGTAATTCCATCTTTGGTACATACAAGCTATGTGGCATGAGGCATATTAAACTTTCTTATCTCAGTTTCCTTACCTGTAAAATGTAGATGATGGTAGTAGTACGTTCGCTTCACAGGTTGTTACAAAAGGATTAAATGAGTAAATATATGTAGCACTTGGAAAAGCTCCTGGCACATAGTAAGCACATAATAAACACTAGCCATTATTATTATTATTATTATTATTATCCGAGTTAGAAATTATGTCTTACAAATTCTGAGAGTACAGGGACCCTATTTTTTTCTTTTTCCCCCAACAATGACATCCTCAGAATGATGCCTGCCACATACATAGCAGGTGCTGAACAAATGACAAAGGGAGGGGAGGAGGTTTTAGCTGCTAAATCTTTAAAATGCTGCTGAGTTTTGGATATTATAAATGTCCAATCAATTTCTCCATAGACCTCACGGTAACTATAAGAAAGGTGGTAAGAAACTAGCTTATCTAACCGGATTGAACAAGTACCCACGGGTTTCTGGTATTCAAAGAGCTACAAGATTTCCCACCAATTACTGAAATCTTATAGCCTCTAAGTGGGCAAAAGCCAGAAGAATCAGCCAAAACCCATAAGCCATCAGAAAGCTCTGGATGAGGCCTGGATATAAATAAGTGTTTATGCTTCAAAGTGAAACATTAATAAAATGGAAAGTTAAAAAAGTAAGAATAAATGCAGTTCCAAAGAGAGAAAAGTGTTCTTACTGTATTTCTTTACTTACCTCTATCATAAATTGCCAAAATTAATGTCTAGATAAATAACGTTATACTTTCTAAAACAAATCCTTGAATGTGATTGTCTCTCTCAGTTAAACACAACTATGAAAAAGGCAAGTGGGTTGACTTGATCACAACAGTCTGTTACCTGAGAGCAGGAATTATATCTCTAGTTACCACTCACTAATCTCTCACAAGGGACAAACACACTAACGGGCATGTAGTAGGTGACTAATCTGTTAATGTAATGAATGACTGAAAAATAAACACTACCCCAGTTAATGAATCAGGTCTACATCTGAAACAGCTACTTAATAGTATTTTAAGATTCCGATATCCTTTAACAGGTCATACTAATATATAGTAAAATTTCTTAACAGGGAGATGGATTCTGTCATCCAGGTCCATAAATTTCCACAGGGCAAGAACTTTTTATTCCTCTTCATAATCCCAAAAGAGACTAGCACAGAATTTTGTGTGTAATGAAGTGCTTAAGTTTTTGTTGAGAGGATGAATAATCTCTTCAGGTAACGTTTTATTCATGAATGCTAAGTAGTTTTATAGAATTACTCTAATCCATGAAGGAAGAGTGAGTCTTGAACTGGCCTAGGAGGAAGAGGAGAATCAAAAACTTTTAGAAATAGAATATTCAGAAAATATGCTGGATACATGAGATGCCGCTTAGCACAAGGGCAAGTATTTTTATAAAATTACTTGTCCTTAAAAACTGTACTATATAGTGTGACATATCTAAATATTTTTTAGGAAACAGTTTATTCTAATGTACTAACTTTATACTTGTAAAAGGTTTATTGAAAGATTACATTCACATTAATGTACAATTTCATAATATAGATTTAATATACATTTATAATATACAATTAATACACAATTTTCTCCCTTTGCCTTCTATATATTCTTTATTTCCAGGAAGTATTCTTTTGTGAAATAGTAGATAGTATTTTTTTAAAAGCTAGTCTTTTGCAGATAGTTTGAGAAGCACTAATCTACATCCTCACTACTAAAAATGTGGTCCTTAAAACTGACTGATTGGCAAATTCTGGAAGTTTGTTGAAATGCAGAAGCTCTGGCAGAGTCCTAGGCCTAGTGAATCCACAATCTGCATCTTAACAAGATTTAAAGGAGATTTATAAACAAAATGAAGTTTGGCAAGAACTGGTTTATGTTATCCTGTAAGTCACAGGGCCTGGTACATTGTAAAACAGTATTAGCCCTATTATTTCTTTTTGTAGTACCACTAGCACTCAGTAGCACTACATCAAATCCTAAAGAGCTCACATTGTAAAACCATAATTCCACTGTCACGTTCATAAATCTATCACATACTATATACAACCAGTAAAATTAAGAGTTAAATTGTTACTGTCCCCCTCCCAAGAAAATCTCACATTTTACATAATTTAAAGCTTTTATCTTCTACTATAAATCAACAGTATTATCACTGAGCATATAACTCCACAGTATATATTTTTATTATTTCCTGATATCTGTAAAATCAGTTAAAATAAATCAAACATAAGGTATAAGATAATTTTATTAAAACCCATGCTTAACAAGCAACAACTAATTGCAAGAAGAGAGAACATCAGCCAATGAGCAAAACCATGTTCTTACATTCAGAGGATAACATATTTTAAAGTAACTTTAAAATACCAGTCCCATATATTAAATGTTTATTTTATAACAACAGGTCGGAAAAATAGGAGCAAAAAAGAATATATAATAATGCTTAACTTCTATAAAATTTATAGAGCTGGGTGCGGTCGCTCACACCTGTAATCCCAATACTTTGGGAAGTCGAGGTAGGAGGATCACTTCAGCCCAGGTGTTCAAGACCAGCCTGGGCAACATAGTGAGACTCTGGTGCTACAAAATACAAGAAAATTAGCCAGATATGGTAGAATACGCCTATAGTCCCAGCTACTTGGAAGGCTGTGTTAGAAGAATCCCTTGAGCCCAGGAGTTGGGGGCTGCAGTGAGCCAGAATCACGCCACTGCATTCCAGCCTGGGCAGCAGAGCCAGAGCTCATCTCAAAAAAATTTTAAAAATTAAAAACAAATAAATAAAGTTTATAGAAAGAACACTACAAAATTAATTATAAAAAGCTTTAATATTTTTTCATTTCAT
Organism: Hylobates moloch; assembly: GCF_009828535.3. NCBI lineage: Eukaryota > Metazoa > Chordata > Mammalia > Primates > Hylobatidae > Hylobates > Hylobates moloch. The sequence goes on along the minus strand of NW_026652289.1, from coordinate 101,231,635 downwards.
TTGCCTATATTTTCCAAAAATTCCTAAAACAGTCGTTTATTTTTCTAAAAGATACATTATTTCTCAGATTTTCCTTTAACATGACTAAAATAACATACACCCATTGTAGAAAATAGAGAATGTACAAAAATAGCATCAACTAAGCATGAAAAAAATCTCTCATTTTATCTCCACTGAAATGCAAACATCAACAACATATGACACATTTTCTTTCAATTTTTAAATGTTTCTAAACTAGTCCAGACATATTAAAATGTACATAATAAAAAGTCATGTGCCCACAACTTAACAAATAGAACATTACCAGTATAGTTTAAACCCCTATGTAATGATAATTCCCATTAGAAGCAAACACTATCCTAAATTTGTTTTTTATCATTTTCACACATTACTTAATACTTCCATTACATATTATTATCTAAATGATATATAGCATCACTTTTTATGTTTCTAAATAGTATCTCTTTTTCTTTATTCCGTTAACATTCAATATATAAGACTGATGTATGCTGACAATGTGTAGCACTGGTATATACAGGTCACTCCTATAGAATATTCTATTTATAAACACACCACAATTTATCCAATTCCCTATTGACATTCAGCTTGCCTCCAATGTCTCCCTATTACAAATAAGGTTGTTACAAACATTTTAGGAATATGTCTCCTTGTACAAATTTATATGAAATTTTCTCTCAGGGTTAATTATCTAAATGTGAAATTACTGGTTTGCAAAGTATGCTGGTGTTCAAATTTACTAGATATTGCCAAACTGTTCTCTAGAATAGAAATGTACTATCGTTTAGGGGGAAAGTCTCATATCTCTTGCTGCATCATGAAAGCTCCAAACTTATGAAAGGTGGCTTCCAAAATCCCCTTGTAAGTTGTATGTAATTTGTGACACACTTCCCAAATGATAAAAAGCAAAGCAATCATGATTACATTTCCTTATCAGTTCACTTAACCCTTAGTGTAGCTATATCCTTATCTGAAATAGTTTGGCCTGGGTCCAAAGGCAGTCCTTCGCCATAAAAAATGTTCAAGACACATTTGTTAAATGAGTTAATCTTTGCTAGCCTCTTCAGTTCATCTTAAGTGTCTATAAATAAAGTTGCATACATTACTCCAGGCACCAGTAGATTAAAATCTGCAAGACATACCGTACATTTTTAGTTTGTCACTGGTATCCTATCTTGATAGCCAGTGTTGTGTGGACTGTTAGAGTTATGGCAACAAGGTTGGCTGCTGCTGATTTTTAGATTCTGACCCATGGCCGTAATAATACATAGTTCATGATTTAAATAGTACTGCATATCTTGGTAGGAACCACTAAGACAGTACTTTTGAATTCTGTTACTAGTCAGGGCAGTTGACCATGAGCCACTTATTTACACTCCCTCTTCCTGCCCCATGACTAAAGCCAATCATTTTTAAGGGTAAGTTCCAATTAAAAGTATAATAGTGAAACAATGTTTATTTAATAACTGGCTCGCATATGTGCTAAATCCCTGGCCTAGATTCATTACCTTGAAGGTGAAAGTAGATAAGCCACAGCTGATAGATCAGTGGTTCCTTCCAGGAATATATTACCAAATCTTCACTCATCCTCCCTAATTTGAGGTTTTGTGTAACAGTATTAACCATAATAGCACGGGCCAGGTGCAGTGGCTTTTGCCTATAATCTCAGTACTTTGGGAGGCTGAGGCTGGTGGATCACTTGAGGTCAGGAGTTCGAGACCAGCCTGGCCAACATGGTGAAACCTTGTCTCTACTAAAAATACAAAAAAGAAAAAGAAAAACAAACAAACAAAAAAACATTAGCCGGGTGTAGTGGCATGCGCCTGTAGTCCCAGCTACTTGGGAAGCTGAGGTAGGAGAATGACATGAACCCAGGAGGCGGAGGCTGTAGTGATCTGAGATCGCGCCACTGCACTCCAACGTGGGTGACAGAGTGAGGCTCCATCTAAAAAATAATAACTATTATTATAATAAAAATAATAATAGCATAACCATACATTTGGTGATATCATTTGCCAGAACTTGGGCTAAAGGCTTTATTCATTTAATCTTTACAACACTATGAACTAGTTACTATTATTCCCATTCCACAGATGAGGCAAGAGGCACAGAAAATTTACACAGCTCACCCAAAGTCCAACAGTAAATAGAGAATGGGGATTTGAATCCAGACTGTCTGTCCAGAGCCCACCATGCAATGTTGCCTTTCTAGTAATAACTGCTCCCCGCTAGAACTATTGTGAATTGAATGGCTCTATGATAGGCTGAAGCCATACAAAATGAAGAATAAATCTGTTCAAACGGTAATTCATAAGTGATAAAGGAATGAAGGTAGGAAAATGCAACAACAAAACAAAACAAAATTTAACTACCCAGTTTGGCAAACGGTGCTCACAAGAGTGGAGACGGTCATCAGAGCTTTAGTAAGCTGTTTGGACTGGGGGACTCCGATGAAGCCACAAACAAACTGGGAAATGGAAAACCCTCCGCTGCTAAGTGGACATCTACTGCAGACATTTTTATCTGCCGCAGAACTTTTCTCTTGCCCAGGGTGCGAATAGGTACAGTAGTCTTCTGGGATGCTAAGATAATTCCCATGGAAAATGCATACAGAGGCCTCAAAAAACCTACAGGCAAATTTCTACAGCGTCAGAGCCAGTAGTTGAGTACCCTTATGTTAGATGAAGTTTATGATAATGATTTGGCAATTATAGTTAAGAATATTCATTATAATTAATTGGAAAAGGCTATGTAACTCCATTCTAATAAAAGGCATCCGAGTGGCCTAGCTGTAATGCACTGACAATTGCAGAAAAGGAAATTATTCACATAGATATCAAAATCTTTTGGGTCAGGGCCCTAAATCCAACATCAATTGAATGCTCAACAAGAGAAACAGCATGATAGGGGGCACTAGTCTTCCTTAGGGACTCTGATTTGTTCTGCAGTACTGAAGCTTCCCAGAAATAGCAACTGAATGCAAAACGGCTTGTTAAGAGACAGACCTATTATCCCCTTCCTCAATTCCTAGATCTCTGAAATCAACAGTGATTATATGGCTAAAGGACACAGGTGCCATGTGAATATTCCAACAAAGAATGGGTAATGAAGGAAGTCTTCATTTCTACTTAACACCAAAGGCAGACAGTACCCCTGCTTTCTGATGTACAGTATACAGTTTCTCTTGCAGAGTGCTCAGCAGCTGAAATGCTGGAACTCCCTTTGAAAACCAGAAAGGTTTCACTATCAAGTCATGAGAGGTAGGTGTAACTGTGAGTACATTAGATATACAAAACCTAACTTTTAGAGATAACCTTTAAATGATAAATTAGCTTCTTAAAACTAAAATATAATCCTGTCAGTAGAGACTTTTATTTTCAATGAGCAGCTTAGTGAAGTAACTCATCAGGTTTTTCTTGGATGTGGAAAAATTCCTCATTTTTAACTTCTGTAATTTTTCGATTTGAAAGAGCATCAAGAAAGCTGCTGTTTTAATTTGAGAAAGCATTTTTAGAATGATCTTTAAGTCTCCTTAAATATCCCAAAATCACAGATTCAGAATCTGTGAGTCTTCCTATTAATATGTTAATACTTTATAGATTTATTTAAAGAAAATATCTCTTTAGGTTAGCCCTTATTACTACAAAGAATAAAGGAATTAAATTCTAAATACACTACCCTCCCCTTTCCAAAGCACTTTTGTAACTAAAGACCATTTTACTTATTTCAGCATGGTTGTCAGTCTCCTTTCACTGAAAAAAATCAGTAAGTAAAGGCATTTCCTTCTCTAACCACGTTAGAGAACAAGGCTGAGGAACAACCGCCAGGGGCTACTCATTCACCAGTTTGAGGAACATCTACTAGAATTGAATAAAATCACACGGCGGAGGGATTTTGTGGTTATTTGTGTGTCCAGATATACCGACTCGTATCTTACGTCAATTGATCTAATCAAACTATGTGAATTTATAAAAAATGAAAGCAGAAAAACAACTACTGTTCCACTCCATCCCTACTCTACCAAAAAGCGTGGTTTGTATCCTGGAGTGAGCATGAGATGTGGAAGTGCCAGCAATTCTCATGGATTTTTTAATGCTTCTCAGTGGAAGCATCTCCTTCCATGGCCATGATTCTAGTGTGAAAAATAGTATTCTTCATATAACATGGTATGAAAACACAAGTCAGCATCTTCACCTAGCACAGAATCAAAGAAATAACTATCTGATCCATTACCAGAGAAAAACTCTATTCTGATGTGTGTATGTAAACTGTGAAGAAAGTTTAAGTGGCATTACTTTATTGGAATAGTTTCAGCTAATACATATAATTAAAAGTAAAAAGCAGTTATTTCCTAAAAAGTAAAATTACACTTCAATTCAGACATTTAGTCCAAACTGATACTGCTTTACTATATTTGCACCCAATACAAACTTTTCACATACTTACAAAAATATAATGAGCTAATTACATTTGCACATAATATAAAATTTTCAGATACTTACAAACATAGAAGACCAGCATTACTTTGATAACAATAGGTCACAGTATTATCTTTCTTTTCTTATACCCTTCCTAAGAAAATTAAAGCTAATTGTGACATAAACTAAATTATCTATGTGATCAAATATGATGGTTTTCATCAGCAGCAATAACCGAAGTGGATTTCCTGTCTGCTTTGAGTTCTAATATTTTAAATGCATACTATCAATCTATCCTAAATGCCAGGTGTGCTTTTTGATACTTCATCTTCTCGTCTTACCTTCTCTCGATTTTTAGCCCCCATTTTCTCCTTCAATACTCATCTTGTTTTTTTACCTATCTTTTCATGTCAATCTAGTTATTAATGAAATTAAAGAAATTAAAATATGCATATGGAAGTGTGATAATGCATATGTATATATGTGTAGTACTGCCTATAATATATTAGGCATTGTGCCACATGATAGGATGCAAGAATAAATAAAAGCCTTTGCCTTCAAGGAGCTTACAGTCACAAGAAAAGAGAGACATTATCTGAAAATATTTTAATAAACTGAATAACCTTTTCATGAGGTCTGGGCCTGAGATGCACATACCACATTATACCTTCCAAGGTTTGATTAATACAATTGGACTCCCTAGTAGTCTAGGGGACAGGATAATAAACAGTAAAAATTTAAATGAAGTACAAACCAGTCTGCCAAATTACAAGTTAAACTCGCTGGGTTTTGTATGAATAGTTTAGAAGATGCTAATACACCAGCACAGCTTCAAATGGGAGCAGCAAAAGCAGAACAAATACTGTTAGGCAGGCAGAAGTCGCATTAAGATTTGCTAAAGAATACCCTAAAGCAAAATGAAACATACTGATAACTGGAAAATAAAGTGTCAGTAAGTACCTCTGGTGTCATCTTGATCATCACAACTAAGTTTTATTGAGTACATACTACACGCCAGCACTGTGTTAAGAACATCCATGCATTGTGTCAGTTAATTTAACCTATATTAACCTATATATTGAATAATACTATATTTACCCCATCTCATAGACGAGACAATAAATGTGTTATTTAAGTTTCTGGTACCTAGTTAACAATAGGTAACTAATACAAAAATGAAAAAGAAGAAAATATTATTCACAATCTTGTCAAAAAATTTGAAGAAGTAATACTTCTCAACTAATTCTTTCAGGCCAGGATTAGCATGATAACAAATTCTTACAAAGAAAGTACACGCAAAAGTTTTTTTTTTTTTTTTTTTTTTTAAACTACAGGCGTGGTAGCTCACGTCTGTGATCCCAGCACTTTGGAAAGCCGAGGTGGGCGGATCACTTCAGGTCAGGAGTTCAAGACCAGCCTGGCCAAGATGGTGAAACTCTGTCTCTACTAAAAAAAAAATATACAAATTAGGTAGGCGCAGTGGCGGGTGCCTGTAATCCAAAAAATGCAATTAAAAATACTTATAACAGCATCAAAAATTATGAAACATTTAGTTAATAAACAGAAGATGTGCAAGACTTGTTCACTAAAAACTATCTAAAAATACTAACAGAGATCATGTCACTGCACTCTAGCCTGGGCGCCAGAGCAAAGCCTTGCCAAAAATTAAAAAACCAAATGCACATATATATATGGAAAGTAAAGACTTAACTATAGAGATATATCACATGCATGAATCAAAAGCCTCCACACTGTTAAGTTCCTCCTCCAACTGATCTACAGACTCAATGCAATCCTAATCAAAATCCTACACAGCTTCGTAGAAACTGACATACTGGTTTTAAAATTTTCAATGTATATGCAAAGAACATAGAACAGTTCAAACAATTTTGAAACAGAATAACAAGGTGGAAGACTTATACTACCTGATACCAAGATTTATTTTAAAGGTACAGAAATCAAGACAGTTATGGTATTGGTGTGAAGATAAAATCAATAAAACAGAATACAGAGCCCAGATATTGATCCTCACACATATGGCCAACAGATTTTTAACAGAGATAACAAGTTAAATCAATGGGAGGGAAGAAAAATCTTTTCAACAAATGGTGGTGGCAAACTGGACAGCCTTATGAAAAAAAAATTAACGTTGACCCTGACTTGACATCTTATACAGAAACAAACTCACAATGGATCACAGATCTAAGTTAAGAGCTAAATGTTTACACTGCCTAACTTACTATTTCTTGAGACTGCTACCAGCAGTCAAACTACATTTCTGAAGTAATATCGAGGGAATTCCATGATGGAAAAAAATGTGGGAAGAAGTTTATTCCATTCCTTTCTTTTTTTTTCTTTCTTTTTTTTTTTTTTTGAGACAGAGCCAGGCTGGAGTGCAGTGGCGCGATCTCGGCTCACTGCAAGCTTCGCCTCCTAGGTTCACGCCATTCTCCTGCCTCAGCCTCCCCAGTAGCTGGGACTACTACAGGCGCCTGCCAACACGCCCAGCTAATTTTTTGTATTTTTAGTAGAGACGGGGATTCATCATGTTAGCCAGGATGGTCTCGATCTCCTGACCTTGTGATCCACCTGCCTTAGCCTCCCAAAGTGCTGGGATTACAGGTGTGAGCCACTGCGCCCGGCCTATTCTATTCCTTTCTTAAAGACTTATCATTTACTACAACCTATTAAAAACTAAGAAATCTAATAACAAAAAAAGCCTATTCAATTTTAACTAATACATAAATGTTTTGGACTACAAAGCTCTGTATTTGTACACTGCTTGTTAATATCCTATTAAGGACAGTTTGAGAAACTATGATCTTATTCAAATTTTTTGTTTTAAACATTAGAAATCTGATGCCCATCCGAACGCAGTGGCTCATGCCTATAATCTCAGCACTTTGGGAGGCCAAGGCAGAAGGATCACTTGAGCTCACGCATTTGATAACAGCCTGGGCAACATAAGTGAGCCCCTGTCTCTACAAAAAATTAGCCAGACATGGTGCCACAGGCCTGTAGTCCCAGCTACTTGGGAGACTGAGGCAGAGGATCACCTGAATCCATGGGGTCAAGCCTGCAATAGGCCATGATTGTGTCACTGTACTCTAGCCAGGGCAACAGAGCAAGACCCTGTCTCAAATTAAAAAAATAAAAGAAAGAAACCTCATGTCATGTCCAGAAAAAATGACACATTTGACCAAGTTCATTTGTCTAATGAGAGAACTCAGGCTTAAATTCTCTGTTCCTTGTATTACAAAACAGATTATCATTTTCACTTGGTATACAATATGCCCTGGAGGTTTCATAAACAAATATTCCTTCTATTTCTGGACTTTTACTCTCCCCTAGGCCATCCTTATCATAGCTTTTATCATTTTACAGTATAATAATCTCTGTTTTTCCCATAAGAATGAGGACTCCCTTTATGAAATATAAACTGATGATTTTTGTTTTCCACAACTAATTGCAGTGACAAGGAAATAGTGGAATCTCAATAAAAGCTTCATGAATGGGCTGGGCGCGGTGGCTCACGCTTGTAATCCCAGCACTTTGGGGAGGCTGAGGCGGGCGGATCACGAGGTCAGGAGATCGAGACCACGGTGAAACCCCGTCACTACTAAAAATACAAAAAATTAGCCGGGCGTGGTGGCGGGCGCCTGTAGTCCCAGCTACTCGGAGAGGCTGAGGCAGGAGAATGGCGTGAACCCGGGAGGCGGAGCTTGCAGTGAGCCGAGATTGCGCCACTGCACTCCAGCCTGGGCGACAGAGCGAGACTCTGTCTCAAGAAAAAAAAAAAAGCTTCATGAATGAAAGGAGCTGGAAAAAAAAAGTTTTCCATGTTAACAACATAAAGATGTGCATACAGAATTCCAAGAGACTACAAAACTTGAAGCAAGGAAGAAAGATACTGAGGAAAAATTATCTAAGGAAGTAAGGCAAAATTAATGGAAAATAAAGAGTAATACACACACAGCAAAAACTCAGAAAAGTCAACTCAATAAGATGCAACAGTATTACCAACATCGAGAAGATATTTGGTTCAGGACAGCTGGCACTTAATTATTTAATCACAAAATAATTTCCAGTCCTAACCACCAGAATATACTCTGCTCCATGCACAAAGCAACAAACTGATTATGATGTAAAATGACATTTAAATAATTATTTCATTTTATAAGAAGAAGGTTAAAGCATCAGTTCAATATGTTGAAGGGAAACATTTCAAGCTTGTTCTCAGAATAAAAGTGTTTAAGTATATGACAACAAAAATACATGACACAAAAATCTAACAATTATTGATGACACCAATCCTTTGGCCTATATAAGCTAATTTAGGTCTCTTAAATGCCTTGTGAGATGCATAGCCTTTTAAACAGATTTGAGGAACTGAAACCTCTTCTTTTCCTAGAATGTATTAATCTGCAATCTGTTATAAGAATATAGATTTGTATAAATTTACATTCATAAGAATGTGGGTTGCCTTATTTCTTTTTCCCAATAATCTCCAAATCCCAAGACCTGAAATACAGTGAACTTTCCAAAAGTTCAAGTGTGGTGGTACACCTCCGTAATCCCAACTACTCAGGAGGCTAAGGTGAGAGAGGCACTTGAGCCTGGGAGGTCAAGGCTGCAATAAGCCATGACTGTGCCACTGCAATTCCAGCCTGGGCGACAGAGCAAGACCCTGTCTCAAACAAACAAAGAAACAAACAAACAAACTTCTTGTTGGGCATTTAAAAACCCTAATAGTCCATCATCTTTTCAGGATATACTCCAGGAATTCAAAACAGCTGCCTCTCCAACGACCATCCAAGATTTGAAAAATTCCTAACATTGTTTTTTTTTTTTTAAATCAAAATGGGCATGAAATTTCTCATGGGAATGTAAACAGAACAATGTATAGATTTCTATATGAGCTAAATACTGTATAAAACTTCCTCTATTAATTCTTGCACACTTCCTATGAGAAAAAGCTCTTTGGAGATGAGAAATATGAGGCTCAGGAATTAACTCTCTTGTCCGAGGTCAAATAGAGTGGTGAAAACTAGAAGCAAACCTGTTTGATTCATCCTATGGCTCGTTTTTTAAAATATATAAAACATGAATACTGCTTTTATAAGAAGTAACATGGCAGTACCATTATCTTAAAACTTCTAAGGCCGGGTGTGGTGGCTCATGCCTGTAATCTCAGCACTTTGGGAGGCCAAGACAGGTGGATCATGAGGTCAGGAGATCGAGACCATCCTGGCTAAAGCGGTGAAACCTTGTCTCTACTAAAAATACAAAAAAATTATCCGGGAGTGGTGGCGGGCACCTGTAGTCCCAGCTACTTGGGAGGCTGAGGCAGGAGAATGGCGTGAACGCAAGAGGCAGAGCTTGCAGTGAGCCGAGATTGCGCCACTGTACTCCAGCCTGGGTGACACAGCGAGACTCCGTCTCAAAAAACAAACAAACAAACAAATAAAAAACTTCTAGTGACTCTGTCCTTAAAGTCCTGCACAAGTAGAAATAATTGTTCTGGGGGTCTCTTTTATAATTTGGCAAATGCGACACAGTAAAAAGGGACAGTAATTTAGAGACAGCCTGGATAAAGTCCTAAGTATTTAGTATCTGATAAGTTATCTACCTTTTCTGAGCTTCAATTCTGTCACCTCTAAAATGGAGAGGATTTTAAAAATGGCTTCTTGGTGAGCTGGTGTGAAGATCAGACCAGGTAACGTGAAAAGTGTGTAAACTAAATTGTGACAAGTGCTGGTTATGATTTCATTGTTATTAATTTAAAAACCCAAGTGGGTCCAAAAGTGTTCAGCCAGAATTTACCCTACTTTTTATTCCCACAAATAAGCAATCTCTAAACTTAGGGAAAAAATATTAAACAGGCTGTCAAGAAAGACCTCAACAATTACAAAAAGGGACATAAAGATTCAAAGATTAATATGCTTTGATTTTTACTTGTTAACTTTAAAATCTGAACAGTTAGAAGATTAAAAAAGAAAACTATAAAGATAAGATCAGTCCTGATCAAGATGTTATTTCATGGGCCTAGAAAGTTAATCACAGTAAGGTGAGAAATTGACACGAAGGTTATTTCCAAAAAGATGTACGGCAAAGCCTCTCAGTAAGTGTTGTCCCCAGGAAGAAAGGCTAGTCTGAAAAAAACAGAAGCTTTAATTGTCTTAAAATGGAAACATGGGCAATCTGATCAGTATGTGCTTTCTTTCACTTTAAATATCTGCTAGCAAGAGATTTAAAGGTGCTTATATCATCACAACCCAATTTTTTCTTATCCAAAAACATTTAAGTTGTAATTTATAGGCAGGTGCTGTTTCAAACAGAACTAAGAGTAAAAACACTTTACTCTTATGGCTTTATTTAAACCTAACTTTAAAACACACCCTTTTTCTTACTCATAGTTTTCTTCACATTCAGAACATTCAGAAGGAGCAGTTACATAACAAAACAGAGATTAATCGTAACACAGATGCAATATATAGAAAACACTTACTTTAATTCTCTGACCCTTCTGTCTTGCTTTGCTATTTAACTGCTTCATCTCTTGTATTGTACCTGAGATCAAGAGGCATAAAATACTATTTCAAAATTTGTGTGTCCTTTCTAATTACTGTATTTGAACTCCTAGTAGCTATAAAATGTATACCTTTTTCCCCTTCAAAAATAAAAACAATAGCAAACACACAATTTTGAGAAAATATCTCCACTAGAGAAGAAAAAGTAACACTAATCTTTATTACCCATCAATGCTGACAAATGGGACAACTGAGTAAAAGCTATTTTATATTTCTTTATTCACACAACTCGATTTTCCCATGTATTAAGGAAGGCTATTTATCAAAATCAAACAATCTGTTTTAGTACAACCATAGCTAACTTGACAAAGCCTAAATAAAACACAAGAAGTTTAATTCAGGAGTTATCATTTTGTGGGTGAAGTGAGTCTACACGATTTTGTATCTTTCCCAGTCACTCAGTTGTACCAGTTTTATGTTTTCCCCTTTGTGAAATTTCTTATGTAACTTTGCAATCTGACTCCTATCCTCCTAATCCAAGTCTTATTTCATTATCAGTGGGTCTATGTAACATCTTTTCAGATCATCCTATTTTTTGTCACTCTTTCACCTTCGATCCATTCTTCATACCACAGTAAGTTAATATTTATAAAACATTTTGTGTATAAAATCTACTTTTAATTGGCTCCCAAAGAATAGATAACATTTTTTTCCACAGAAATGTTAACCTGCTTTATCTCGTACTATTTTCCCACAAAGTAAGCTGATTTATTATCTACCGAATTTTGTAATGAGATCACTGTACTGTTTCCATCATTCCACATTTTCAGACTTTCTTCCAGCCCTATTCAAATGCTATCTGTCCTGTAACAGTCTACTCAAACACTTCCTCCTCTATTAAGTCTTTCTTGACCATCCAAAGTAATCTCCCTCCTCTGGAATCTCACAGTAGCCAAGAAAATTATTTCGGTAATTAACTATTTGCTGCCTAATTACAGCATCTCCACCGCTGTCTTAAAAGAGTTAAGAAGTTTTTTGGGCTGTGTTTCTTTTTGTTTTGTTTTTTGTTTTGAGATTGGGTTTCACTCTGCCACCCAGGCTATAGTGTAGTAGTGCAATCTCGGCTCACTCTAACCTCCGCCTCCCGGGCTCTAGAGATTCTCCCACCTGAGCCTCCGAGTAACTGGGACTACAGCCAACACCACCACACCTGGCTAAATTTTTAAGAGATGGGGTGTTTTGCCATGTTGCAGAGGCTGGTGTTGAACTCCTGGACTCAAGCGATCCACTTGCCTCAGCTTCCCAAAGTGCTGGGATTACAGGTGTGAACCAGCAACTTTTTTTTTTTCTTCACTACAAGCCTCGACCCCTCGGTTCAAGCAATCCTCCCACTTCAGCCTCCTGAGTAGCTCGGACCACAGGTGCACATCACCAAGCCCGGCTATTTTTTTTTTTTTTTCTATTTTTTGTGGTGGGGGGGGGGGTCTCATTTTGTTGCCCAGGCTGGTCTCGAACTCTTGGTCTCAAGCAATCCTTCCATTTTAGCCTCCCAACGTACTGGGTTTACAGGCATGAGCCACCACGCCCAGCCTAAAAAGTAACTCTTTAGGCAAATATGACTTACGTGTCTAAGCATATTTCCTGAACTATAAGATACACATTTATTCACCTTTAACATTTAAGAAACTGAATGCATTTACAAATCTCAGCATCTTAAAATTGGGGGATCATGGTAAGTCCAACCTCCCTAAAAGCAGGCAACTATACTGTTCTTATGCCACTGGACTCTGCTGGAGGAAGAAAACTACAGGTTGCCTCTGCCCATAGATACACTCTTAAGGCATCTGCTGTCAAATGTAAATGAACTACCCACCAGTTCCTTCTACACCTCCAGCCAGTATGACCCTGCTGAGGTCAGAATGACCTCCGTGTTTTTTGTATAGATAGGATAATAGAACCTTGGTTTTTCTAACGTGCTATTTCTAACTCACAACCTACAAGCTATGGAGAGGTTCTTAGCCAAACTCTTCCACATTAACGAAAAAATACTGAACTCCTGTTAAGAATGGAGAGAGCACTAAACAAAATTAAAGTTCCCTTTAGCCATATCTGGCAGGAAGGGTCCAGGATTTGCAAGAAAAATGACATTAATCTCATCCAGATAATCTTATAGGCTGATTTTACTTTCTATAGAATCTGAAAGCTTATGTTTACTTTGAGTTTTTATTTATTTTTGTTTCCCTTATCCCAAGTCCCCAATCTATGGCTTTGTCTATGAACTTTAGAAGACTGGAGAAATATTGAAATCATTGTACCCACATATTTTCATTTTCAACCTAGTTGGGTCTCTGAGGTTGCTGTCCGTTTGTGTTTTTGACAACTGGTCTGTGAAAAAACCACTGCTGATGCTTTTTAAATGAACTGAATCCTCATATCCCTTTATTGCTATAGGTATCAGAAATCATAGCATGTATTAAAACAAAAAGCCTCAGAATATACTTATTATTATCCCTTAATAAAAAAAAAATCCCTGATACCATCTTGTGCTGAATCATATACAGCAGCTAAATCAAGTACTTTAAAGCTAAATCATCACCACACAACTGGTTTTCCCTTTCCACTAACAGGTATAAGCCCCAAACTTTAGTGAGGAAGTTACTATTAGTACCCACCCCCTTTTAATCAATGAAAAAAAGAAAAAAAGATCAAGGTAAAAACAAATAACTTGCTCAGAGTCACAGAGCGAGGAGGGAGAAGTGCCAGAAATAGAACCTGAGACAGCTTGGTTTTAATGCTCAAGCTCTTAAATTCTATGCTATTCTACCCCACAATACACTATACTTGCTAGGTAAACTGTTCTATCATATCATGTCCCATGTCCTCTTTTATCAGCTGCAGACCCTCTTCTCTTTTCACCTTTCTCCTCTCTCTTTTCCCATTCCTTCAGTATATGGCAGAAAACGAAAAGTTCTTTGAGTTGGGAAGTACTAAAGTCAAGGGGTTAAAAAGCACTAACATAAGATTCAGAATATCTGAGTTCTGTCATGCCAGAGGCTGTCATTAACTAGTCACACAGCCTAGCCAAATCTCTACATACAGCACAAATCTACGCCTGGTCAAATCTCAAACATGTCATTTCAGTTTCCTCATGTACGAAATAAAGAGACAGAACATATATAACCAATGCATCTTTCAGTTTTGAAAATTCTATGACACTGTAAAACACAGAGGGAAGAAAGAGCAAAAAGATAAATGACTGTTTCATTCTGCAAGCCATAATACAGCCAGAAGAGAAAACCATGGTGGACATTTAGCAATTTATTTTTTTAAAAAGCACTCAAACTCTACTCAACTTAATATTGCTTCTTTAAAAAAAAAAAAAAAACTACCATAATAGATTATATATAGGCTGAAAAATGTTCATGATTAAAATGCCAACTCTTGATCACTGATGATACCTATAAATGTAATTCCTATCAGTGGTTTCCTAGCAATGAACTCAATTCTTTTTTTTTTTTTTTTTTTTTTTTGAGACGGAGTCTCGCTGTCGCCCAGGTTGGAGTGCAGTGACGCGATAAGGAATGACCAATTCTGTATCTTAGAAAAGAGTATCAATATACTCCTCTCTCCTACTCCTATCCCAGGATGCAAACCTCAATGGTACTTTAATACTTTACTCCAGAGCTTGGCGTAGGTTGGCTAACACAGTTAAAAAGGCAGAGAAACCAAGATGACCTGGCCTCTTGACATTTCCACAAACTCATATAACTCGACATTCTAGAAACAGAATTTGTACATCAAGAAATATAACCATGAAAATGTACTTCAAATTATTATAAATAATAATAGTAATGGCAGTTCTCATTTATATCAATAAATGAAATACTTCATACCTATTATTACATTTCATCTTCACCAAAACCCTACAAAATACGTGTAAAATTATAATTTTAGAGACCAGAAAACTAAGACACATAGAAGTAACTTTCCCATGGTCACACAGTACAAGTTTCCAAATCACTTACTATTACCATTAATACTACCACCACCTACTTCAAGCTTCATCTTAAATCAACTTTGATTCTTTCCTTCCTCAACCTCCCAGCCTAATTAATCTAGTAAATCTGATGATTGTTCCTGAATTTGATTATATTCAGCAAACATGTATAGAGCACCCATTATGTATAAGGTGTTATACTAGAAAGACTGCTAACTTTTATATCCAAGTTTGGCAGGAAGAGACTGTTGCTTTCCCAAAAAAGAAATGAACAGTTGAAGAAGGGAAATTGATTTTATTTATGTCCTTCATACATTTAAAAGAAATAAAAGTAGTTAAATTAAACATGACTGAGGCAGCAAATAATTCTCATTTATTACACTTAGAATACAGCATATTTGCAAATGTATCCATGTGTTTAAATTTGTGTAATTGTTAAATATAGATCTAGTGGATGAATTTTGAGATACACAGGTTTAAAGCCAACACTTACATAGCACTCACCACATATCAGACATTGATCTATGCAATTTCCATATATTGCCTCATTTAATCCTCAACAACCTCATGAAACAGATATCATTATCCCCACTTCACAGATGAGTAAACCAAAGTACGCCAGACTTAAATAACTTGTCCAGAGTCACACAGGTAGTAAGTGGCAGAGTTATGATATATACCCAAGCAGTATGATGTCACAGTCTGTGCTCTTAAGCACAGCCTTCTGAAGAGAAAAAAAAAAAATCTGAAACTAGAGTAAGTCATTAACACCTTAGTTAACAAGAACCACCACAATATTCTTTGGCCTTTATGCCTGGTACACCAACATTTCTATGCAATAAAAAACAAAAAACAAGGGAGAGAGGGAACAGACTCATTAACTAGATCTCTTGCCCATGTCTATACTACCTGAGATTTTAATCACTCCTTTCAGTCTCAGGTGCTTTACCTTTATCACCACATTCACAAATTTCTAAAACTGGAAGTGCTATTCACATGATTCTATCTATATGTTCATGTGTGTGTCTATGCCCTCTGCACAGGTGGGCAGCAGATGAAGAGTGCAGAAACCAGGACTCTAACAAAAGTAGAGAGGTCTGCAGCTTACAAACCACAAATGTTTGTTCCTTCCCTCTGGGTGTCTCAAACATGCTGAGACATGCTTAGGAAATGTGAAATCCACAATGCCTAAGAATGCTGACCATGCCTACCATTTCTTCTATAACCACTCTTAGGTACAATGTTTATTTTTATGTCAACCTAGCGAAACCTCTTCACTGAATGGATTGCTGTAGGTACTTCTGATAACCAGAAACTTAACCACCTCTACACTGCGAGGCTACTTTTCTGGTGGATTTGGTAAAAGCAAGGGCAGACACACAGATTGGAACCGTGCTAGAGTGACTTTTCCTAACTCTTAAAGAATGGGTATAAGCCTAACACAGAGATGAGAAGTTTGTGACCGCTTAACTACATGACTCAGGTGGAGCTCATTTATGCATTCAGGCTACTATAGTAGAATGGTATCTTACAATTAAAGTCAGGACCCTGTAAGGCAAATAGTGTACATAGCAAAAATTTCCCTTGAAAAGCTATTAAACAAAGAATAAGTTCAATCAACATGACTTTGTGTAACTACTCCCATACAGTAACATACAGTTATACAATATTAATAGGGTTCATCTGCCAAATATGGTTTCATATTATTGTAAAGAAAGTACTGTTTCTCCCTTATAGTTTGGCGTGGGAATGGGAGAGGGATAGAATGGCAGCTCAGATAGTTCAATTCATGTAAGTTTAAAGCAGGTATATTGTATCTCCAACAAATTACTCATTTTGCAGTTTCTAATACCCATTTTTTGGCCTACTAAGCATTTTCAAATTTTATAAAAAGTATAATAAAAAATTTCTATTTAGTGATGTTACTGAAAATCAAATTATTTTTAAATAATGGAATCTGCTGATAGAAATGTAATATTTATATAATATGATAAAGTCTAAATAAATTTCATTTACATGATTTCTACTGAAGTATCTGCAATTTCATTGTTTAAGTTGACAAATTTTTAACTAACAAGTCAAAACTAGTGTTTAGCCAACATTAATATTTATTTTTGAATTTAAGAACCTCAACGTACTTATATAAGAATTTAAGAAATTCAATATACTAAAATAGGAGAATGAAGTACTTTAGTTGAGATTCTTATTAACACAATTATACCCATTTATGATTGTGATTATGAAAAAAAATCGTCAAGATGGTGAATACTGTTAAAAGATGAAACCCCAAAAGCTGATAATTTCCCTATAAAGTAGTACTGAGGAAGGCTTCAAAGACAACCATAAAGTTCTCCTTGGCAAGAAGAGTTAAGGGGAATAATAGCTGGAAATTGGATCCAGATTTTTGTTTGAAAATGATACGAAAAACTTCTTAACTAACTCACCAAACCTTTTAGGTTTAGACGATGACTAGGATAGGAGAAAAATTAGTGAAAGAGTGGATTTCAATGGGAACAAAAATAAAGAAGGGTAGCATTAAATCTTCACTCTAGCTGATCTCTCAATAGACAGGTAGAAATACATATGTGGTTTCTATGGTTCTATGAAAACTAGCCTACTATACAATCAATTTAACTTTTCACCGTACATAATACATACTAAAAATAAATAAACTAAGTAAAACACAGCATTTCACATTTGACCTATAAATAGCAAAAAGAAAAGCAAGATTTGCTTTGGATTTCATGTCTGAAGGAAAACTTAATTTCATAAATCACGTAAGTGTTTGGATACATTAGTACGTTTTTTTTTTTCCTAAAATTCTATGCAGCACTCAAGGGGGGGGGGGTGAAGAAAGCCTGAAAGAGAGATAAATATAAGGCACCTAGTCACCATTTAATGCATTCTATGAAATAACATGTTATTACAAAGTAACTCAAGCCTCTGAAAAAAAATAATCCAATATTAATAAGTAGTACTGTGAGTTTCCCACTACATAAAATTCCTACCTTCAAAATCTAAACTAGATCCTATCTCACATATTCACAGTATTACTCAAAGAATCAGAAATGTTTAAGAGTGGAAGGAAATTTGGATATCAACCAGTTTAAGTAGCCTCAAGACAAAAACAATGCATCCAAGATAAAATGGCTAAGACAAAAACAGTGTGTCCAAGATTAAATGGCTGGTTCACAATACAGTTCATAGTAAAATCCAAGTCCCGACATACTCAGCATAGGGCTCTTTACACTACAATGTAGCTTTCTCAGCCTCTGATTCTCAAAAGTGAAACACAAAAACCCACCTTTAACAGCCTCTTTATATATCTTTTTGGATTCTATATGACTATCCCAGTTCTTTCCAAAGGATTTAAGATAAATTAAACATAGGCTACAGCCAAATACGACAGTAAAACCCCGTATTTTAAAAGGTATTTTAACTCAGCATTTTTCAGTGCAAACTTGCGTAAACCATACTGAGACTACGCATTTCAGTCACTTACTCAGTTTTCCTCCCATTAAGGCAATTTGCTTCTAGGGTTAACTACCCATAAATCTTATGCTTGTCTCTTTCTTCTCTTGGTTAATTCTGAGAGAAATGAGAAATTTATTCATTTAAAGTATGGCCTTTTGGAAAAGTCTTTTTCTTTTTTTGAGATGGAGTCTCACTCTGTGGCCCAGGCTTCAGTCCAGTGGCATCATCCTGGCTCACTGCAACCTCTGCCTCCCAGGTTCAAGCGATTCTCCTGCCTCAGCATCCCGAGTAGCTGGGACTACACGTGCCCACCCCCATGCCTTGGCTAATTTTTGTATTTTTAGTAGAGATGGGGTTTCACCATGTTGGCTAGGCTGGTCTCGAACTTCTGACTTCTAGTGATCCACCTGCCTCAACCTCCCAAAGTGCTGGGATTACAGGCATGAGCCACCATGCCCATCCTGGAAAAGTCTCTCTTAACCTCGTCAGTTTACTAGAGAAAGTCTGGGAGCAGAGTGCTTACTTTTATTCCAATTCTTTGATCTAATTTTCCATCTCCTCGTCTCATTTTATAAAGCTTTGGGGGTTTTTTGTTTTTGTTTTTGCTGGAAAGGGCTCTAACCTTGTGACCTCAGTGTGTAGAAAGTTGGCTTGGTCCTATTTTCTCTTAATTGTTAACTAAGAAATGTCATCTGTTATGTCTGTTTTGATATGCTTCCAAGAAGCAGGGCTGTTGAGTTCCTGATGCAAAGGGCTGATGACTGTTGAAGCAAGGATGAGGGAGAGAGGCTGGAAGTTAGTATGTTGAAAGCCAATGCCATCTCTCGAAGCAAATAAACAACACATAAAGAAAAATTGCGAAATACTTATGGAGAGCACTTAGGCATTCCAAGCTCTTTAGTAAAGAGTACTGTAGGTAGTTCACGTGTACAAATAACACCAAGAGTATTTAACTGTAGGAAATTAAATAAATCTCCAAAGTTTGACAGCTTATAAAAAGAACTAAATGTAACAAAAAGGTACTAGGTATTCTACTATATTTCCATGAAAAGAAACTAATTTTCATTTCTCATAAGAAACAGCATATACGAAAGAAATTACTTAGTCTGCCAAATTACAGTTTTAATCAAGGGTTGATCAGCAAACTTACTCTAGATGAGTCATAGGAAGGACTTGGTTGACCACTTGTTCCCCAAGACGTTGTACCTCCTCTTTCATCCATACCTAAAAAGAGAAGAGAATAAAATATATATCTAAGAACATACTTTTGTGGATTTTTTTGGCACGGGACAGCAGAGTACAATTTAGCAAGTGGTATTTGTGTTTTCGTGGAAGAGCTAAATATCAATCCTTGCTTCAGAAACCTGTAAAATATAAGTTACTTCAAAGTATCTTCATCACTGCTCCATCAATCTTCATGCAATACCCTATGTAAATTATAGTAATTCAGAATCAAAATATTTCTTTGCAGACTTTAGAATGGGGCATAGTCTCTCCATCCTGCCCCATGCCCTGCACTGCTACTTCTAGGAGTAGATGAACCCCCAAACGTTGTCTGGTTTAGTACTGCCTACATGAAAACATGAATAATTCATTTTTCATAGTTAAGCCCTAGAAAATGAAGCAAGACAATCATTCGATTTAATAAAGTTGGTTTCTCTCTGATCAGTGATCAGATATTCTTAACTGATGACATCAAACTAAATCTAACTATATCAACTATATCAAATCAACATTAGTTATATAAAATCAAAATGACATGAAAACTCACCCTAGTAATTTTGTGGGTAACACTTCCATCTCTTCTAAAATTATACACAATTTGATTTCAAATAAGCAGTTCCACTCTTATGAAGGTGGCAAAAGAAAATTCACAGTGAGAAAGAATTAGTTGCCACAACCAACAAAACAATTCATTGTGCATCCTTAATGCATCTTCTGACACTTGGGCTCCATTATTTTTACCTCCAAATCAGTCCCCAGAAAAAGCTGGAAGACTTGGAGATCTCTCAATCCAGCCATTTCTACCTCTTCTGTTTTGAAGACTCCAGTCTTTTTCATCCTTGACTGCTAGGAGGGTACACTTCTCTAACCCCTTCTGAGTTTCATTCTATGATGAAATTCATCAACACAGAAATAGTTGACTTCTTTCTTTCATTCTTTCATGAGAACAGCCTAGACATTACAATGACAACATTCTGCTAAGTTTAGCAATTACCTTTCTTTCAAGATATTCCTGGAAGTCCCTCTGTAATTTCCCTGTAGTTTAGGTGAGAATGTGGTATGTAATAAGTTAAATGCCACAAATTCTCCATTAATTTGCAATGATTACTAAGGCTCTTTTATAGTGACACAATTGCCAAATCGAAAGGATGGGTAACAAAAAGCAGGGAAGGGGGAGGGGTCAGTTTCCAAAGTAGAATGTACTAATTACTAACTTAGTTATTAGGACTCTATTATTTTTATGAATCTGTACTTCCTGTATCAAGTGACTAATGTATATTTTAATAACTTTTTAAAAAGAGTTAGTACAAAAGATGAGTATCTAGTATAGACAACATTCCAGGCACAATTTCAAATGAACCAGAGGCTTTGAAAACAGAGATTATGTGAACAGTGTTTTGTTCATTCCTGTGGAGCTCGTATTAAAGTTCAAAATTTAAGAGATATTCTATGAGTTTGGGGAATGTCATGTAAAAAACACTGTTACTGGCCGGGCGCAGTGGCTCACGCCTGTAATCCTAGCACTTTGGGAGGCTGAGGCGGGCGGATCACGAGGTCAGGAGATCGAGACCATCCCGGCTAACACAGTGAAACCCCATCTCTACTAAAAATACAAAAAATTAGCCAGGTGTGGTAGCGGGCGCCTATAGTCCCAGCTACTCGGGAGGCTGAGGCAAGAGAATAGCCTGAACCTGGGAGATGGAGGTTGCAGTGAGCCGAGATTGTGTCACTGCACTCCAGCCTGGGCAACAGAGCAAGACTCCATCTCAAAAAAAAACAAACAAAAAAACAGTTACCATCTCTCCAGTATCATTAGATACCAGTGGGCTATCTTCCAAGCATTTTCTCTGCAACCAACACTGTAGAATAGCAACAAGTATTGCTCTGAGACTCAATCCAAGAAAAAGACAACCATAAACCTACAAAATCCACTAACATATGGAACAGCAAACAATTTTATGAAAAGTTGTATTTTTAAAAATCACTTTTATTGAACATATAATGGAAAGTGATTTCGATGAATCTTGTCCTGATGAAAACAATCAAACCATAACTTAGTCTTTTTATGATTTATATTTTCTTATATCTAGTGATTAATAAATATGAGGCTTATGTGTATTTTAATTTTTATCTCATTTAGAGGCAGGGTTCGTGTTCTGTCATCCAGGCTGTAATACAGTGGCATGATGATAGCTCACTGCAACCACAAAATCCTGGGCTCAAGTGATCCTCCTGCCTCAGCTTTCTCAGTGCTAGGACTATAAGAACATGCCACAATGCTCAGCTAATTATTAATTTTTTTTTTTATTTTGGACAGACAGAGTCTTACACTATGTTGCCTAGGCTGGTCTTGAACTCCTGGCCTCCAGCAATCCTCCCGCCTTGGCCTCCTAAAGTGCTGGGATCACAGGTGCGAACCACTATGCCCAGCTTTGCGTGTATTTTAAATACATTTGTAAAAATATATAGAGAGAGGAAAGATGGGTGCCAGTTACAGAGAACATCTCAAGCAAAATTTAAGAGACACACAAAATTATGTGAAACTACATATTCAATTTTCATCAAGTGACTCTACTTCTATAAAATAAAGAAAAAGCAAAGACTAATGAAATAAAATGGTAATTAATTAGGTGACGGAATCGCCAGCTAAAGAGTAGTACATACCACTGATATTGGACATGACAAGGGGCTCAAAGAATGCCATAGAATAACAAGAATCTGGCTAGGTTTTAAACTCAAGCTCTGTAGTTTTATTGTTAACATATCCAGACTCTGCGTAAAAGGTCGTGGCTGGCACTGACAAAGGCAAGAGTCATCTTTTAGCATCAATGACTCCTTTCTGCTAAAGACAATGGCTGTACAAACACAGAAATATGACAGGAATAATAAACTTTCCAAAGCTTCAGCCATAAGACCAGGTAAGCAGAAAAGGGAAATTACACACAGAAGATAAATTTAACACAGATATTATACAAATTGACCAAAATCTGAAAAAAATACTTATTGACAAGAAAACACACCACAATTGCAACACAGTGATGAGGGGTGACATTTTTCCTGTTAAGATATTTCTGAATTATCATTCCCATGTTATTTTCATCACTCCTGTTTCTAGTATATGCATGCCAATTCAACAGTTTCAGAGAAGTTAGTTCCTTGACTCATAAACCAAAATGGCAGATGTAAGAGAAAGTTCAGCAATAATTAATGATAGAAACACTTTTGAGTCTTATTTGACTTTCTAATAAATTTTTTCCATTTCTACTCAACAGGATTAAAAGGGGTGATCAATAACAGAAAGACTTAAATTATCTTTTTCCTTGTTAACCTTTTATACAGATAATCTCTTAGTACCTGCTTTTCTGAATGGAACCAATTAAGTAAAATGTCATATATTCTGATTCTATGTGCTCCATTTTTAAAAGCATGCTGTTTTAACTAAGTATTTTCCAGTAAGGAACATTAAATTCTAGACCTCATATCTAAAAACAACAGTTTGTGAACTTAACAAAAGCAATCTGCCTCCTTCTTTTGTGAAAACATTTAACAAGAAAAGTAACTAAGAGCAATCATAAGTTACTATATATACAGGCAGTTCCCTAAAAGGCTGAGACCTTAAAGAAGGAATAAAAAGGTAAAATTCAAGTTTTTAAGGTTTCAGAGAATAAGACTCTTAGAGGAACAGGTAAACTTCTTGGCCAAGTCCAACATATGCCATTACTCCCTTTTCTTGGAAGAACACAGATTTAGACTACCTTCTTATGCTCTACTCCCATCTTAGTATTTGACTAAGAGTATTTTCTTTCTAGTGTCAATCAAAAACTATCCCACAGCCTCTCTCCTACTTCTTCCCTTTCATCAAGACACCAGAGTCCTATGTGCATCTCTAGGTTTTGATCCACTAGCAAAAACTGGAAACTGTTTTTTTTTTTTTTGGTGGGAGGAGATGCTTTTCTATGCCCTAAGCACCTATTGTGTTTCCCTCCACCCTCCCCGCAGCCCCCCACCACATATGGGCCCTGTAAACAAATTATTGTTAACATTGCAGAGTTTGAGTAAGTAAACCATCATTAAAGAATTGGTGAGACTTAGGCAAGACCTGCCTGAAAGTAAAAGGGAAGATTTAGGAGCAAACCTGCTGACATGAACACCAGTTCCTTCTCTTCCCACTTGCCACTAGCAGACCTATCACTAAAGACTCTGCCACCCTGAACTAAGACTAGGGTAAAGTGAGAAATAAGACAGGAAATGGGAAAATACTTTCAGTTAGTAGTGGTGAGTCTGATGAGCCAAGAAAGAATGAAAGGATGAAACAGGGAAACAGCATATAAGAATGAGAGAAATGGTTAGGATATCCCTGCAGCAAAAGCAGTAAGAAAAGCAATTCAATCTGGCCATACTGCTGGGGTATCATAAATGAGAGCTTATCCCTGTGGGAAAGAGACCCACATATAGTTGGGAGCAAGGGCACAGGGAAAATCACATACACATTTCTCTCTTTTTCTCCCCCCACCCTCTGGTGGACATGTGCACTCTGCCTTTAGTAGCACTGAAATCAAATTTTTATTCTAGAAAGTAAAATGTACTCCAAAAATATCAAATCTCAGCACTGTCATAAATAAGGGAAACATAATATACTTTGCAGGATTGCCATCTGCTGTAGGGGGATCCAATAAATGATTTGATGAAAGAATTCTGACTGGAGATAGCTATATCAGATAACCAAAGCTATGAATGTGTCTATTTTTAATAGTGTCTTTATTCAATTCTATTTGTAGATAAGGATATTCCTTTAGATAAGACTCAAAGGCTGCAACCAATTGTAAATTAATATACACCTAAAAAACCAACACCGAGATTTTTTATTGTATTTTTCACACTTTACATGCTCATGAAATAAATCTACAAATGTATTTTCCCAGAAATTCATTGTGAAATAGGATCAGGTAGAATATAATAACAAGTGCTTTGTTATTATGCTACACATTAGTAAAAAAGGGAAAAGCTAGGAAAATATTAAAATCGCAAGGGAATTTAATAGAAGTTAAAACATGCTACCTCATCTAAAGTATATAACATTAGTTATTTTTACTTTTAAAAAATTTAGGTTCTGTGCAGTGAATTGTCAAATAAAACAGTCTAAAAAACAAAAAAACACATATGTAAGAAAGTAAGTCCAGTGGAAAGATTAGAAGGAATCACCCTTTCTGGTCATCTTTAATAATCTAATCAGAATTTTTGTTTGGCACTGTTGAGACCAAAGATTTACAAGTACAGATGTTCCATTAAAGTCTTTAATGCCACAGGACAGTACAATAAGGTAATAAAGCCATGGCAAATTTCATTCAAAAAAATGACTAATTTTGAAAATGACTTTCATACATAGATTTTGCTATATTATTGTTACTAGCTATATCACCCTGACACAAATGCCCTGTAAAGATACAAAAGGAAAACCCAGTGACTGATTTAATCAAAGAAGTAAGAGTACAAAAGGAAATGCCAAGTCTACCTCTTTAAGAAAAACAGAAACTGCCTCATGGCCAGGAATTGAAAGTAATATGTTCCCAGGGGTCGACTTGGGAATTGTTTAATGGGAACTATATAGTGATGTGGTGGTCACTGTATTTTGAGGATTTGTTCTGACTGTCTGAACAGACATTCCAACACTGACAAAGGCTCTTGAGCTACCTTTAAAACTCCCCTAAACTAGCTGTCAAGTTTCTAGAAAGAAGGAAGGGCCCTCCCAACGTACCTGAGAAGCAAGTATTCTCCCAATCTAATATACCAAAGCCCTGTATCTGAAGACCAATGCCAGTGTTTTCTTCCATAGAAGCACTACAAACATAGTTTTAAGAAATGAAAAACAAAAAACAAAACCTTGATGCTATTTTTAACACAATCAAATCATTTCTGACCTGCATTACTGTAATAGTCTCCTAAAAGTTTTCCCTTCTTCTTGCCCCTCCTATTAGAGCAACCTTTTAAAAACAAACCAAATCATGTCCATCCTGTGCTCAAAACCTACCAATGGCTTCCCAACTCATTCAGAATTACTAATAAACCCAATGGTCTACAATGTTTTACAGGTTCTGTTCTCCCACCTCTCTGAACTCATCTCCTACTATTCTTTCTCTTACAATAGTTACTATAAATCCTAGGGCTGGCGGAAAGAAACTAGCTAGCTAGCTTGCTACCAACTACATGAAGACTCTGGGGAGTAAACAAAAACAGGCTGATTTTGGATGAAAATATAAACTTGGAAGAAGAGACCAGAATGGGTGAGTTTCTCTTTTTATCAGCTTTCAGGGACCAGCACAGGTGAGTTTCCCATTCTGAAAGCTTTGTCCTGCAGGCAAGCAGCCATAACCTCTAGTAACTAAAATTCCAACAGAAACTCCATTGTTTTTGGCCTGAAGGAAATGAGGACAGAGACAGGACGACCACAGTCACCAGAAAGTGAGGATAGAATTCCAAAAGGGAGAAGGCCAGAAAAGAGAGGTCCCAAATTTTTGGTTTATCTCTGCCCACATCTTTGGCTGAGTCCTGGAACACCATTCACAGGGCAGGCACAAGGCAGTCTGTAGCAGAGACTAAAAGAACCGAATTGAGATCTGAGCAGCTACCCACTTCAGGTAAGAGATAATTTTCGCTATGAGTCTAACCAAAAGCAAATGGCTCACTATAATAAAGAAATCAAAACTCTTTGGAAGAACATGAAAATAAGCCAAAATTTCCACAAATAACACTCATAATACCCAAAATTCTCCGACAGTAATATGTAACCCAATCTCAAGGGAAAAGATAATCAACAGAGGCCAACAGCAAGATGACCCAAAGTAAAATTTTCAGACAAGGACATTAAAGCAGATGCTGTAACTATGCTCAATGAAGTAAAAGACACATGCTTTTGATGAAAAAAAAAAAAAAAAAAACAGTGAAAATCTCACGAAGAAAAAGAAAACATTAAAAAAAAACTAAAATTAAGCTAGGTGTGGTGTCTCATTCCTGTAATCCCAGCACTTTGGGAGGCCAAGGCAGGTGGATTGCTTGAGTCCAGGAGTTTGAGACCAGCCTGAGCAACATGGCAAAACTCTACAAAAAAATTAAAATTAGCCAGGCACAGCAGTGTGCTCCTGTAGTCCCAGCTACGTGGGAGGCTGACATTGCAGGATTGATTGGAGCCTGGGAGGCAGTGGGCGCAGTGAACTGAGATTGCATCACTGCACTCCAGCTTTGGTGACAGAACGAGATTCTCTCTCATAAATAAAGATTGCATCACTGCACTCCAGCTTTGGTGACAGAACGAGATTCTCTCTCATAAATAAATAAATTAATTAAAAATAACTAAAATTGGCCGGGTGCGGTGGCTCAAGCCTGTAATCCCAGCACTACGGGAGGCTGAGGCAGGTGGATCACCCGAGGTCAGGAGTTCAAGACCAGATTGATCAACATGCTGACACCCCATCTTGACTAAAAATACAGAAAAGTAGCTGGGAATGGTGGCAGGCGCCTGTAATCCCAGCTACTCAGGAGGCTGAGGCAGGAAAATCGCTTGAACCCGGGAGGCAGAGGTTACAGTGAGATTAGATCGTACCATTGCACTCCAGCCTGGGCAACAAGAGAGAAACTCTGTCTCAAAACACACACACACACACACACACACACCCCTAAAACTAAATATCTGAAATTTAGAAAGAAATTTCCTGGACGGTCTTAAGAGTAAATGGAGATAACAGGAGATAACAGGGTAATAGTAAGTGAACCTGATGACACATCATCAGAAATTATCCAATTGATAAAAAGAGAAAAAGACTTAAAAGAAAATGAACAGGACCTCAGAGACGTAAGGGAAGATATTTAAAAGACTAACATAGGTATAATGAGAGAACAAAGAAAATATCGTAGAAAAAAGTGTTTGAAGAAATAAGGCCAAAAAATTCACACAAATGCAGTGAGAGACACAAATTTACTGATTAAAGACTGTACTCAGTGAAACCCACAGAGTATAAATAAGAAGAAAACCATACATAGACACAACATACTCAAGCTGCTGACAACCTAAAAATAGAGAAAAGCTTGAAAATGGCCAAAAAATGACATACTACATTGAAAGTAACAACATTTCAAATAACTAAGAACTTGTCTTCAGAAACTATGAATGCCAGCCGATGTGAAAAAAATATCTTTAAAGTGCTTGGGGTTGAGGGATGTGGGAGAATAATTATCAACCAGAATTCTATACTCAGCAAAAATATCCTTCAAGAATGGAGTTGAAATAAAGACCTTTTCAAATAACAGAAAATTAAGAACTCATTACCAGGTATAAGAAATATTAAAAGAAGTTCTTCAGGCTGAAGGATAATAATAATAATTTTTTTTTTTTGAGACAGAGTTTTGCTCGTCACCCAGGCCAGAGTAGAGTGGCATGATCTGAGCTCACTGCAACCGCCGTCTCCTGGGTTCAAGCGATTCTCCTGCCTCAACCTCCCAAGTAGCTGGGATTACTGGCGCACGCCACCACACTCGGCTAATTTTTGTGTTTTCAGTAGAGATACGTTTTCACTATGTTGTCCAGGCTGGTCTCAAACTCCTGACCTGGGCTTGATTTGCCTGCTTCTGCCTCCCAAAGTGCTGGGATTACAGGTGTGATCCACCGCACCTGGCCCAGGTTGAAGGATAATGTTATCAGAGGAAAACCTGCATCCTAGGGAATAGTATCATATATAATAAACAAAAAGACTACTTTTTCCTTTAATGTCTTTAAAACACATAGAGCTTAGGAAAGAAAAAATAATTTTCTCTCCTAAGAGTTACAATGCATTTAGATGTAATACGCATGATAACTATAGCATAAAGGAAGGCAGTAAATAGGGTTAGGTCAAAAGTTCTGCCTTTTATGTGAAGTGGCACAATATTAACTTTAAATAGCCTTTGAGAAGTTAATGATGTATGTTAATATCCCTAGAGAAGCTACCAAAAAAAAAAAGGAGAGGCATTGCAAAAAAGCCAGCTAATAAAAGGAGTCCCAAGAAAATCTCATCCCAAAAGAATGGAGATACAGTAAAAAAAATACACTTGGAACACACAGAAAACAAACAAATTAGTAGACCTCAATCCAACCATACAATAAAACATTCCACTTCTGTCTGGGAAAGAAGACAGGGAAGCGATCAGATACTCCTCTTTTCAGTGAGAACACACCCCTTGCTCTGTGAGCTCATAAAGTTCATGTTGCTGCCCTTCTTGAACAAGACAATTATATTTGGGTGTGCTGGTTAGACAAGAAAGATGAAAACATTACAAATGCACTTACACATTAAATAAAAAACATACAACACTATACCAATGTGAAAGTGCAAAGGTTTTTTGTTTTTTGTGTTTATGGTACCCATTAGGATCATAAGTCAGTACCAATAAAGCAGTTTCTGCATTAACTATCAAGTACATTTTAGTGGATTTTTGCTGATTACCTAACACAATTTGCTATTTAAAAACAGCTGTGTGAGCAATAACTATTATTAACTTAATTCCACAAACAATTCTATTCATTTCCTGTAATGAGGCCCATGTACTCCCTGGTTCAAGTCTTAGACCATTAATTCCTACAATGACAACACACTCTGCCTCTCTCAGAGGAACTCTAAATTTTCCTTTCATATTTTCCCTATATTTAAAAATCTCCCTCATAGTACCAAACTACCACTCAATTCTTTCCATACTCACAAAAGAATAATTTATATTCATCACCTTCACTTCTTACCAATTACTCACTCATTAATTAATCTCCTGCTATCTATCATCTTCTGGATCATACCAGCAAAACCAAATGCCAGGCACACAGCAGGCTCTCAGCAAACATTTGTTTACAGGATAAAACTGAACTCTTTCAGGTCATCAAAGCCATCCTAGTCATAAAATATAACTCTTACAATTTCTTTGATCTCTATAGCACAGGTCAGCAAACTTTTGCAATAAAGGGCCAGATGATAAATACTTTGGGCAACTGGAGGCCTATCACTTCCATACCAACTACTCAACTCTACTACTCTAGCAAAAAAGCAGCCACAGGCATTATGCAAACAAATGGGAGTTGCTGTGTTCAAATAAACTTTATTTACCAAAAAAAAAAAAAAAAAAAAAAAAAAGGCGATGGGCTACAGGTTTTATTTACCTCTGTTCTGCGGTGCCTGATCCTGTTAAGCACCTCACCTTCATGACACTGGTCTTGTCAATGTCTTGGATGCGACAAAATAAAAACAGCCAAAAAAGCAAGAACAGACAAGTAGGACTACATTAAACTAAAAAGCTACTCATAACAAAGGAAACAACAGAGTGAAAAGGCAATCTACAGAATGGGAGAAAATATTTGCAAACCATAACTCTGATAAGGGGTTAACGTCCAACATATATAACAAATCCCTACAATTCAACAGCAGAAAAACCCAAATATGCCAATTTAAAAATAGACAACAAATTTGAATAGACATTTCTCCAAAGAAGGCATACAAATGTCTAACAGGTATATGAAAAGCTGCTCGGCATCATAACTATCAGGAAAACATAAATCAAAATCACAGTAAGATACAAACTCACACCTGTTAGAATGGCAATTATTAAAAACACACATACACAAGAAAGCAAGTGTTGATGAGGATGTACAGAAACTACAGCCCCCATACATTGTTGGTGAGAAGGTAAAATGGTATAGCTGCTATTAAGAAAATGGTATGGAGGTTGCTTTAAAAATTAAAAACAGAACTATCATAATGACCCAGTAATCCCACTACTAGATAGTTACCCAAAACAATTACAATCAGGATCTAAAAGAGATATCTGTATTCCCATGTCAACTGCAGCATTATTCACAATAGTCAAAATGTGGAAACAACCTAAATGTTCATCAGTGGATGAAGTTATACTGTTTACACGAGCACTAGCTAACATGTCTCAAATTAACAGCAAAGGCCACAGTCAACTCTTATTCTGTATCACCTTCAATGCTGAATACACAGAAGAAGCTCACTAAAGAAGTTTTTATAAACAACATGACACTGCTACTTAACATAAGGAGAAGTTTTCTAGTAGTGGCTATAGCTTTTTTTTTTTTTTCTGAGATGGAGTCTCGCTCTGTCACCCAGGCTGGAGTGCAATGGTGCGATCTCGGCTCACTGCAACCTCTGCCTCCCGGGTTCAAGTGAATCTCTTGCCTCAGCCTTCCAAGTAGCTGGGATTACAGGCACCCACTACCAGGCCAGGGTAATTTTTATATTTTTAGTAGAGAAGGAGTTTCACCATGTTCGCCAGGCTGTCTTTAACTCCTGACCTCAGGTGATCCACCTGCCTCGGCCTCCCAAAGTGCTGACACTGCCACCACGCCCGGCCTAGCTATAGCTTTTTACTTATCGACTTACTGTTCACTCTCCCAATCTCCCTAGTAAAGGGCATGACATTGCAAGGCAGCCTTCATAAAAGATACAACTGATGACCAAGGCACACAGCAAAGGCAATCACACTAATAATGCACTCAACTGAAACTCCTGATATTAGCACACTGTTCTCATGAAATGGACTAAAAGCTTCATACAAATTTGTTATATGTATGAATGTATATATGTAAGCAAAAATTAATGTCATGTAGATTTCTAAACTCTGAACTCTCATAATTAATGTCTAAACCTTTCTGATTTCA
Source organism: Hylobates moloch (assembly GCF_009828535.3). Taxonomy (NCBI): domain Eukaryota; kingdom Metazoa; phylum Chordata; class Mammalia; order Primates; family Hylobatidae; genus Hylobates; species Hylobates moloch. The sequence continues at coordinate 101,200,282 of NW_026652289.1, read as the reverse complement.
AAATATTATTACAAAGCTCTAGTAATTAAAACAGTATGGTCCAGACATATAAAGTCATGCCATTAAAAACAGACTCATAGACCAGTGGAACAGAATAGAGAACCCAGAAATCCATGCGTGTATGGTCAACTGCTCTTTGACAAGGATGCCAGGAACGCATAATAGGGAAAGGATAGTCTCTAAAAATGGCAATGGGAAAACTGGACGTCCACATGCAAAAGAATGAAATTGGATGCTGATCTCACATCATATGAAAAATTCAACTGAAAATGGATTAAAGACTTAAACATAAGACCTGAAACTATAAAGCAAAGAACAAAACCAGACTCTCTGGGTAAGATCCAAATCTATATGGTTAAATGAAGGCACTCCCCAGTCAACATGGCATGTAGTGGCTGGACAAGCAGAAAGCCAGTGTCTTCTCTGCTTAAGAAGTCAGAAAATAGGCTTGGCGTGGTGGCTCATGCCTGTAATCCCAACACTTTGGGAAGCAGAGGCAGGAGGATCACTTCAAGTCTAGGAGTTCAAGACCAGCCTGGGAAACATAGCAAGACCTCATCTCTACTTAAAAAAAAAAAAAAAGAAGAGGAGGAAGAAAAGGCAGCATCCAGAAAACAGAATTTGAGAATGCCAATGTGACTGGAAATTATGGAGGGGAAACACAAGGGAGCAGAAAGCCACAGCTGAGGAAGGTCCAAAAATTTACATTTAATTTCCCCTCCAATCTTTATGACCTCTCAACATAAACACGAGGAAGAATACAAGAATCCCAACTAAAAGCAACAGCTGGAACGCTAAAATAACTGATCACAGATTTCGGATGCTGGGTACCACAGCAGAGACTAATTAGAAAGGCTTGGTAAATAATTTGGGCTTTCTACAGACCTGCCTTAACAAAGCATAAAATCATGCCTCAAGATAATCAACCAATAATTTAACTACCTACCAGAGCAAAAACAAAACTCTGCAAAAATTAACAAAAGCAAAAACTTCTATAACATATCATTTATATTTTCCAATATGAAATTAAAAATTACTAGATGTGTGGTGAAATAAAAATGTGACCATTAGTCAACATACCCGAGGATGACAAAGATGTTGGAATAAGAAAAGGATTTTAAAGGAGCTATTATAAATATTCAAACACTTTAAGAAAAAGATAGTCAAAATGTATGAACAAATGGAGGCTCCTAAGAGAGAAAACCATGTAAAGAAAGAAAATTCTAGCATTGACAAGTACAATATCTGAAATGAAAATTTCACTGGATAAGCTTAACAATGGACTGCAGCAGCAGAAGAAATGGTAAGTAAAACTGAACACACATCAATATAAAATTATTCAATATTAAAGCACAAAAAATACTGAAAAAACTAATAGTTTCAGCTACCTGTTAAATAACATTAAATGGTCTAAATGCATGTAATGAGAGCACCAAAAGTATGTAAGAGAAAAAAACTGGCAAAAATTTCCCCAAATCAGTGAAAAAAACTTGTAGATCCAATGAATTCAGCAGTCTCTAAGTAGGAGAGAACTACAAAGCAAACCTCATCAATGCACCAACAGTCAAAATACTAAAGTGCAACTGCAAAGAAAGAAATCTTCAATTCGCCAGAGAGAAAAAAGATAAATTACACAAGGGCAAAATGATACGAAGACTTATCAGAAACAATAAAGGAATGACATCCTTTAAGCATGAAGGATGCTCATGTCACCTCAGAATCACTGATTAGAAACCCACAAACTACAAGAAATACTAAGTAGAGTTTTTAGGCTGAAGAAAAATAATACCAGATAAAATTCATAACTGTAAGTAAAAAGAAAGCATACAGATGGCAAATATGTGAGTACGAATAAAGATGATTTATCCTCTATTTTCTTTAAAATGCATGTGATTGTTCAAAGCAGAAACTATAAAGTTGTTTTGAAACCCTAGCAACATTTTTATGACAAAGAATAAAAAGAAGTATACAGAATAATACTTTTCAAGATCCTTAATTTTATACTGACATAGTAAACTCTAAGCTCCGAGTAAACTGTGATAAGACTGTATACTGTAATTCCTAGAGGAACCCCTAAAAATAACTGAAGGAGGTCCAGCTAAAACGCCACGTTTAGGAATTAAAACTGAATACAAAAATATTTCATTAATAAGTCAGAAAGAGCAAAACAAACGCACAAAATAATGGCACAAAAGAAAACAGTAATGTTACAAAAGTAATATATCAATTAGCACAAAGATTAGAGAGAATGCAGAGCAACTAGAACTGTCACGGTAAAATCAGTCTGGAAAACTAGCAATTTTTCAGAATATTAAAATACTTCTAAACTCTGACCTAGAAATTCCAAGTTCATGGTAAATGAAAATATATATCCACAAACAATTACACAAAACTGTTTATACCAGCTTTAATTGTAATAGCCAAAAACTTGAAACAGCCCTAATGTCTATAGATACCCAAGGGGATAAATATATGATGGTTTATTGATACAATGAAATACTACTATTCAGCAACAGAAAGAACCAACTGCTAATACACACAACAATGTGGATAAATCTTGTGAGCAACAGCAGCCAGACACAAAAGAGGACATACTATTTCATTCCATTAATGTGCAATTCCAGAAGTAACGAAACTAATCTATGGTGACAGAAATCAAAACAATGGTTGTTTGGAGTGGGTAAGGGTTGACTGGAAGGAGACATGACAGATCTTTCTGGAGTGCTGCTGGGTAGTTCCTGGGAAGCAGACGGAAGTATCTATAAAATAAATCCACTGAAAAATGCTCTCATGCTCAACCTATGAGTTGAAGGAAGCACAAAGGGGTAGAGGGAGAAGATGAATTGAACTACATAGCAACGAATGCCTCAGCTGATCACGTGGGAAGTTCTGGAGCTGGAATGACATCTGAGAACTGTCCCAAAATGCTGCAAGTGGGCCAAGACCTTTACACCTCTCCCTCCATCCCACGGCCCCCAGAAAGTGGATACAGGCGGCCCCCAGAAAGTGGACGTGACCACGGTCTGTCTTTAGCAGAGGGTAACTCTTGAAAAGCAACTGTGGTGAGTCATTCACCAACACTTCCAGCAGCTGGAGGAGTAAGTGTTCAATGCTGGAAGCCCTCCACCGTATCTACTACATGTTATAAGGGAAACGTTTTATATCTTGATGATATAAATATCTTGATATTGATGATGGGTGTATGCATTTATCAAGCTTACTGACTTACACATTTAAGATACACTTATTTCACTGTATATAAATTTTTCCCAATATTCATGTTTTACTCACATTCTTGTGGGTTTCCAGAGGATAACAAGTACATACAGAAATCAAACAAACAGCAGCAAATTATGTTCATTAAAACTGTAACTCGATACAAACCAAAATGATAGGTTGAAAAAAAAATCTACCTAAATGATAGAGAGTACCACGTCTTTTGCAAGATAGAAAGTAAGACTTAGTCCTCCACCACAATTAAAACTTCAGTGGAGGAGGCTGGGTGCAGTGGCTCACACCTGTAATCCCAGCACTTTGGGAGGCCGAAGAGGGTGGATCACGAGGTCAGGAGATCGAGACCATCCTGGCTAACACGGTGAAACCCCGCCCCTACTAAAAATACAAAAAATTAGCCAGGCGTGGTGGCGGGCGCCTGTAATCCCAGCTACTTGTGAGGCTGAGGCAGGAGAATGGCGTGAACCTGGGAGGCGGAGCTTGCAGTGAGCCGAGATCGCGCCACTGCACTCCAGCCTGGGCGACAGAGCGAGACTCCGTCTCAAAAACAAAACAAAACAAAAAAAACAAAACAAAAACAAACAAACAAAAAAACTTCAGTAGAGGAATATGAGTGCTGGCTTATGATTGGTAAGCCCATCCAATTACATTCAGGAAATTAACTAAATTTATAGATTGAGAAGGTAAATGCAATGTTATTTTTAGAAATTTAATGCAGATGAAAGGTAGAAAATTCATATGTAAATAAAGTCATGCCCCACATAACAACTATGGAATGCATATATGACAGTAGTCCCAGAAGATTATAATACTGTATTTTTATTGTACCTCTTCTATGTTTAGATACAGAAATACTCACCATTGTGTTACAACTGCCCACTGTATTCAGTACAGTCACATGGTACAGGTTTGTAGTCTAAGAACAAAAGGCTATGCCATACAACCTAGGTGTGTAGTAAGCTATACCATCTAAGTTTGTGTAGGCACTGTACGCTTTATGATGTTGGCAATAGAATGAAATCGCCTAACAAGGCATTTCTCAAAACATATCGCCGTTATTAAGTGACACACAACAACGGGGATATGTTTTGAGATACTGTATATTTACACTTGATATTCAAGAGGAAAAAAGGTTTTTTCAATTGAGGCTAATATTTTCTTTATAAAATTTTCAGAAATATTTATTTTCTCTCACAATCCAGATAGAGAAGAAGGGTGAAAAATCAAGAATTCTTTTCTGACATTTTTGTAACATTGCAAGATAATCAATTGCTGCTCAAGGCAGAGATCTCCATAAGTCAATCAATTTTTGCTCATCTACCCCCATTACAATTTCTTATATTAAGAATCCTTATTAAACCACTCAAATTATTATTGTTGAATAGTTTTAGGTATAGAAAAATCACTTATCTTGTTCAGTCTTTCTGAAAGTAAGTTGGTAATCAAGATAGCAACAGAAGACAGTAACTTAACAGAACTATTTATAGAACACACTCCCCTTTGCTAACCTTAAAATACAAGTGAAGGGCTAAAATCTCGCCATTTCTTCTACAAACATCTGTGATAAAGTAACTTGTTTCTACTACTAAGCATCATTTTAAATGTTCTAAGTATTATATAGAATACCTATCAAGTATGTAAAAACCGTTAGAAAAAGCAATGTCAACAGCAAAATGCTGGCAAAATACTTATAGGTCACAGTATTTCCTTAAGTACGAATTTATTCTGAGTTTGCTCTGTGTCCTTTAGCTGAATCAGCCATGATCCTCCCTTTAAAACTTTCAAACCAAAGAACCTGTAAAGACGAAAGGTGTAGTTTAGATTCATCTCTGCCTATGAGCAAGGAACCAGACTGGGCTTCTTAATTTCCTCAATTACATCATTAACAAGACTGGGGAAAAGATGGGTAAAATATGAGGAGTTTATGTATTGTTCAGAGCTGCCTCAGGAGGGAAGAGGGGGAAATACTGTTTCTCCCTTGGTGTGCCTTTAGTCAGAGGAAAATATTTATCGATAGTGTGAAGCAAGCTTGAGAGATTAAGAACATTTAATATATGTATTCCAATAGTTTAAGAATATCGGCCAGGCATGGTGGCTCACGCCTGTAATCCCAGCACTTGGGGAGGCCAAGGCAGGTGGATCACTTGAGGTCAGGAGTTCGAGAACAGCCTGGCCAACATGGTGAAACCCATCTCTGATAAAAAAAAAATAAAAAATAAAAAAATAAAAAAATTAACTGGGTGTGATGGCACTGGCCTGTAGTCCCAGTTACTCAGGAAGCTGAGGCAGGAGAACAGCTTGAACCTGGGAGGCAGAGGTTGCAGTGAGCCAAGATCGTACCACTGCACTCCAGCCTGGGCAACAGAGTGAGACCCCATCCCCCCCCCAAAAAAAAAAGTCAGAAAAAATGAATCTAATTGATATCCTTCTATACCCAATTTCTCAAACTAGTTTCTGAGTTTCTCTTCAAGTCCGTAAAGAAAGCAGAATACAGTGAACTCTGTAATAACTATGTAAGGTGACAAACTCAAGAAAACATGCTTTAGAATTAGCTAGATCCAGGTATGATGCCAAGTTTTGATATTTGCTAGCTATGTGATGACCCTATCTAAGTCTGCTTCTTCCTCTGTTAAATGTGGGTTGATAATAGTACATAACTGAAGAATGAGGCTGAGAATTAAATGAGATGATGTTGGTAAGGCTAAGTACAGTGTCTGTCATAAAGTTAAATGCTCAATAAATGTAAACGATCTGAAACTGTAAGGAAAGGTTTTTCATTCCTATTGTTAGAGAATTCATTTGGCAATTTTTCAGTGAAGAAAATCGTGGAAGGCAGTCATCTGCTGCTTATGAAGTTGCTGGGTCTAAGCTGGATTTCCCATTTGTGGTATTGCCTCTTAAAGTATCAGTTTCTCTCTGACCGGAGTACTGACAGCCTGCTGGAGCTAATAGCCTCTGTACGTAAAACTTCTCCACATGGCTAGGCACAGTGGCTCAGGTCTATAATCCCAGCACTTTGGAAGGGAAAGGAGGGCACATCGCTTGGGTCCAGGAGTTCGAGACCAGCCTGGGAAACACAGTGAAACCTCATCTCTACAAAAAATACAAAAATTATCCAGGCATGATGGCATGTGCCCGTAGTCCTACATACTTGGGAGGTTGAGGTGGGAGGATCGCTTGAGCCCAGGAGGTAGAAACTGCAGTGAGCCGTGATTATGCCACTGCACTGCAGCCTGGGTTACAGAGGGAGATCCTATCTCAAAATACAAAAACTGAAACAATAACACAAACAAAAAAAAATCCTCAACATGAATGACTTATTATAGCAAGTGATACAGAAGATACTACCACAGAGTGTAACACTGACACAATCCTGATCCCACTGTTCTTTAAAGGCAGTCAGGCTGCAAAGATACTCATGTTTATCACAAATCAACTCTTTTCGTACTTTCATGAGAATAAAAACCTAGACAATAAAAAAGAAACAGTATTCATCTTACAGGGAAAAAAACAATTTGAGGTATTAATCCAGACATAGTTCAAGTTGTTTGTCTTGAATGCCACACCCTTTTTTGCCCCAGTTTCCTTTTGTGAAAAGGAGATCACATAGGTTCTGCCTACTTAAATGAGACAGCATGTAATGTGTCTGGAACACATCTTACATGGGGTCATTTCTAAGTATCTATAATCATTTACCATCACAAAACGGTCTCCCTGCACTGTTTCACAGAGTTGTTTTAAAAGATTAACACGTGACAGAAAATATATTACTGTTTTCTACAATGATCTAATTATATCTGCTTTCCACTACTGAACGGTTTCTACTCAATAAACACTTAGTGAAAATCTACTATGATTCTGGATGCTTTGTCATTTACTCCCCCAAGTTTATCTTCACTGTTTTTTGTATGGTAGGTTCATCAGTACCACAAATGATCAAGCAAGTTAAACTCAACAAAACAGATGTTTTCTCCCAAAATGCCCCATTCCACTTTATGTCCACTAACCTCAAAACATGTATTTGTATGGAAAACATAACAAATCCGTGAACATTTGAAAATAATGAATTCTTACTAAGCAGAAGATGTCATCCTAAACACAGTCTTATAAAAAAAAAAAAATTACCTGAAAAATCGCATGACTAAA
>NW_026652289.1:100542494-100577698 GCF_009828535.3 Hylobates moloch | reverse complement strand
TGTTTTTTTCTTGTAAATTTGTTTGAGTTCATTGTAGATGCTGGATATTAGCCCTTTGTCAGATGAGTAGGTTGCAAAAATTTTCTCCCATTTTGTAGGTTGCCTGTTCACTCTGATGGTAGTTTCTTTTGCTGTGCAGAAGCTCTTTAGTTTAATTAGATCCCATTTGTCAATTTTGGCTTTTGTTGCCACTGCTTTTGGTGTTTCAGACATGAAGTCCTTGCCCATGCCTATGTCCTGAATGGTAATGCCTAGGTTTTCTTCTAGGTTTTTTTATGGTTTTAGGTCTAACGTTTAAGTCTTTAATCCATCTTGAATTAATTTTTGTATAAGGTGTAAGGAAAGGATCCAGTTTCAGCTTTCTACATATGGCTAGCCAGTTTTCCCAGCACCATTTATTAAATAGGGAATCCTTTCCCCATTGCTTGTTTTTGTCAGGTTTGTCAAAGATCAGATAGTTGGAGATATGTGGTGTTATTTCTGAGGGCTCTGTTCTGTTCCATTGGCCTATATCTCTGTTTTGGTACCAGTACCATGCTGTTTTGGTTACTGTAGTCTTGTAGTATAGTTTGAAGTCAGGTAGTGTGATGCCTCCAGCTTTGTTCTTTTGGCTTAGGATTGACTTGGCGATGTGGGCTCTTTTTTGGTTCCATATGAACTTTAAAGTAGTTTTTTCCAATTCTGTGGAGAAAGTCATTGGTAGCTTGATGGGGATGGCATTGAATCTATACATTACCTTGGGCAGTATGGCCATTTTCATGATAGTGATTCTTCCAACCCATGAGCATGGAATGTTCTTCCATTTGTTTGTATCCTCTTTTATTTCATTGAGCAGTGGCTTGTATTTCTCCTTGAAGAGGTCCTTCACATCCCTTGTAAGTTGGATTCCTAGTTATTTTATTCTCTTTGAAGCAATTGTGAATGGGAGTTCACTCATGATTTGGCTCTCTGTCTGTTATTGGTGTACAAGAATGCTTGTGATATTTGTACATTGATTTTGTATCCTGAGACTTTGCTGAAGTTGCTTATCAGCTTGAGGAGATTTTGGGCTGAGACAATGGGGTTTTCTAGATATACAATCATGTCATCTGCAAACAGGGACAATTTGACTTCCTCTTTTCCTAATTGAATACCCTTTATTTCCTTCTCCTGCCTAATTGCCCTGGCCAGAACTTCCAACACTATGTTGAATAGGAGCGGTGAGAGAGGGCATCCCTGTCTTGTGCCAGTTTTCAAAGGGAATGCTTCCAGTTTTTGCCCATTCAGTATGATATTGGCTGTGGGTTTGTCATAGATAGCTCTTATTATTTTGAGATACGTCCCATCAATACCTAATTTATTGAGAGTTTAGCTTAGAAAAGTGTCTGACATATAATATGGGCACCTGATAAAACTGGCTGAAGAAATCAATCTTCCAAAGAGTTGTGCCATCACCCAATAATGGCGATAGACAAGCATACATCCTAACATGTTAGAAATGTGTATACTGCTAATGAATATATTTCTTCTGAAAAATGTTCAGCATGACATCAAGAATTATAATTTAAGTATTATTTTTGACATGTTCATAAAAGAAGTAGTTACCAAAAGGGATCACTAAAAAGCTATTCAATTTTTCCATACCTTGTTATTTTGCCTTAATTTACTTAATTCCAGTTTATACTTTTCTGCTTCTTCTAGAGCTCTATTCAAGCGAACCTCTGTGGCACTTTGACTACTTGCAGCCTGTTTTTGCAGTCTTCTTTTATTTTCTAATTCCTGTATAGTAAAAAAGATTATAGAACATTTATAAATATGTCATAGGTTCCCCCTTTATCATTTTGTATTATCTTCCATATCCATATTCCTTGCCTTCTCTCAAACTTTACACACACACACACACACACACACACACACACACACACACACACAAACACAGGCTTGGGGCTAGAGGCTGAACAGTAAGTGTTAGAGGTCTCAAGGAATTCTTGCCCCAAACTGGTATTAGAGAAATATATCCTAAAAAATGTAGTTGTGAACTGGGCTTTCAAATTACTTTTTGTTTGGGATTTTGTCTCTCTTTATTGACTCAAGACACAGTATACCTGTCCTCTATTTTATAAACAACTCATTATAACTGTATGTCTTCTTTTGGGAACCTCCCAAAAAGACCAATCTTAAGAGAAACTCTCCACCGTTTTTCTGTATATCTGACAAGGTAAATCATTTAAGAATATATTCATTAAATGCCGCCGGGCGCAGTGGCTCACGCTTGTAATCCCAGCACTTTGGGAGGCCGAGGCGGGCGGATCACGAGGTCAGGAGATCGAGACCACGGTGAAACCCCGTCTCTACTAAAAATACAAAAAATTAGCCGGGCGTGCTGGCGGGCGCCTGTAGTCCCAGCTACTCGGAGAGGCTGAGGCAGGAGAATGGCGTGAACCCGGGAGGCGGAGCCTGCAGTGAGCCGAGATTGCGCCACTGCACTCCAGCCTGGGCGACAGAGCGAGACTCCGTCTCAAAAAAAAGAAAAAAAAAAAAAAGAATATATTCATTAAATGCACAACATTCTATATAGCCCTATAGGAAAATCCCAATTCTGAGTACAAACAACAGACCTTATAGATTATTTTCCACATCCTGGGGCAAGTTTAGTCTTATATTTCTGCAAACATCCTACGATATTCTGTTGCAGAGAGTCAACAGGCCAACACCGGAAGAAACATGAACGTAGAGGATAACCTCTGAACTCCACCATAATCTTTCCCCTGTCAACCAGCCTTATCTCCCGCCAAAGATGTTACTTTCAGTAATACCAGCAGTAATTGGATCTCTCCCAAACAGCCATGGTGTTTCCTGCCTCAGTCTTTGCCTGTGCTCTTCCTCCTGCCCTGATCTCTGCTGCCCACTCATTTTCACATAGCTAGCACCTTCTGACTCAGCTAGGTTTGTACTCTAGGGCATTAGCTCTCCCAGGACATATTTCCTTTCTAATCCTTATTATCCACCCAGATTATATTAAGTACCCTCTTCAAAGCTTGTATAGCACCTTGAGACACATTTATCATCATATCTGCTGTGTGGTACTGAAACTATCCCTTAACTTTATTTCTCCCACTATAGTTTAAGCTCCTTGAAAAAAAGAACGGTCTTAATTTCTGTATACTCAGCACTTCAGTGGGATATAAAAGACACTAACACACATGTTAGTTAAACTGAACTTATTTTGTAATACTAAACCCACTCTTCTTTATATCCCCTATAAAGTAAGGCCTAGTCCAGAGCCTTACTAAATAAATTGAGCAGATACTCAATAAATATTATAGAGTTGAAATGATGAAGTTAAAAATACAGTTGTCTATATTCTTTTATAATTTTTTCCTGGCTATATCACTACATTTTATTTAAAAACTGGTCTCCCTGGCTCTGAGTAATTAAGGGGAAAAACAAAACAAAACACATGCTGCTCTTTATGTAGGTTTCTAAACAAATCAAACTGTGTATGGATACCATCTGCTATCACAGCCTTCTTCACAGCTTTGTGGGTGGTAGCTACAGGAAGAGCTAGCTTGATTTATCTCACTGTTCACATAGAAAAAGCAAAGATTCTCATTAGCTACAAAGTCCACATTTCTTGCTGCCTCATTTCAGTCTTCCTTCTTAAGAATATGGAAATGAATCTTTCCCCTCTTGCCTGCTGATGACTTTGTAACCTATTTCACAGAAAAATGAAAACCATCCTGTACCACATGATGTCCCCTATCCCTGAATCAATACTGCCCTCTTCTCGGGAGGTGTGGGGAAAAAATGATAGCCACAAGAATAGTAAAGTAGGAAATAAAGTTTTTCTATATGAGTAAATCCACTAAACAAATTTCTACTGTTATAAAAATTTAAGGAGTTACATGTTGCTAGACAAAAATTTCATGAAAAATCTGAAGTCCTGAGTTGCACATTAGTTTTTTTTTTAAAAAACCTAAGAAAATCAAATTTAACATTAAAATTCAAATACTGTGAGCTTCAAGAGGAAATGATGTACCACTCTCTCATGATTATTAAAGCATTCATAAAAGGCACTGGGGGAGAGTAAGAAAAGAGAGCGGCATGCATCAGCCACAGCAGAAGACAAAATGTAGTAAATGCTCTGGGAATAACACGAAGCACCGCAGAAATTCAGGTAAGAAATAATCAGATGAGGATAAATAATCAGATAAGGTTTCAGAAACAAGTGGCTAAGGTAGAAAAGAATGGACTTGGAGTCAGAAAACCTGCCAGCTGTGGTAGACTCATTTCCATATCTGAAATTGTAAGTAATATTATCTATACGTAATAGGTTTCATTCATTTATTCAACACATTTATCAAGCACTTACTACATGCAGGATACTATTCTATATGATGGGCACACAAATTAACCAAAATTCCTCCTCTCATTACGTTTGTATTCTAGAGGAAGAGACAGAAGATGAACACATATATACACATACACATATGTAATATCTGGTAGTGTTAAGGACTATCAAGAAAAAAAGGGTAAAGGAACAGAACAATGAGGGAAGGGTAAAACTATTTAAAATAAAGTGGTCAGGGAAGTCTTCCAAATGAAGTGAGGTAATGATTTAAGTAAAAATCTTGGGGAGGCCAGGCATGGTGGCTCACGCCTGTAGTCCTAGCACTTTGGGAGGCCAATGTGGGAAGATGAACCCAGGAGTTCGAGACCAGTCTAGGCAACATAGGGAGACTTTGTCTCTACAAAAAAATTTAAAATTTAGCTGGACATTGTGGCATATGTATGTGGTCCTAGCTGCTTGGAAGGCTGAGGCAGAAGGATGGCTTGAGCTGGGGAGGTCAAGGCTGTAGGAAGCCATGATTGCACCACTCTACTCCAGCCTGAGCGACAGAGTGAGATCCTCTCTCTAAAAAAATAAAACAATCAAATAAAGATCTTGGGAAAGAATTCCAGATAATAAGAACAATGAAGACAAAGATCCTGTAGTAGGAATCCACTTTATATACTCAAAAATCACCTAGAAGGTCAGTGTGGTTTCAGCCGAGTGACATAGGCACAGTGTTAGGTTTTGATAAGAGAAGTGGGCAGGACAAGCCTAGGTGAACCTTGTAAGCTTTACTTATAAATCTGGATTTTATTCTGAGTGACACGGGAAGCCTTTGGAGGATTTTAAATGTGTATGCATATGTGTATGTGTGTGATGATCTGACTTAATTTTTTTTTTTTTTCCTGAGACGCAGTCTTGCTCTGTGGCTCAGGCTGGAGTGCAGTGGTGCAGTCTCGGCTCACTGCAAGCTCCGCCTTCTGGGTTCACACCATTCTCCTGCCTCAGCCTCCCGAGTAGCTGGGACTACAGGCACCCACCACCACGCCGGCTAATTTTTTTCTATTTTTAGTAGAGATGGGGTTTCACCATGTTAGCCAGGATGGTCTCAATCTCCTGACCTTGTGATCTGCCCGCCTTGGCATCCCAAAGTGCTGGGATTACAAGTGTAAGCCACTGTGCCCGGCTCTGACTTAAATTTTATGAGGATTACTCGGGCCACTGTGGTATTGCCAATCTAGGAGGTTATTATAATAGTTTAAATAAAAGACAGTGGCTTGGGCTTGGGTAGACGTAATGAATGTTTTGAGAAGTGGTTTATTCTATGTATTTTGAAGACAGAATTGACAGGACTTGTTGGTGAGCTGGATCTGGATATAGGAAAACAGATAGATCAAGATGACTCTTCTATTTTAGACTGAACAATTGGGTGATGCCTTTTACTAGGAGAGGGAGAAGGAAGAGAAGCAGGTTTGCTGAGGGCAGGGAAGCAAGAGCTTCCTTTAGGACATGTGAAGTTTAACACAATAGTGATATCAAGTGGGCAGAAAGGAAGAGGTAAGGGCAAGACACAGAAATGTGAGGATGATCAACGTATATACAGATGGTATATAAAGCCATGCAACTGGATGAGATCATCTAAGGATTAGATATAGACAGAGAAGAGACTTGGGCACTCTACTACGTAAGGCCAGGAAAACGAGGGAGAATCATGACTGTGGTGCTCCAGAAGCCAAATTAATAGTGTTTCAAGGAAGGATTAATCAACTATTTCAAATATTGCTGAGATATAAATTCAAGTGAGGAGTAACTCACCAAGTACAATGGACCACAACTACAATGTGGATTATTGGTGACCTTTTTAAGAGTAGTTTCAATGGCAGGGTAGAGATGGAAGCCTAAGCAAAGTATTTTCAGGAGAAAATGGCACATGAGGTATAGAGACACTGAGTATAAACAATTTTGGGAAGCTTCACTATAAAGAGGAGCAATGATATAGGACTGGAGGTAGATGTAAGATCTAAAGAAGTTTTAAAATAAATATATGAATGATTCTATGAAATGTCTGTACACTAATGAGTATAATCTGATGAGTAAATTTGATTTTACAAGAGGAAGGACAATTGCCAGTGCAAAGTCCTTGAGTAGAAGAGAGTATATGGAATCCAGTGCACAAGTGCAGGGGTCAGCTTTAGACAGAAGAGGTACTAATTCACTGTAACTGGAGTGGGGAGTGGTATAGAGGCAGCGAGGTTGTAAATTTAGTGAAAGGATGATAAAGTTATCTTTTGATTCTGTTTCCTTAATGAAAAAGGAAGCAAAGTCATGAGCCAAGAAGAAGGAGGTTGGAAGGGGTGTTGGAAAGTTGAGGAAAAAAGACCAACTGTTTAATAATCATCTCCAAAAGTGGGAGACGGAATTGACTTCTCAGAAAGTGAGGGTAGAAAATGCATTATACCTGAGACTTGTAAATACATTTAAAGTAGGACTGATTAAGAATAAATGACAGACAAATTATCAGTATCAGAAATGAAAGAGGGGCCATTATTACACATCATACAGGTATTATAAATATAATAAACATAATAAAAAATATTATGGAAAAATTTATGCCAGTAAATCTGACTTAGATGAAGTGGACAAATACCACGAAAAACATAAATTAGCAAAGCTGACTCAAATAGTAGCAGAAAATCAGAATAGACTTGTATCCATTAAATAAACTGAATTGGTAATTGAAATCCTTCCAAAAGAAAACTCCAGTGCACATGGCTTTCCTAATGAATTATATCAAATGTATATACCAATATAACAGAATAGTTCAAAGAAGACCCATACATAAATACAGCCAATTCATTTCCTTCACTAGTGCAATGGTAAGCAAATGGGGAAAGAACTCTATTATCCATATGGAAAAAAGTGAACCCTGACCCTATCACACACAAAATGAACTTGAAATAGATTACAGGTCAATTTATATATGATTTTGAGATACACACACACACACACACACACACACACACTATAACACTTCTAGAAGAAATCAGGAGAAAACTCTCATGACTTTGGAGTGGATAAAGATTTCTTGGATAGAATGGGAAAAAAAGCACAAACCACAAGAAAGTAATATTTTGGGTAAAAAAGCAAAAGTCACAAAAAAATAATATTTTGTAATTCATCAAAATTTAAAACTGCTATCTTTTGAAACACACTGTTGAGAAAATAAAGCCAAGTCAGATTGAGAGAAACTATTCAAAATACATATTCTTCTAATAAAGGAATTACACAGGGAAACAAAGAATTTGCAACTTAGTATTTTTGAATGGGCAAAAAATTTGAACAAATATATCACAAAAGAGGATATATGAATGGCCAATAAACACATGAAAAGATGTTCAATATCCACAGTTATAAAAGGAAATACAAATTAAACCACAATGAGATACTACTTCTTCTCCTCTAGAATGGCTAAAATTAAAAAGATAATAATCCCAAGTGTTGGTGATGATACAGAGTAACTCTAATTCTCATATACTGCTAGTGGGAATGTAAAATGGTACAATCACTGTGGAACACAGTTTAGCAGTTTCTTAAAAAGTTAAGCATACACTTTCCATAAAATTCACAAATTACACTCCTAAGTATTTGGTATACACAAAAACATGTGTTCACACAGAATACTTGTACACGGAAATTCACTCTGGATTTCTAATAGCCCACACTAGAAAAAAATTGAATGTCACATCAACTGGTGATCAGATAAAATACGGCATGTCCATAAATAATATGGAGCAATACAAGGAAATGAACCACACAACATGTAAAACATTGATGAACCTTAAAAATGTTATGCTGAAGAAAAACAGCCAGATATACAAAAGTCCATATTCATGATTTGTATGAAATTTTAGAAAAGGAAAATCTAATTTGTAGTGAAAAAATATAGCTCAGTGCCTGCCTGGTGCCATGGTTAGAGGTTGGAGATTTATGGGGCAGGAGTACAAAGGATATTCTGGGAGGGTAATATAAATTTTCGTTATCTTGATTATGGTAGTAGTTATGAGAGAATATTAATTTGTGAAAACTTATTGAATTATAAGCTAAAAACAAGTATGTTTTATTGTATTTGTTATTATTCAACAAAGTTGATTTTAAAGAAATCACTAACAGAAAAACAAAATCCAATGCTGAAATAAAATGCTTTCTGTTTTTGTATTTTAGAAAACTCCATCTGTTAGCATTAGCAGCTTAGGTTACACATAATAATTTTAAAAATGCTTGGCTTTTGCAGATTTATAAAAGCAAGTCCATCAAACTCAAGCTCTGGCATTTCTGTGAACTGTACACTGAGATTTGTTTGTATAGAGATATAAAATGAGACTTAGCAGAGAATGATTCAATCTTGAGTTCTCATGGCTACATAACCCATGAGAATTATACTTATCTGGTGGGGTAGATAGGGATGCAAACTGGAAAGTTCAGATCTAATGGAAGCTTTTATAAAAGGCTTCAGATAGCCAATATATCATAACTGCTTAGTACATTCATTGTGAACTAGAAGTTTCAAGTATTAAACTCTTAAACAGTGATAAGATTTTGGAATAGATGGTACTTACGTTCATTTAATTTTGGGGGATTCGGGAATGACATAATTTGTTGAAAAAACACAGACTTTGGTGTCAGACACAGTTTGAATCCTATTCTGCCACTACCTATATATAACCTTGGGTAATTTGCATAACCATCAAACTCAGTTTCTTTTTTTTTTTTTTTTTGAGACGGAGTCTCACTCTGTCGCCCAGGCTGGAGCGCAGTGGCAACATCTAGGCTCACTGCAAGCTCTGCCTCCCGGGTTCACGCCATGCCATTCTCCTGCCTCAGCCTCCCAAGTAGCTGAGAATATAGGCACCCGCCACCATGCCCGGCTTTTCTGTATTTTTTTTTAATTTTTTTATTAATATACTTTAAGTTCTAGGGTACATGTGCACAATGTGCAGGTTTGATACATAGGTATACATGTATCATGTTGATTTGCTGCACCCATCAACTCGTCATTTACATTAGGTATTTCTCCTAATGCAATCCCTCCCCCAGCTCCCTAGCCCCAGACAGGCCCTGGTGTGTGATGTTCCCACCCTGTGTCCAAGTGTCTCACTGTTCAATTCCCACCTATGAGTGAGAACATGCAGTGTTTGGTTTTCTGTCCTTGTGATAGTTTGCTGAGAAAGATGGTTTCCAGCTTCATCCATGTCCCTGCAAAGGGACATGGCTGCAGAGTATTCCATGGTGTATATGTGCCACATTTTCTTATTCCAGTCTATCATTGATGGACATTTGGGTTGGTTCCAAGTCTTTGCTATTGTGAATAGTGCCACAATAAACATACATGTGCATGTGTCTTTATAGTAGCATGATTTATAATCCTTTGGGTATATACCCAGTAATGGGATGGCTGGGTCAAATGGTATTTCTAGTTCTAGATCCTTGAGGAATCACCACACTGTCTTCCACAATGGTTGAACTAATTTACACTCTGCCAACAGTGTAAAAGTGTTCCTGTTTCTCCACATCCTCTCCAGCACCTGTTGTTTCCTGACTTTTTAATGACGGCCATTCTAACTGGTGTGAGATGGTATCTCATTGTGGTTTTGATTTGCATTTCTGTAATGACCAGTGATGATGAGCTTTTTTTCATGTTTGTTGACTGCATAAATGTCTTCTTTTGAGAAGTGTCTGTTCATCCTTTGCCCACTTTTTGATGAGGTTGATTTTCTTCTTGTAAATTTGTGTAAGTTCTTTATAGATTCTGTATATTAGCCCTTTGTCAGATGGGTAGATTGCAAAAATTTTCTCCCATTCTGTAGGTTGCCTGTTCACTCTGATGGTAGTTTCTTTTGTTGTGCAGAAGCTCTTTAATTAGATCCCATTTGTCTATTTTGGCTTTTGTTGCCATTGCTTTTGGTGTTTCAGTCATGAAGTCCTTGCCCATGTCTATGTCCTGAGTGGTAATGCCTAGGTTTTCTTCTAGGGATTTTATGGTTAATTTAATGGTTAATTTGCATTTAACATTTAAGTCTTTAATATTCCATCTTGAATTAATTTTCATATAAGGTGTAAGGAAGGGATCCAGTTTCAGCTTTCTACATATGGCTAGCCAGTTTTCCCAGCACCATTTATTAAATAGGGAATCCTTTCCCCATTTCTTGTTTTTGTCAGGTTTGTCAAAGATCAGATGGTTGTAGATGTATGGTGTTATTTTTGAGGCCTCTGTTCTGTTCCATTGGTCTATATCTCTGTTTTGGTACCAGTACCATGCTGTTTTTGTTACTGTAGCCTTGTAGGATAGTTTGAAGTCAGGTAGCGTGATGCCTCCAGCTTTGTTCTTTTGCCTTAGGATTGTCTTGGCAATGTGGGCTCTTTTTTGGTTCCATATGAACTTTAAAGTAGTTTCTTCCAATTCTGTGAAGAAAGTAATTGGTAGCTTGATGGGGATGGCATTGATTCTATAAATTACCTTGGGCAGTAAGGCTGTTTTCACAACATTAATTCTTCCTATCCATGAGTACAGAATGTCCTTGCATTTGTTTGTGTCCTCCTTTATTTCATTGAGCAGTGGTTTGCAGTTCTCCTTGAAGAGGTCCTTCACATCCCTTGTAAGTTGGATTCCTAGGTATTTTATTCTCTTTGTAGCAATTGTGAAAGGGAGTTCACTCATGATTTGGCTGTGTGTCTGTTATTGGTGTATAGGAATGCTTATTTTTGCACATTGATTTTGTATCCTGAGACTTTGCTGAAGCTGCTAATCAGCTTAAGGAGATTTTGGGCTGAGACGATGGGGTTTTCTAAACGTACAATCATGTCATCTGCAAACAGGGACAATTTGACGTCCTCTTTTCCTAACTGATACCCTTTATTGCTTTCTCTTGCCTGATGGCCCTGGCCAGAACTTCCAACACTATGTTGAATAGGAGTGGTGAGAGAGGGCATCCCTGTCTTGTGCCAGTTTTCAAATGGAATGCTTCCAGTTTTTGCCCATTTAGTATGAAATTGGCTGTGGGTTTGTCATAAATAGCTCTTATTATTTTGAGATATGTTCCATCAATACCTAGTTTATTGAGAGTTTTTAGCATGTAAGGCTGTTGAATTTTGTTGAAGGCCTTATCTGCATCTATTGAGATAATCATGTGGTTTTTGTCTTTGGTTCTGTTTATTTATTAATTTGTGTATGTTGAACCACCCTTGCCTCCCAGGGATGAAGCTGACTTGATCTTGTTGGATAAGCTTTTTGACGTGCTGCTGGATTCGGTTTGCCAGTATTTTATTGAGGATTTTTGCATCAATGTTAATCAAGGATATTGGTCTAAAATTCTTTTTGTTGTGTTTCTGCCAGGCTTTGGTATCAGGATGATGTTGGCCTCATAAAATGAGTTAGGGAGGATTCCCTCTTTTACTATTGATTGGAATAGTTTCAGAAGGAATGGTACTAGCTCCTCTTTGTACCTCTGGTAGAATTTGGCTGTGAATCCATCTGGTTCTGGATTTTTTTGGTTGGTAGGCTATTAATTATTGCCTCAATTTCAGAGCCTGTTACTGATCTATTCAGAAATTTAACTTCTTCCTGGTTTAGTCTTGGGAGGGTGTATGTGTCAAGGAATTTATCCATTTCTTCTAGATTTTCTAGTTTATTTGTATAGAGATATTTATAGTATTCTCTGATGGTAGTTTGTATTTCTGTGGGATCCATGGTGATATCCTCTTTATCATTTTTTATTGCGTCTATTTGATTCTTCTCTATTTTCTTCTTTATTAGTCTTGCTAGCGGTCTAGCAATTTTGTTGATAGACAAAATTCAAAAACCCAGCTCCTGGATTCATTGATTTTTTGAAGAGTTTTTCATATCTCTATCTCCTTCAGTTCTGCTCTGATCTTAGTTATTTCTTGCTTTCTGCTAGCTTTTGAATTTGTTTGCTCTTGCTTCTCTAGTTCTTTTAATTGTGATGTTAGGGTGTCAATTTTGGATCTTTCCTGCTTCCTCTTGTGGGCATTTAGTGCTATAAATTTCCCTCTACACACTGCTTTAAGTGTGTCCCAGAGATTGTGGTATGTTGTGTCTTTGTTCTCATTGGTTTCAAAGAACATCTTTATTTCTGCCTTCATTTCATTATGTACCCAGTAGTCATTCAGGAGCAGGTTGTTCTGTTTTCATGTAGTTGTTTGGTTTTGAGTGAGTTTCTTAATCTTGAGTTCTATTTTGATTGCACTGTGGTCTGAGAGACAGTTTGTTGTGATTTCTGTTCTTTTACATTTGCTGACGAGTGCTTTACTTCCAATTTTGTGGTCAATTTTAGAATAAGTGTGATGTGGTGCTGAGAAGAATGTATATTCTGTTGGGGTGGAGAGTTCTGTAGATATCTATTAGGTCTGCTTTGTGCAGAGCTGAGTTCTAGTCCTGGGTATCCTTGTTAACCTTCTGTCTCGTTGATCTAATACTGACAGTGGGATGTAAAAGTCTCCCATTATTATTGTGTGGGAGTCTAAGTCTCTTTGTAGGTGTCTAAGGACTTGCTTTATGAATCTGGGTGTTCCTGTATTGGGCACATACATATTTAGGATAGTTAGCTCTTCTTGTTGAATTGATCCCTTTACCATTATGTAATGGCCTTTTCTCTTTTGATCTTTGTTGGTTTAAAGTCTGTTTTATCAGAGACTAGGATTGCAACCCCTGCTTTTTTTTGCTTTCAATTTGCTTGATAGGTCTTCCTCCATCCCTTTATTTTGAGCCTGTATGTGTCTCTGCACATGAGATGGGTCGCCTCAATACAGCACACTGATGGGTCTTGACTCTTTATCCAATTTGCAAGTCTGTGTCTTTTAACTGGGGCATTTAGCCTATTTACATTTAAGGTTAATATTGTTATGTGTGAATCTGATCCTGTCATTATGATGTTAGCTGGTTATTTTGCCCATTAATTGATGCCGGTTCTTCATCTCATTGATGGTCTTTGCCATTTGGCCTGTTTTTGCAGTGGCTGGTACCGGTTGTTTCTTTCCATGTTTAATGCTTTCTTCAGGAGCTCTTGTAAGGCAGGCCTGCTGGTGAACAAAATCTCTCAACATTTGCTTGTCTGTAAAGGATTTTATTTCTCATTCACTTATGAAGCTTAGTTTGGCCAGATATGAAATTCTAGATTGAAAATTCTTTAAGAATGTTGAATATCGGTCCCCACTCTCTTCTGGTTTGTAGGCTTTCTGCCGAGAGATCTGCTGTTAGTCTGATGGGCTTCCCTTTGTGGGTAACCCGACCTTTCTCTCTGGCTGCCCTTTACATTTTTTCCTTCATTTCAACCTTGGTGAATCTGACAGTTATGTATCTTGGTGTTGCTCTTCTCAAGGAGTATCTTTGTGGTGTTCTCTGTATTTCCTGAATTTGAATGTTGTGCTGTCTTGCTAGTTTGGGGAAGTTCTCCTGGGAAATATCCTGAAGAGTGTTTTCCAACTTGGTTCCATTCTCCCCATCACTTTCAGGTACACTAATCAAATGTAGATTTGGTCTCTTGACATAGTCCCGTTTTTCTTGAAGGCTTTGTTCATTTCTTTTTACTCTTTTTTCTGTAAACTTGTCTTCTCACTTTATTTCATTAATTAGATCTTCAATCCCTGATACCCTTTCTTTCACTTGATCAAATTGGCTATTGAAGCTTGTACACGCATCACGAAGTTTTCGTGCCATGGTTTTCAGCTCCATCAGGTCTTTCAAGGTCTTCTCTACACTGTTTATTCTAGTTAGCCATTCGTCTAACCTTTTCTCAAGGTTTTTAGCTTCCTTGTGATGGGTTAGAACATCATGCTCCTTTAGCTCAGAGAAGTTTGTTATTACCGACCTTCTGAAGCCTCCTTCTGTCAACTCGTCAAAGTCATTCTCTGTGCAGCTTTGTTCTGTTGCTGGCAAGGAGCTGTGATTCTTTGGAGGAGAAGAGGTGCTCTGGTTTTTAGAATTTTCAGCTTTTCTGCTCTGGTTTCTCCCCATCTTTGTGGTTTTATCTACCTTTGGTCTTTGATGTTGGTGACCTACAGCTGGGGTTTTGGTGTAGATGTCATTTTTGTTGATGTTGATCCTGTACCTTTCTGTTTATTAGTTTTCCCTCTAACAGTCAGGTCCCTCAGCTGCAGTTCTGTTGGAGTTTGCTGGAGGTCCACTCCAGACCCTATTTGCCTGGGTATCACCCACGGAGGCTGCAGAACAGTAAATATTGCAGAACAGCAGATATTGCTGGCTGATCCTTCCTCCAGAAGCTTCATCCTAGAGGGGTACCCACTTACATGAAGTGTCTGTCGGCCCCTACTGGGAGGTGTCTCACAGTTAGGCTACACGGGGGTCAGGGATCCACTTGAGGAGGCAGTCTGTCCATTCTCAGAGCTCAAACACCATGCTGGGAGAACCACTGCTCCCTTCAGACCTGTCAGGGACGTTTAAGTCTGCAGAAGTTGTCTGCTGCCTTTTGCTCAGCTATGCCCTGCCCACAGAGGTGGAGTCTATAGAGGCAGTAGGCCTTGCTGAGCTGCGGGGGGCTCCGCCCAGTCCAAGCTTCCCGGCCACTTTGTTTACCTGCTCAAGCCTCAGCAATGGCAGATGCCCCTCCCACAGCCAGGCTGCTGCCTCGCAGTTCGATCTCAGACTGCTGCACTAGCAGTGAGCAAGGCTCCGTGGGTGTGTGACCCGCCAAGCCAGGCACGGGAGAGAATCTCCTTGTCTGCCTGTTGCTAAGACCTTGGGAAAAGCACAGTATTTGGGCGGAAGTGTCCCGTTTTTCCAGGTACAGTCTGTCACGGCTTCCCTTGGCTAGGAAAAAGAAATCCCCTGACCCCTTGCGCTTCCCAGGTGAGGCGACACCCCACTCTGCTTCGGTTTGCCCTCTGTGGGCTGCACCCACTGTCCGATCAGTCCCAATGAGATGAACCAGGTACCTCAGTTGGAAATGCAGAAATCACCTGTCTTATGTGTTGATCACAGTGGGAGCTACAGACCAGAGCTGTTCCTATTTGGCCATCTTAGAAGGGCATTGTTTTGTATTTTTAGTAGAGACAGGGTTTCACCATGTTAGCCAGGATGGTCTCGATCTCCTGACCTCGTGATCTGCCTGCCTTGGCCTCCCAAGGTGCAGGGATTACAGGCATGAGCCACCATGCCTGGCCATTCAGTTTCCATTTCTATAAAATGCATTTTTTCTGACATATGGCACTCAAAAAATTATCCCCATACAAAGGGAAAAAAAATTATCCCCCTACAAAGGGAAAAGTATAATCAACGTCACTCTTTGCGAACATTAATCTACCGACAAAGTACAGGATACAATGGATAAGAAATGGAAAATGGACACAAAATGGGAATTGAAAATAAGGGATGAATGAAAAACATATGGAAGAAAAATTGCACAGGATTGGAGATGATGGCCAAGAACATGAAAAGAATCAAATATATAACCAAGGTTTCAAGATTATGTGAGACTAGAACAGTGATGTGACCAGAGCTTGGGTGCATAACGGTAAATGGTAAAGTCATGACAAATTAAAACATGGATGTTCCCCTAGACACTATAGCTTTTTCCCTTTAGACCAATTATATATATTTCTTAGACCAATAGAAATAGAATACAGAATACGTATGTAACTGCAAAATTTCTAGTAGCCACTGTAAGAAGGTAAAACAGGTAAAATTAATTTTAATAACATATTTCACTTAACCTAATATATTCAAATATTATTTCAACATATAACCAATACAAAAAATATTGAGATTTTGAGATATTTTACATTCTTCATTCTGTTTTACATGAATTCTTCAAAATCTGATTTTTACTTATACTTACAGCACATCGCAATTTAGCCACATATGGTAAGTGACTACCATACTGGAAACACAAGTTTAGACTATTAAATAGTATAATTAACTTTTATTACTAGATGAGTGGGGAAACAAACTGAAGTACGTTCATTCAATGTTCACACTACTCAGCAATAAAAAGGTATGGCGTATAATAGGGATAAATATTGAATGTTGTATTAGTCCATTTTCATGCTGCTGATAAAGACATACCCAAGACTGGGCAATTTACAAAAGAAAGAGATTTACTGTACTCACAGTTTCACATGGCTGGGGAGGCCTCACAATCATGATGGAAGGTAAAGGCACATCTCACATGGCAGCAGACGAGAGCTTGTGCAGGGAAACTCTCATTTTTAAAACCATCAAATCTCCTGAGACTTATTCACTATCATGAGAACAGCACAGGAAAGACCTGCTCCTATGATTCAATGACCTCCCACTGGGTCCCTCCCACAACACGTGGGAATTCAAGATGAAATTTGGGTGGGGACACCGCCAAACCATATTCTACCCCAGGACCCTCCCAAATCTCATGTCCTCACATTTCAAAACCAATCATGCCTCCTAGGCCTCCGGGCCTGTGATGGGAGGGGCTGCCATGAAGACCTCTGACATACCTTGGGAGACATTTTCCCCATTGTCTTGGGGATTAACATTCAGCTCCTCATGACTTATGCAAATTTCTGCAGCCGGCTTGAATTTCTCCTCAGAAAATGGGATTTTCTTTTCCATTGCATTGTCAGGCTGCAAATTTTCCAAACTTTTGTCCTCTGTTTCCCTTTTAAAACTGGATGCCTTTAACAGCATCAAAAGTCACCTCTTGAGTGCTTTGCTGCTTAGAAAGCTCTTCCACCAGATACCCTAAATCATCTCTCTCAAGTTCAAAGTTCCACAGATCTCTAGGGGAGGAGCAAAATGCCACCAGTCTCTTTGCTAAAACATAACAAGAGTCACCTTTGCTCTAGTTCCCAACAAGTTCCTCATCTCCATCTGAGACCACCTCAGCCTGGATTTCATTGTCCATATCATTATCAGTATATTGGTCAAAGCCATTCAACAAGTCCCTAGGGAGTTCCAAACTTTCCCACATTTTCCTGTATTCTTCTGAGCCCTCCAAACTTTTCCAACCTCTGCCTCTTACCCAGTTCCAAGGTCACTTCGACATTTTTGGGTATCTTTTCAGTAGCGCCCGACTCTACTGGTACCAATTTACTGGATTAGTTCATCATCATGCTGCTGATAAAGACATACCCAAGACTGGGTAATTTACAAAAGAAAGAGGTTTATTGGACCCACAGTTCCACATGGCTGGGGAGGCCTCACAATCATGTTGGAAGGTAAAAGAAGAGAGTTTGCACTGGGAAACCCCCTTTTAAAACCATCAGATCTCCTGAGACTTTTTCGCCATCACAAGAACAGCACAGGAAAGACTTGCCCCCATGATTCAATTACCTCCCACCGGCTCCCTCCCGCAACAAGTGGTAATTCAAGATGAAATTTGGGTGGGGACACAGCCAAACCATATCAAATGTTTTATGCTAACTGGAAAAAAAAAACCAGATTCAAAAGGCTATATCCTATGCAATTCTATTTATGTGACATTTGGGAAAAGTCCAAAATTTAAGAACCAAACACGGATCAGTGGTTGCCTGGTGCTGGGATTAGGGAAGGCCTTCACTAAATTCACAGGGAATTTTGGGGGGCTGATGGAACTGTTCTATGTCTCAATTATAGTGATAGTTATATTACTGCATACATTTGTCAAAACTCATAGAATCGTACACTAAAAAGTGTGAATTTACTGCATATAAATTTTATCTAAGTGGTTCTGCTATTAAAATTTATTACAAGATAAAGCTAATTATACAAGACCAAAATGTTTAAAAAGCAGGGTTTTTAAATATGACCATACGAAAGAGAAATGTAAGGGTACTAATAAAGGGTGCATATTTTCTTACTAAATCTCAGGATGTGCTATATTACATAATTCTTATCGTCACTACATTTTACAAAGCAATCTCAAACAGTATATTTTTATTTTCACAATGGCACACTAATATAAGCTAGGATACTTTATTTAAAATACATTCTCCCCTTAAATATGACACCAAAAGCACAGGAAACCAAATAAATATTAGATAAACTGGACTTCATCAAAATTTAAAACTTTTGTGCCTTTAGAGTACCATAAAGAAAGTGAAAGACAACCCACTGTATGGGAAAACTATTTGCAAATCATATATCTGATAAGGGATTTGTATCTAAACAAATAAAGAACTTAAAAGTTCTTATTATTCAGTAATTTTTTCAAATCCAATTTAAAAAATGGGCGAAGACCTTAACAGACATTTCTCCAAAGAAAATATACAAATGCCAATAAGCAGATGAAAAGATGTTCAACATCATTAGTTATTAGGGAAATGCAAATCAAAACCACAATGAAGTAACCCTTTTACACTTGCAGTATGGCTACAATCAAAAAGATAATCTAGTAGATGTTGGTGAGGATGTGTAGAAATTAGGACCTTCATGCACTACTGGTAGGAATGTAAAATGGTACACGCAGTTTAGAAAACAGTCAGCAATTCCTCAAAAGGTCAACACGAGATTTCCATATGACCCAGCAATTCCATTCCTGGCTATATAACCAAGAGAAATAAAAACATGTGCACACAAAAACTTGTACATGAATATTCAAAGTATTTAAAATTACCAGACAGTAGAAACAACCCAAATAACCCAAAGCTACCAACTGATAAACAGATAAATTGAACGTGTTCTATCCATGTAACAGAATGTTACTTGCCAATAAAAAGAAATAAAATACTTATAGGGGCTGCAACATGGATGAACCTTGAAAATAAGTAAAAGTCAGTCACAAAAGACCACATATTATATGATTCCATGTATATGAGATTTCCAGAATAGACAAATTTATTGAGACATAAAATAGAACAGTGGTTGCCTAGGGCTGTAAGGGATTGAGGGGAGCAGGGTCAGGGTGTGGTGGCTAAAGGGTATGAAGTATCTTTTAGGGATTACAAAAATGGTTGTGGTGATAGTTGCACAATTCTATGAATACACCAAAAGCCATTGAATTGTTTACTTTAAAAAGGGTGAATTACATCTTAATAAAGTTGTTAAAAATATTCTATGTAAGGGGAAAGAGTTTTCAGTAAATACTAATAAAATAACTGAACTGTCAAAATGGCATCTATACAAACGTGTAACTTTAATAATTTTATTGTATCTTTGGCATTAAGTTAGGAAAAATACCAAAATAATTACCCTTTCTACTGAAGACAACTGTTGCTGTAATCCATCACACTTTTTGTTTACTTCTTCGAAAAGAGTCTTGTATTTTTCTACTTGAGACTGTTGCATATTAATTGTTCGCTGCTGTCTCATAAAGTCTTCTTCAAAATTTTTCAATTGAGACTTTAAATTCTGAATTTCATCCTCCTACAGTTATGAAGTTATAGATTATGTGAAAAAATATATAAGATTTGTTATCAAAACAAAGCAGAAAAAAAGAAGTTTCATCTGTTCTTTGATATTTATACACATTTCATGAAAGACAAATTACAGTCTATTCTTATCTTCAAAAATGGAAGTCAAATGTTTTATTTGCATTTAATAGCTTACATACACTACATTTGTAAGACTAATATAGAGAATTCTAATTGTAACAAGAATTTAAGATATTTCAGCTCTGTGAAAATTCAGCATCTCAGAATAAAGTTCAGTACTTATATACACTTTTTGAATTCAAAATTTAACTATGATTTATATCTAAATAAAGTAATTCAAAAAATATAATTGAAATTGCTCCTAAAATGTCTTTGAATATTAGAGCCTTTTAAGAGGTTTTTAAAACTTACCTTTTTATTGCATTCACATACAACATTATCCAATTCCTCCTGCATAACACGGAGTTTGGCCTTTAGAAATCTGATCTGTGCTTCTGTGAATTTAAATAATTATATTTACTGTCTTTTGCTGAATCTAAGATGACATCAGTTGTAAGACCGTTACTTTATAAAGAAGAAAATACTCAACATGGGGAGTCAAATAGGAGATATCTGTTAGGGGGCACTATAGGTACTAAACAGTTCTAATGAAAAGGTCAACGAAGAATAAATCCACTCAACAGAAAGAAATCACAGGTAGTATTCACATAAGTTTGCAGACTAAATTCACACTCACCAGGGTGGTCCAAACTACATCAGAGAATTTAAAGTGTTCTCAGGTCAGTAATGTCCCTGAGTGTTTGGCAGAAACAAACATAAATCTTCTCTAGCAAAACTCAGCTTCAATCCAGCCATTGTGATTACAAAATGCCACTAACTGTAACATAGATCCCAATTTCTGAGCAGTTAAAATGTAGTATATGTGTCTTTGAAGCAAAGAAATACACTAATACCTTACTGTCTAAGCTTTCTTCCACAAACCTTCAAGATCTATCTTTGGTACTTTACTGCCAGCAAAACTTCATTATTCAATAATATCAGCAGTAAATCTTTGAAGTTTATAGGCCCATAAAGTAAATAAAGTGAAAACTGAGCTTAGAACTCATTCATAAGTCATTCAGTCATTTGTTCAAAATGTCATAGTAGGTATATTATAAAACAATCCTTACCATCATGGAATTTATCTTGAGGAAATACTTGGAACTGCTCTGAGAAGTCATTAGGACAAATCCCACTAAGCCATACACATGTGACGTGCAGAGCATAAAACATCTCCATACACACTTCCGGCTTCTTTAAGTGCCCTCAGTGTTATCATGGAGCTGATGAATTATGGTTGGCTCTAACCCTACCTAGGTCTCTTCGGCCTCAACTCTCCTACCAGCCTCTCATGTAACTCCAGGTGAGCAGGTAATAGAGGGAAATGACAAATTAAAAAGGGCGAAGTTGACAGTAGTTGGCCTCTGAGGGAAAGAGGGAAGAAAAAATAGGAAAGCATTACTTTTCCCATTTCTTTTTCTCCCTAACTCTAACCTTAGCAACTCTACCTCAAGGAGCAGAGTGCTCCCTTGTCTGGAGGCCCACAGTACTAAACTCTGCTCCCCACTCGACCCTAGCTTTAATCTTACAAAGTAATCCGTGCTCCCAAACTACTTCTTGGTCTTTTTCTCCCACACACAACCAAACCATTCCAAGCATCATCTGAAATAAGAGAAAATTCTCCCAAAAGAGAAGACACCTAGACCAGTGATACTAAAAAGGGAACACAGGGAGGCAAAGTTCGAACAGGGCCATGGGACATAGGACCATGTTTCTCTACCAAGGAACAATCAATGCCTGGGTATCACATCCTCAAAAGCGTCTTAGAGAGACCTAAAGGCAACTTACTGCTCCATTTACCTTCCCTTACCATAACTAGCCCTAGAAAGCTTGATTAGATCAGTAAGTATAGTACGTGCAGAAGAAAACTGCTCCTTACTTATGACTAGTGTATAACACAATAATTATTACACATATAAATTATAATTTTTCATAGAATCAGAGAATTTTAAAGATAAACTGATATGGTTTGGATCTGTGTCCCCACCCAAATCTCATGTTGAATCGTAATCCCCAGTGTTGGAGGTGGGGCCTGGTGGGAGGTGAATGGATCATGGGGGTGATCCATTCAGCAGAGTTTCTCATGAATGGTTTAGTATCATCCCTTTTGGTAGTGTCCTCATGATAGTGAGTTCTCATGAAATCTGGTTGTTTAAAAGCATGTAGCACCTCCCCGGTCTGTCTCTTGTTCGTGATCCCACCATGTGAGATGCGTCACTCCCTGTTTGCCTTCCACCATGACTGGGTTTCCTGAGGCCTCCCCAGAAGCAGAAACTGCTATGCTTCCTGTACATCCTGCAGTACCATGAGCCAATTAAACCTTTTCTTTATAAATTACAGTCTCAGGTATTTCTTTATAGCAGTGCAGGAACAGACTAATACATAAACTTTATGATCATCTAATACAAACTACTAAATTTTCAAATGAATAAACTGCTATTACAGAGGGGCTAAGTGGCTTGCCTGCAGTCACAATTAATTGTATTATAGTTCGGCAGTAACTAGTTCATATACACTCAATTGCCTTACTTTTTTGTTTCAATAGCATAGGAGGCTCCTCATAAATTTAGTAATGTTTTTGGTTGATCGAAATTTAGTATTATTATTCTAGTGATATGCAAAGAATGAGTTAATAAGAAGAAAAATTATATTCATTAGAAAACTCATTTGATTGTTTTACCTGATGCAATGTCAGTTCATTTGTCCTTGTGCATGTGTTGATTTAACATGCAATAAACAAAATATATTTTAACATGCAATAAATAAAATATATTAACAGTAAATGAAAAACTTCAGAAAAACTTTTTTAATATTTTAACAATAAGCAATGGGTATTTTAACTTAAGTTGAAATGTATTCAATCAAACTAGTACAATATATTTTTATTTTTACTTTTTATAACGGAAAATATGAAACACAAAAGTAGGCAAGTTCAATGAACCTCATTTACCCACCACCTATCTTTAACAATGACTGACTCATGGCCAATTTTATTTCATCTATAATCCCATTCATTCCTCCCTCCACCACATCCTACTAGATTATTCTGAAACAAACCAAGACATCACAATACCTTTTTTTAAATGTAAGAAATAGTTCCCCAAGATTTCTTCTTCTAAGTAACTGTGCTATAAAGATAAAAATAAAAAACAAAAGAAAATCTACCTGTTCCAATGTCATTACTAACACCAGAAAAAATATCATCTATATATTCAGGTAAGCCTTCTTCCTCCAGTTGCCCTTCAATTTTGCTAATTGTTTTTGCAAGGGAAAAGTCTGAGAAATCCTCTGGAATGGCAACATCGTCGGCAGTTTGGACATCAGAGTATTTCAATTTAACACTAAAAAATAAAAATTAAATACATATGTATGTATATACGTACATATGAACAAAATAGAAAGGTAGAAAGGATATATGCCTTTTACCCAAATAAGCAGATCAAAATTATTATAAATTTAAATTTATGATGAAATCTGTAATTGATATTTTTAAGGATTATATTACAAGAGACTACTATTACACATTTTAAATTTATGATGAAATCTACATATGATACTTTCAAGGACTGTATTACAAGAGACTTAGCAGATTTTTGGTTTTTATGAATCACATGACCACAGAGCTAGAGAAGGCTTTATCAGGCCAGATGTCTAGACTTTGCCTCCAAATAAGGCAATACCAAAACTAAGAGTACTGCACTTGGCCTCCTAGGTCAAATCCAGCCTATGGCTTTTAAATTTACATGCTTCTAGAGAAAAACTGTACAAACTGACATCATCCTGGCCATAATTCTACAAACAACAAAGAAAAATACACCTTGAGAAAGAATTACAGAGTGAAGAGCTAATAGCTCAATCAAACAACACTTTTGCCACCCGAAGAAATACATTCCTACCACGATCAACACTAACCAAAAAGTTGGATGTAATTTTTTTTTAATGAAATGGAGAAGACAGACAAAATAAAACTCATTTCTAAAGGCACCGAGGAATAGGCCAGGCCTAATTCATTGACACATCAACAAATTTATGGTTCTGAAAGCCAAGTTCACTTTTAAAACATAAACAAAGGCTTCAGAATTCTTTTCATTTTAATTTTTTGTGGGTACACAGTAGGTATACACATTTATGGGGTATATGAGATGTTTTGATACAGGAATGCAAGGTGAAATGAGCACATTATGGAGAAAGGGGTATCCATCCCCTCAGGCATTTATTGCTTGAGTTACAAACAATCTAATTACACTCTTTAAGTTATTTTAAAAATACAATTAAGTTATTATTGGCTATTGTCACCCTATTGTGCTATCAAATAGTAGGTCTTGATCTTCAGAATTCTATTTGAAAAATCAACTTTTTAAAAAAAAATGTGAAGTCTGAAAAGATAACCCTTTCCAGTTATATATGCATGTATGTGGCATGTATGTTCTTTTCTTCAATCTATTGTATAGTTATTTTTCTGTTCCTTATCACTTCACTCTATTTTTTCCATCCCTTTTATTAAAAAAAAAACAAAAAAGTTATTTAAACAATTAAAAGACACAAAAGTGAACAAAAATTTTTCCAGAATTACAATGCAATGATCAGCCTGGGTAAGTAATAGACAAATAAATTTAATAACTTACTGAAGATGGTTGGTGCAACCCAATCCTCCACCTTTTCTAGAAAGCATCCTATCCTAGGGAGCATCTTGGGTCCCTTTTTATGCTTGTAATACTAAGAACCGTCTTGAATTCTTTCTCACCCAAAACAACAAAATGTAAATTATAATTATATTATAGTCCTATTTAGAGCATGCCAAATCATTCTGTAGCTCAACAGACAAAATAATGTATGCACTTTGTCAAATACTAAAAAAATACACTATTGAGCCTATTTGGGAGAACTAGGCAGAGATTAAAAAAAAAAAAAAAAAAAACCTCAGTTGTAGACACAGTTCTAAGAGAATAACTCACTAGAAATAACATTTATAACAATTTTAGATTTAGCAATTTTGCTTAAGAGAACAATATAAAATATTTGTTAACTGCTGCAAAACATTTCTGAGTAGAAAATGTTCTAAATTACTGAATGTGGATAAGATATATGTGGTGTAACTTAATGTTTAGGGTGTAAAAAGATCTGGAAAAACAAACAGAGCTTAATAATTAAGAATAATGGTATTGTGAATTACAAAACTAAAAAAAAAAGAAATACTTTGAAAACTATACTATACCTTGAATTTGTTTTCCTTCCTTTATTTGCAGAGTGTAATTTGTTTTGAACCTTGTTTACAGGATCCATGTTTTTGGTCTTTGGCTACATGAAAAGCATTGAAAGTATTGATTAGAGTCTAATCATTTGCCAAAGAAAGCAATTCTGTAACACGTAGAGTTGCTATTTTGCTACACAGAAAAAGTGCTATTTTCATGGAATTACCAAAAATGTGTTTTCAAGAATATCAAAACTGTATAGCTGGAAAAGACCTAGATTACACCAAAACCAAGAAATTCAAGTATAAGGAAAATGAGTCCTAAAGATTCAACGGTATTCAGCTAGCCAATGGAATGTCATGAATAAATCTGGACGTTCCGACTCACAGAATTTAGTTCTCCTCACGAACCAATTATTCCCCAGACAGACCTTCCGTGGCCTTTAAGTATACAGTTCCCTTGGCTTAGGTCTCCATGGATGGGAAACATAGATCCCACTATGTTCTACACCTGGAAGAGTCATCTCTACATTGTAAATATTTAAATGAACAAACAAACTTTTCAAATCACCTTCTTTGTATATGAGTATCATTCTTTTTCAGGCCTTCTCTCTACTAGATTTAAGTTTCAGAAAAAAAAAATAAGCCTCAGTTTACAAAGTCATTTCACCTAGAATTTTTTCCACTATACCTCCAAATTATTCAGTGAAATTATGAGACAACAAAGGATTCCATTTATTTTATGAGTGACATTTCATAAATGCATCCCTCTGAGTATTAAGGTTTATATTCTATTTCTGCTGAGTCATACCCCTTCTCTGCTTTGTCTAAGAAAAGTCTAAAAAATAACCTGAGTTCTACAGAATATAATCGCATTCACAGAAAGTTAGATTTCATACCTTAGTTTCTGAATGAAGATGAACTATCCCTTCAGATGGTAACAGACCTCTACAGACCAAAAATAAACATTATACATTAATAATAGATGACACTGAGCTGAGACAATGAAATTCAACAATTATATTTGAAAGGGAAAATATTCAACAATCAAACAGACTTTGCTATAATTCTAGTTACCCACATGTTAATTTATTTTGAATGAGCACCATAAACAAGAAAAATGCTTTGGTTAAATAATTCACCTTTGAGAAGATACATTATAATGCCAATATTCTAGTAGGAAAATGTAGCAAAAATTTTAATGAATGGAAATCATAAAGAGTAATTGTGGGCTATCCACAGCAATTACCCATTTTACAAATGATTCACCACAGGGCTTTTTATTGTGAGCCCACTCAATGTTACTGTTCTTTTAATCCACTTAAAACACCTGGTCAGTGCCTGTTTTCCTCATTATACTGTGAACTCTAAGAGGGTGGAAATCGTGTCAGCCTTGTTCAATATTCTATGCCTAGTCAATTTAAAAGTTTATATGCCAGGTACTACTGGCATAAGTATTTGTTGAGTGCATGAATACATACACCTAAAATGCAATTCATTTTTATACACAAGGTTTTTCAAAATATATTTGTAGTTTCAAATAAGGAGTGTTTGTGGAGGTCTGCAAACTATGGCCCACAGGCTGAATCCACCCATTCATTCATTTATGTATTATCTATGGCTGTTTTCACACTACAACCTTAAAGTTAAGCAGGTACAACAGAGTATATGGCCCACAAATCTAAAAATATTTGCTATCTGCCCCTTTACAGAATAAGTTTGCCTAACCCATTGTCTTGGGCATTGTATTTATATCTCTGAAAACATACCATGTTAGCATCCATTATTGCTACAAAAAAACTCCACTATATCCCCTGAGAACTCCTAACCATTGGAGAGGACATAAAACTAAAATTATTTTCCATCAGATGCCTCCCACTTAGCTAGCCATGCATAAATTTTTTCATATTAAATACAAAGATATACTTAGATAAATAAACCTCTTAACTATTAGAAATACCTCTGGGAAGAAAAAAAGGCTTTCAAAATATGTTAAAAATTACAGAAACTAAATCATTCTCACAAATGACATGAAAATGTTTCCAAACGTCATACAAGTTTTAAGTGTCCTCTTTAATCTTCCTCATTTTAAATTAATGTTTGTCATTTCTTTAGTACATTTTCTGTACCTTTCATTCCATTCCCCCACACACATGCATACATATCAGCCAAAAGACATTTAAGGGTTATCTGTCTCCATCAGATTTCACAGCGATATTACTTTGCTAGTGTATTTCCATGAAAAATAAGCTATAATATGGTATTCTTACTTTTGTTTAACTCCATGAAATGTCTGTTTGTAATATGATGGAAATAACTCTATGGTAAACCATGCTTCAAGCATACTGGAGGTTATGTATACTACATTATTAGGAAATTAAACTCTGGTTTCCCAT
Organism: Hylobates moloch; assembly: GCF_009828535.3. Lineage (NCBI taxonomy): Eukaryota > Metazoa > Chordata > Mammalia > Primates > Hylobatidae > Hylobates > Hylobates moloch. Next base: position 100,550,346 of record NW_026652289.1, on the reverse strand, counting down.
CACATTTTTTGACAGAGTCATCCTGGGTGTTGAAGACCTATTAAAATATATTCTTCCTAACTATAATTATTTAGGTGGAATATCATTGTTCCAACCTGAAATGAATGGTTTCTTTATAGAATTATCTCCTATATTCAGCAATTCCCCACTGATCACCAAATGCCATGTTTTACGTGGTAAAAGCCATCTGTTCAAACAGCAGCATTAAAAAAAAAACTGATAGGTAAACAGCGTCATCATCACAACATCATCATCTGTTGTTAGCATGATTTCAGTTCTTTAGTTTACTGGAGAAACATCATGTCTAATCTTATGTATAATCCAAATTTTGGAATTTTGATAACTTAAATATCTATTTTTCATACAATATCACAGTATTACATATAAAGATAAGTGGTTTCATGTTATATGTACACGTACATATGTATATCAAAATACAAAAATGTGTAATTGATGTACTTAAAAAATACTCAAAAGCAACACATATTAACTTCTTGGAAGCAAGATCAGGTCTGTTTACTCACCACTGTAATACCAGTAGCGAGACCTGGCACTAACAGTGTTCAAAAATTATTTTTTTCAGGTTTGAGATATAATTGATACATCACACAATATACTCTTTTTACATATACAGTTCAATACGTTTTAGCAAATGTATATGGTCACATAACCACCACAACCACCAAGACAGAGAGCATTTCCATCATCCCAAAAAGTTCCCTTGTGTTCCTTGGTAGTCCCCTAACCCCTACTCAAGCCCCAGACAATCACTTTGATTTCTCTCCCTAAAGCTCTGCCCTTTCCAGAGCATCAAATAAGTGAAAACATAGATTATGTATGTTTTTTAGCCCAGCTTCTTTCACTTAGCAACTATGTTGTTATTCTACTAGTAGTTCATGTCTTTTTAATGCCAAGTTGTATTCCATTGCATGGATATACCATCATTTGTTTATCCAGCCACCAATTGATAAATATTTTAATTATTTCCAGGTTTTGGTAATTATGAATAAAACTGATCTAAAAATTCACACGCAGGTTTCTTCGTGGATATATGTCTATATTTCTCTTGGGTAAATATCTAGGAAGGGAAATACTGGATCGAATGCAATAATTATTTTTGAATAAGTGAATAATGTCCCAATATTTCACATGAGCCAAATATACTGCCATGTCAGTAATAAACTTCTCTTTTGTCTCTAAACCCTGTAGGGCTATGCACCTCTTATAGCCTGCTTCTTGATCTTAGAATACTGGGAAGCGGGGTACCCATAGTTGTTTTAATATTTTAAAAGCCAGAAATAATTTTAGTCCATTCTTAGAGTTTGTTTGCTGATAAAACTTTCCCCCAAACTAGTGGGTTTCTTCCCTATTTAATTTCAGCCAGCTCTACAAGCCATTACATCACCTACAATTCTTTCCAAGACTAATTCTTTATTTATTTCTTCACCTGACCTCTCTTTCTCAATTTAAAAATGGGTTACTTTAACACTGTCAAGCTTCTAAGGAGAGACTATAACTTTAGTTAGGTCTTTGCCATGGGCCATTTTACCCAAATGAAAAGTTTCACTATGTGCCATTTAATCTGATCCTTGCCCTGAGGAGCCTTAATCCACTGAAAAATTTTATCAGTAGTCATAAAGTCCACATGTTTAGTCTGATATTTGTCCCAAGGTTGAATTTTGATAGGCTTTTGCTCCTTATAGATTTTCTCAATTTTACCTTGTAATTCTTGAGGTCTAAAACCAGCTTACTCCACAACTCCACAGTTACAACAAGGGTAATCAAGAGTGTGCTACTGGCATAATGACAACTATACAGATCAATGGAACAGATATGAAAGTCCAAAAATAAAACCATATATCTACAGTCAACTGATTTTTGACAAAAGTGCTAAGAACATTCAATGGGGAAAGAACAGTCTTCTCCACAAATAATGCTGAGACAAATGGCTATCCATGTGCAAAAGAATGGAGGTTGACTCTTATACCACATACAAAAATTAACTCAAAATGGATCAAAGAACCTGAATCTAAGAGTTAAAACCATAAAGCTCTTCAAAGAAATCATGGTTGTAAATCTTTATGACTCTGAATTAGATAATCAGGTATTCCCTTTTATTTCTGCTTGCAAATCAGCCAAATGTTTCCCAAAATTGTTTCTTTAACAGCACATACTGTTGATACTGTGTTTCAGCCTCTTTCCCCAGAGAACAAGTTCATTAGACACCTGTTGTGCCTCCCAATTTACCACAGATGACAGTTTTACTAAATTCATTGCCACTACGTAACATTAATCCTTTATCTTTTCAGCCTCCAATATCAGTTTCCTTGCTGGCTCCCACCTAAGTGCTAAGGTAATGCCACACTTCTGAATTTTTGTTATGCAGCATTCCATTCCCAATATCAATTTCAACATCAGCAAAGATAAGCGGGATAGTAACCTAAAAATTCCAGTAGCTTAACCCATTCAATGCAACAGTAGTGAGGAAGAAGGATCCTTTTTTTCCTACATGTTCCACACACGGTCACCCAGAGACCAGGCTAGGAGATTTTACCAATTGGAATTTTACTCATCTTCATGGCTGGAAAGTCATTTGGAGGTTCACACACCAGTTTTTGTCTGTTTTGGCTTGGAAGAGATTAACTAAACTTCTGTTCATAGCCCAATGACAACTGTAAGAGAGTTGGAATGTTTGGTGATCATCATTCCGTCTGCTACAATATGATTTCATAGTTTTATTCACACTGATTATATACTTTTCCTGTTTCCTCTCTAAAGTTTTTAAAATGAGGACAAGAATATACATTTCAAAATAATATTTTGAAAATTACATGAGATAAAGGGCTTGCACTGTGCCTGATTGGTATAAGCCCCCTATATTTACATTATTCCTCAAATTATAGATTTTTCAATGTTTGCATGCAAAAAGATCTTACATAAAGATCAATGTACATCATTTTAAAAAAAGGTGTTTGAGAATTTAAGTTGTTTACCTTAAACTGTAATCATCTTCGTCATCACATGATTTCATTTGTGTTGAAACAGGCCTAGATCGTACTTCTTGCCGATCTCTCTTAAATGAGTAAAGATAGGTCATATATCATATAGCAAAAAAACAAACCACTAAGATATATTAAAGTGCCTCTCTGAACCTTCATCGTTTCAGAATTGTCCAAGGTTTCCATAACATAAAGGAACAGAATTCTAAATGCTATAGTATGAAGATAAGGTCTATAAAACTAGTTGCACCTTTCATTTGTTCTGGGTTAAAAAATTCCATCCTAAGGGGAAAATGTAAGAATATCAAGGCCTTTACATAATATTTCTAACTCCAGTTTCCCCATCCCTTTAGAGTCTTCCAATTTATACAGCATACAATAGAAATTAGAAGGAGGCACAAGAAATTAAAAAAATAAATTCACTTAATGGGTAGAAAAATTTGTCTCAAATCAGGAGAAACTTCAATGTTGAGAAGACTGTGAAGATGCTAAAAGTAAGTATCGGGGTAAAGCTTTTGGCAAAGACACATCAAGAAATGAAAGTTAGGCAAGATGGTGGAACAGAAGGCTACACTATTCATACCCTCTGCAGGAACACCAAATTTTAACAACTACCTGCACACAAAAACACCATCACGAGAACCAAAAATCAGGTGAGCAATCACAGTTTTTAACTTCATATCATTGAAAGAGGCATTGAAGAAGGTTGGAGAGACTTAAATAGCTGACACCACCCCTCCCTGACTCACTCCTGCAGTGGCTGTGCAGCCTGAAGAGTCTGTGCACTTAGGGGAGGGACAGCACAGTGACTGCGCAACTGTACATTGAACTCAGTGCTGCCCTGTCAGAGTGGAGAGCAAAGTCATGCGGGGCTGAGACTTTGAGTACCCATGCATGGAGGAAGCATTTGGACCAGCTATAGCCAGAGGAAAATCGCCCATACCGTGGGTCAGAACTCCAGTTTGTCAGCCAATCTCACCACTACTGGCCAAAGTGCTCTGGGGTCCTAGGTAAACTTGAAGGGCAGTCTAGGATACAATGACTCCAATTTCTAGGCAAATCCTAGTGCTGGGCTTGGCTCAGAGCCAGAGGACTAGGGTGGCACCTAGGGAGACACCAACTGTGACCTAGGAAAACACCAACCAGGGCACTAAAGGATTGCTTACACCATGCCTTCCCCACACCAGGCAGTGCAGTTCACAGCAACAAAAGTGTCTCATTCCTTCTGTTTAAGGAGAGGAGAGCAAAGAGGATGTTATCTTGCATCTTGGATACCACCTCGGCCATGGAAGGCAGCTAATAGGGTGCCAGGCAGAGTCACGCAGCCACCATTACAAGCCCTAGCTCCTAAATGACATTTCTAGACACATCCTGGGCCAAGAGGGAACCTGCTGCCTTGAAGGGAAGGACCCAGTTCTGACAGCATTCATCACCTGCTGACTAAAGGGACCTTGGGCCCCAAATAACCAGCAGCAATACCAAGGTATTAATAGTAGGCCATGGGCCTTGGGCTTTGAGACATACTGACTTCAGGGGTGACCCAGCACATTCCCAGTAGTAGTCGCTAGAGTGAAAGACTCCTTCTGCTTGTGAAAGCAGAGGAAAAAGTAAAGGGGCCTTTGTCTTGCACCTTAAGTACTAGCACAGCCACAGCAGGGCAGAGCACCACGTGGACTCTTGGGGTGCCTGATTCCAGGATTTGACTCTTAGACAGCATTTCTAGATTTGCCCAGGGCCAGAGGGGAGCCCACTCTCTTGAAGGGTGAGTCCCAGGCCTGGCAACATTCACCACGACCTGACTGAAAAGCCCTTGGGCTTTAAGTGAACACTAGCAGTGGCCTGGCAGGACCCTGCTATGGACTGGTGGTGGTGGTGACAAGGAGAGGCTCTTCTGCCTGTGGAAAGGGGAGTGAGGAGCAGGAAGGACTTTATGTTGTAGTCTGAGTGCCAACTTAGCCACAAAACACTAGAACACCAAATCAATTTCTAAGATTTCTAACTTCAATCTCTGACTACCAGACAGCACCTCTGGACCCACCCTGAAGGGAAGGACACAAACCTGGCTGGCCTCATCACCTGCTGATTGTAGAGCTCTAAGGCCTTGAGTGAACATAGATGGTAGCCAGGTAGTGTTTATAGCAGGTTGTGGGCAAGATCCAGTACTGTTCTGGCTTCAGGTCTGACCCAGCACAATCCCAGTGGTGCTGGGCACAAGGGTGCTTGCATCATCACACCCCTAATTTCAGACAGCTCAGCACAGAGAGAAAGAGACTCCATTTGTTTGGGAGAAAATAAGGGAATAGAACAAGTCTCTGTCTGGTAACCCAGAGAATTCTTCCGAATCTTATCCAAGACCACCAAGGCCTCTACAAGTCTGCAAGAACCCTAGTGATATTGGGCAGGGGGCCCAAGTCCCTTTAAATAACTGGAAAGCCTTCTCAAGAAAGACTGGCACAAATAAACCCAGACTGTGAAGACTACAGTACTTAACTCTTCAATGCCTAGACACTGACAAACATCTACAAGTATCAAGATCATCCAGGAAAACATGACTTTGCCAAATGAGCTAAGTAAGACACCAGTGACCAATCCTGGAAAACCAGAGACATGTGACCTTTCAGACAGTGAATTCAAAATAGCTGTTTTGAGAAAGCTCAAAGAAACTCAAGTAACAGAAAAGGAATTCAAAATTCTATCAGATAAACTTAACAAAGAGATTGACATAATTAAAAAGAATCAAGGAGAAATTCTGGAGTTAAAAATGCAACTGACATACTGAAGGCTGCATCAGAGTCTCTTAATAGCAGAACTGATCAAGCAGAAGAATTAGTAATCTTGAAGACATGCTGTTTGAAAATACAAAGGAGACAAAAGAAAAAAGAATGAAGCATGCCTACAAGATCTAGAAAATAGGCTCAAAGGGGCAAATGTAAGAGTTACTGGCCTTAAAGAAGAGGCAGAAAGAGAGATAGAGGTAGAAAGTTTATTCTAAGGGATAATATCAGAGAACTTCCCAAACCTAGAGAAAGTTATCAGTGTTCAAGTAAAAGAAGATTATAGAACACCAAGCAGATTTAACCCAAAAAAGACTGCCTCAAGGCATTTCATAATCAAACTCCCAAAGGTCACGGATAAAGAAAGGATCCTAAAAACAGCAAGAAAAAAGAAACAAACAACATACAAAGAAGCTCCAGTACATCTAGCAGCAGACTTCTCAGTGGAAACCTTACAGACCAGGAGAGAGTGGCATGACATATTTAAAGTGCTGAAGAAAAAAACATATATTTTACCTTAGAACAGTATATCCACCAAAATATCCTTCAAACATGAAAGATAATAACAGACCTTCCCAGAAAAACAAAAGCTGAAGCATTCCATCAACACTAGACCTGTCCTACAAACAATGCTAAAGGCAGTTATTTAATCTAAAAGAAAAGGATGTTGATGAGCAAGAAGAAATCATCCGAAGGTACAAAACTCACTGGTAATAGTAAACATACAGAAAAACACAGAATATCGTAACACTGTAATTGAGTGTAAACTCCTCTTAAGTAGAAAGACTAAATGATGAGCCAATTAAAAGTAATAACTACAACAACTCTTTAAGACATAGTACAGTAAGACAGAAACAGTAACAACAAGTTAAAAACTAGGGAGATAAAAGTAAAGAGTAGAGTTTGTATTAGTTTTCTTTTTGCATGTCTGTTTATGCAATCAGTGTCAAGTTGTCATCAGCTTTAAACAATGGGTTATAAGACAGTATTTGCAAGCCTCACAGTAACCTCAAGCCAAAAAACAAACAATGACCACACAAAAAATAAAAATCAGGAAATTAAGTTATACCACAAGAGAAAATCACCTTCAGTAAAGGAAGACAGGAAGGAATACCACAAGACAACCAGAAAACAAATAATGAAATGGCAGGATTAAGGCCCTTATCAGGAATAACATTGAATGTAAATGGACTAAACTCTTCAATCAAAAGACGGACTGGTTTAATGGATGATAAAACAAGACCCCATGATCTGTGGCTTACAAAAAACATATTTTGGCCGGGCGCGGTGGCTCACGCTTGTAATCCCAGCACTTTGGGAGGCCGAGGCGGGCGGATCACGAGGTCAGGAGATCGAGACCATGGTGAAACCCCGTCTCTACTAAAAATACAAAAAATTAGCCGGGCGAGGTGGCGGGCGCCTGTAGTCCCAGCTACTCGGAGAGGCTGAGGCAGGAGAATGGCGTGAACCCGGGAGGCGGCGCTAGCAGTGAGCCGAGATCGCGCCACTGCACTCCAGCCTGGGTGACAGAGCGAGACTCCGTCTCAAAAAAAAAAAAAAAATATTTTACTTATAAAGATATATATATATATATAGACTGAAAATAAAAAGGGTAGAAAAAGATATTCTATACCAAAAAAAAAAAAAGCAGGAGAACCTATACTTAGACAAAATAGATTTCAAAACAAAAACTGTAAGCAGAGACAAAGAAGGTCATTATATAAGGCTAAAGAGGTCAATCCAGCAACAGGATATAATGATTGTATATATATGCCCACAACACTGGAGCACCCAGATACATAAAGCAAATATTATTCGAGCTAAAGAGAGGGCTAGACCACAATACAGTAATAGCTAGAGACTTCAACACCCACTTTTAGCACTGGACAGATCTCCCAGAAAGAAACTCAACAAACATCAGACTTAATCTGCACTACAGAACAAGTGTACCCAATAGACATTTACAGAACATTTCATCCAAAGACTACAGATACACATTATTCTCCTCAGCATGTATATCATTCTCAAGGACAGACCATATATTAGGTCACAAAACAAGCTGTAAAATATTTTAAAAAT
>NW_026652289.1:100495570-100532494 GCF_009828535.3 Hylobates moloch | reverse complement strand
AAAAAAAAAAAAAAAAAAAAGAAAAAAAAAAAAGAGATTAAAAAGGAGGCATTACAACTGACAATGCAGAAATTCAAAGGCTCATTAGTGTCTATTATGAGCAACTATATGCCAATAAATTGGAAAATCTAGAGGAAACAGATAAATTCCTAGACACATACATACAACCCACCAAGATTGAACCATGAAGAAATCCAAAACCTAAACAGAACAACAATAAGTAACAAGACTGAAGCCACAATAAAAAAATTTCCCAGTAAAGAAAAGCCCAGGACCTGATGCTTGCACCGCGAATTCTATCGAACATTTAAAGAAGAACTAACACCAAACCAACTCAAACTATTCCAAAAATTAGAGGCAGAGGGAATACTTCCAAACTCATTTTATGAGGCTAGTATTACCCTGATACCAAAACCAAAGACACATCAAAAAAAGAAAACTACATGCCAGTATCTCTAATGAATATTGATGCAAAAATCCTCAAAAAATACTAGCAAACAGAATTCAAAAATATATTAAAAAGATCATTTGTTATGACCATGTGGGATTTACCCCAGGGATGCAAGGATGGTTCAACATACACAAATCAGTCAATGTGATACATCGTATCAACAGAGTGAAGGACAAAAACCATATGATCATTCCAACTGATCCTGGAAAAGCATTTGATAAAATTCAACATCCCTTCATGGTAAACACACTTCAAAAACTGGGTATAAAAGGAACAGACCTCAATATAATAAAAGCCATATATGACAGACCCACAGCTAGTATCATACTGAATGGGAAAAACTGACCATCTTTCCTTTAAGATCTGGCCTACTTTCACCACTGTTATTCAACATAGTACTGAAAGTCCTAACTAGAGCAATCAGACAAGATAAAGAAATAAAGGGCATCCAAATCAGAAGGAAGAAGTCAAATTATCCTCGTTTGCAGATGATATGCTCTTATATTTGGAAAAACCTAAAGACTCCACCAAAAACTATTAGAAATGATAAATTCAGTAAAGTTGCAGGATACAAGATCAACATACAAAAATCAGTAGTGTGTCTGTATGTCAACAATCTGAAAAAGAAATAGAAAAGTAATCCCATTTAAAATAGCCACAAATAAAATACCTAGGAGTTAACATAACCAAAGCAGTAATAGATCTCTACAACAAAAACTACAAAACATCAGTGTAAGAAATTGAAGAGGACACAAAAAAATGGAAAGATATTCCATGTTCATGGATTAGAAAAATCAGTATTGTTAAAATGTCCATACTACCCAAAGCAATTTACAGATTCAATGCAACCCCTTGCAAAATACCAATCGCATTTTCACAGAAATATAAAAAACAATCCTAAAATTTATATGGAACCACAACACTCAAAATAGCCAAAGCTACCCTAAGCAAAAAGAACAAAACTGGAGAAATCACATTACCTGGCTTCAAATTATACTATGGAGCTATAGTAATCAAAACATCAGAGTACTGGCATAAAAACAGACACAGAGACCAATGGAACAGAATAGAGAAAATCCAGAAACAAATCCATACACCTACAGTGAACTCATTTTTGACAAGGTTGCCAAGAACATACACTGGATAAAGGACAGTCTCTTCAATAAATGGTACTGGGAAGACGGAATATCCACATGCAGAAGAAGAAGACTAGACCCCTACCTCTTGTCATATACAAATATCAAATCAAAATGTATTAAAAACTTAAATCTAAGATCTCAAAACTATGAAATTACTATAAGAAAACATTGGGGAAACTCTCCAGGACATTGGAGTAGACAAAGATTTCTTGAGTAATACACCACAAGCAAAGGTCACCAAAGCAAAAATGGACAAATGGGATCATATAAAGTTAAAAAGCTTCTGCACAGTGAAGGAAACAATAAAGTAAAGAGACAACCCACAGAATGGGAGAAAATATTTGCAAACTACCCATCGACAAGGGTAGAAAATATAAGGAGCTCAAACAACTCTACAGGAAAAAAAATCTAATCATCTAATAATCCAATTTAAAAATGAGCAAAAGATCTGAATAGACATTTATCTAGAAAAACATACAAATGGCAAACAGGCATAAAAAAAGGTGTTCAACATCATTGATCATCAGCGAAAAGCAAATCAAAACTCTAATATCATTTTAACTCTGATAAAATGGCTTATATCCAAAAGACAGGCAATAACAAATGCGGGTGAGGATGCAGAGAAAGGGAACCCTGGTACACTGTTGGTGGGAATGTACATTAGTACAACCACAAAGGAAACAGTTTGGAGGTTCCTCAAAAAACTATAGTTACCACATGATCCAGCAATCCCACTGCTGCGTATAGGTCCAAAAGAGGGGAAATCAATATATCAAAGAGATATCTGCACTTCCGTGTTTGTTGCAGCACTGTTCACGATAGCCAAGATCTGGAAGCAACCAAAGTGTCCACTGACAGATGAATTGATAAATAAAACGTGATACATACACACAATGGAGTACTATTCAGCCATAAAAAATAATGAGGCCCTGTCACTTACAACAACATGGATGTAACTGGAGGTCATTGAGTGAAATAAACCAGGCACAGAAAGACAAACTTCACATGTTCTCACTTATTTGTGGGATCTGAAAATCAAAACAACTTAACATATGGAGATAGAGAGTTGAAGAATGGTTATCAGAGACTGGGAAGGGTAGTGGAGGATGCAGGGGCGGGAGATAAGGATGGTTAATGAGTAAAAAAATATATAGTTAGAAAGCATGAATAGTACCTAGTATTTGATAGCACAACATGTTTATTATAGTCAAAATAATTTAATTGTACCTTTTAATTAACTAAAAGAGTATAACTGGATTTTTTGTAACACAAAAGATAAATACTTGAGGGGATGGATACCCCATTTTCCATGAAGTGATTATTACACAATGCATGCCTGTATCAGAATATCTCATTTACCCCATAAACGCTTACTATGTAACCACAAACATTAAAAATTTTAAAAATAGAAAGTGAGTAAATAAAAATTGAATATGAGAAACCTTATATTGTTTGCTTCTGCAGGAGTAGGAATCCACTCCCCAACCCCTTTCCTAGCTTGTCTCAGTTTTCTATTCTGTTTTTTATTTGCAGGAGGAGATTCTTTTTACAGGGCTCTCTGAGTAGAAAACGTAATGAATCTGTCATTCTACTATAACGTGGGGTCCTTTTGTACAAGTATTTCCTGCTCTTCAGACACTGGCAAAAACTAAAAGATGAAATAAAAATATTTTTAGTAAAACATTTAATTATAAATTAGTAAAACATGTAATTATAAATTTAATTATAAATATTTTTAGTAAAACATCTAATTATAAATTATAAAATACAAATCTGTAACCATTATCAAAATACATTACTTGAAATGTTATACATGATACATTTCTTATTCCTAAACTAACAAACAATCACAGATTTGTATAAGGCATGAAGATAAAATATTGCCTAGGTTTCCTTCCCTGCTTCCATCAACTCCATTTTGGGGGATAGGGAGGACAGAAAGTAAGAATCAAAATTAGGTAAGAACTGATAAAAGTTTTAAAGTAGACTACTCCTCTAAGGAGAGTTGCTCTATCCTATCAATTAATAATGAGAATTTAGATGAGCATCTAAATGGAAAGCACTTTTTCAGTGGCCTCTAGAAAATGTGTGCTTACTAAAAGCATATACATATACACATTCCTATACCTATGCATAGACGCTCATGTTCAACTTGTAATAATTCACTGAACTGAACACATATGCTTTGGCTAGTGTTTTCTATATATGTCATATATCAAATGAAAAAGATAAAAAACTAGCATTTATATAGAATTAGTAATAATTGTACATTTACTTACTATTATTTCCTTAGCTTGTCGAACCACGTCAGCTGTTTTTGACTGCAATTCTGCATTTAAACGCCTAAAAGTAGAAAATAATTGGGATATACTGAAGATCCTAACAAAAATAAAAAATTAACTTCAGCAATTACACGTTATCAAATGACGTAATCAACAAATGCCAAAATATACATATGGCATTCTTACTCTAAAATGAACATAGCCATTAAGAACTTATCCTCAACTCCCCATGATTCCTCCTTCCTTGTAGTAGGAACTCAAACACTAAGTATTAGCCTTTCTGTGGCCCTCTATTAATTTCAAGTGAAGTAACTTACCTAATATATTTGGGAAGAATAAGCTGGGTGAGTTCAACTCTGTTCCACTCACCGCCTTCTTGTTATTAGCCTACCTGCAAAGAATGCCAGTTCTAACCTGGCTTCTCCAGAGACAGGCCCTGTTCTAATTGTGGGCAGAAGTGGGCAGGGTATGGGGGAGACCTGCTCTGGTTTGGGGTATTGCTATAACTGGGGAGCTAAATGTGAGGTTTAGTGAGCAGACCCAATGTGGCTCACACCTCAGCTACACACTTTAGTATCAAGCTTCCTCAGAAATAAAGGTGACTATTTTGACCTCTACCTGTCACTCCCTTTTTAATTATGATTTTTCATCGTACTTGGAATCTAGCGAGAATAGGAACACTACTTACTTGGTGCTATATTAAGACTGCAAGAATGACAATACTATTGAAAGAAATTTTTAAAGGAAAATCTGCCCATAATCTACCACCACCATCCATTTTTATTTTTAATATTCCCTCCAATTTTCATCTAGAGCATATACACAGTTTTGTGCTGTTTTCCCACAGCAATATAAAAGGAATATCTATCTTCACGTAATCTTTATAAGCATGTTAAACTGCTATACAATAATTCAATAAATTGCAATTAAGATAATGTACTGAACTCTGTCCCCTTTTCACTTTTAAAGGTTAACACCATAATAAACATAGTCAAAAGCATATAAGTTTTTTCTCCTGTTGAAATGTCACATTTCTAGACCACCTAAGATCTTCTGAGGTTATGTTAAGGAGACATGTTAAGAATTTTAAAAATTAGTTACCTTGTTTTTCTTAGACATGTGATTCACAAGTAACACAAAACACAATCTCCACCCCCAGGGAAAAAAAGGGGGGAAGATTAGTACCATATCCTTTAACAGTTTGAAACTTTAAGAAATATTTTTATATCTTAGGATTACCTGGTTAAAAGAAAAATATCTAAGAAAGACTTATAGGTGCCTTTAAAGTGCCATTACCTGATTTTTCAAATTTCCCTAACAAGGACTTAATCACAAGGATTTAAATTTAAGTTTCCAATTAATATAGTGGACCAAGATGACTGAGAAGACTATTCCACTCTAAATCCATGGAAATGCCAGATAAAATGTAATGCAGGAAATATTGCTAAGCTCAAACTCAGGCAACGGAAATGCCCTGGTACTAAGAATAAAGCAGCAATTCAAAGTGAGAGCAACAAACAGGAACAGAAGCCAAAATAGCTTAAAAGCTAGAAGCTGATGTATGTGAGTCATGAAGGGATACACCTGTGAAACACAGACAACAAAAACTCTACCCACACCCTTAGGTGAGCAGAAATGAAACTAGAACCACGGGTAGAAAAGATTCTCTTGTGAGTAATTAAAACAAACAAGAGGGAAGTCCAAATTCATCTTATCTAGGTGATACAAGGACACCATGGAAAAACTTTAAAATAGAAGAAGGCTCACGTGGAATCAATCAACACTCGAAACTAGGAAAGGTAAATTGAAAACCACCCTATGGGAATATTTACTCATCTAGAATATATACGACTCTCTCAAAAAGCAAACTGCTAAAGATGACTTCAAAAAGGTAACAAATTGCATAAAGAAACAAGCCGCTGAAAGAGAGAATCAGCAGATGTGAGGAAAGGGAAAATTTGTACTATAAGAACAAGAGATAATATAACAATTAAAAAAAGATTTTAAAATTAGCATTAATTTGGAAAAAAATGCACTTAGAAAAAACATTAGGCAAGAGCCAGATTTTATCACAAAAGAATGCTGAATTTGAAAAAGATCCAAATATAAATTACATAAATGAAAAACACAGTCACTGAAATTAAGAACTCAAGGAAATTTGACAGATATGTTGAACAATATAATGGACATAGAAGGAATGAGTGAATTAGAAGACAGATATAAATAAATCACCTATAAGGAGATACAGAAAACAAGGGGATAAAAACACAAAAGACGGGTTAACATCCATTGAAGACAGATGTTATGTTCCTACTATAACACAAGTTATAGAAAGAAATCCCAGAGAGGCCTGGGCGCAGTGGCTCACATCTGTAATCCCAGCACTTTGGGAGGTGGAGGGAGGATCACTTGAGGCCAGGAGACCAGCCTGGCCAACATAGCGAAACCCCGGCTCTACTAACAATACAAAAATTAGCCAGGTGTGGTGCTGCATGCCTGTAATCTCAGCTACTGGAGAGGCTGAGGCACGAGAATCGCTTGAACCTGGGAGGCGGAGGTTGCAGTGAGCCAAGATCGTGCCACTGCACTCCAGACTGGGCAACAGAGCAAGGCTCTGTCTCCAAAAAAGAAAAAAAGAAATCCCAAGAGGAGAGAATGACAGTATTTCAAGAGCTAATGCTGAGAATTTCCCAAACTGAAGACATGGATCTCATGAAGAATAAAGAAAACAAATCCACCTGTGTATACATCACAGTGAAAATACAGAATTTTAAAGAGAGTACTCCCTAAACTACCAAATCATTATTTTAAAAGAACAGAGAAAAATAGTCTACCAGCATAATTATCTAAAAAGCTGACAGCGGATGGCTCATTAACATTTCCAACATTCTAACATTTCTATCCTTATATTGCCAACAGACAATATAAGGATATCTTTAATGGGCTGAGAAGGAAAAGCTGGCCATCTAGAATTACATTCAGATAAACTGTAATTGAAGAATAAGTGCAAAGTAACAATTTTCAAAAAGACTGGAGAGTTTAAGACTCAGGTTTTCACAGAAAGTAATAAAAGGTCTACACTTCAGGAAGGAGGAAACTGAATCTGGAAAAAAAGAATCATGAAGATATCTGAAAACATGATAAATCTAAATTAGCACAGACCATAAAAATAACATTGATGATTAACTGGGTGTGGGTGTATTCAAAACAACAAAGTAAAATATTATCTAATTTAAAAGACAGAGGACACCAACTTAAAGCATTCTAACATCTTTCCAAATCAGTAAAAATAAAGACATAATAAAACCCATTCAATCCAGCAGAAGACAGACAAGAACCAGACAAGACATAATAGGAGAT
The DNA here is from genome assembly GCF_009828535.3 of Hylobates moloch. Lineage (NCBI taxonomy): Eukaryota > Metazoa > Chordata > Mammalia > Primates > Hylobatidae > Hylobates > Hylobates moloch. The sequence goes on along the minus strand of NW_026652289.1, from coordinate 100,525,262 downwards.
ATAAAAAATAAGGTGGCTAAGACAACTTCAAGTTATGTAATAATGTAAATAAATTAAATTCACTTATTAATAGGCAGAAATTATCAGACTGGTTATAAAAAGAATGCTCTTACTGATAAATGACATACAAAGTTTGAAAATAAAGGGATGAAGAAAGATACAACAGACACTGCATAATAATGAAAGGAATCATGAAGATTTAAATAAGTCAAACAAGATACTCCCAAACAAAAATGGCCACAATTATAAGGAATTTTTCAAACTATAATTATAATTGATGATTTTTAATACACTTCTAACAGAAACCAATAAAGCTCCAACAAAAAAAAAAGGTGAGGATACCAATGTCATGAAGAACAAACGTAGAACAGATCAGCGAACAAATAATACATTTTCTATCAAAGAACGCATAGAACTTTTACAAAAAGTGAACAAGCACTTGGCCACAAATAACTCAATACATTTAAAAACTTAATATAATATCAATTCTCTAATCATAATGCAATTTAAAATAAACTAGGCTGGGCCTGTAATACCAGCACTTTGGGAGGCCAAGGCAGGTGGATCATTTGAGACCAGGAGTTAAAGACCAGCCTAGGCAACATGGCAAAACCTCATCACTACAAATAATATAGTATAAAAATTAGCCGGGCATGTTAGCACATGCCTGTAGTCCCAGCTACTCGGGAGCCTGGGAGGTGAAGGCTGCAGTGGGCTGAGATCACACCATTGCACTCCAGTCTGAGCAACAGAGTGAGACCCTGTCTCAAAAAAAAAAAAAAAAAAAATTTGCGTGGCATGGTGGCATGCGCCTGTAGTTCCAGCTGCTCGGGAGTCTGGGGCGGGAGAACTCTTGAGCCCAGGAAGTCAAAGCTGCAGTGAGCCATTATCGCACCACTGCACTCCAGCCTGGACATCTGAGCAAGACCTTGTCACATACATGCTTATAAAAATAAAAACTAGACAACAGTAAACAAACAACCCTATGTGCTTGCAAGCTAAAAAACACACTTCTAAATAATTACTATGAAAATCGTATGATATTTAGAACGAAATAACCATAAAAGAAATACACATCAAAACAAGTCCTGGAATATAGTTAACCTATAGTTGGAGAGAAATTTAAAGACTAAACATATTTATTAAAAAATAAGAAAAACAATAAATGAGGTAAATAAACTAAAAAACAAAAAATTAAAACATCCCAGTTAGAAGAGATCATTTGTCTTTATTTCTGTAAAGATTAATGAAATTTTAAAATAGCACCGATTAGCAAGAAAACCAAAGCTGGTTCTCTGAAAAGACCAATAAAACAGATAAATCTCCCAGGAAGCTTGATAGAAAAAGACAAAAATAAACAATATTGGAAAGCTACCAAAAGGAGGGGTGTACATGGTTATGGATACAGTCAAGATTTCAAACATACCACCATAGAGCCAGTTTATGCTAATATATTTTAAAACATACAGGATATGAACACTTTTCTAGAACCAAAAATTATTTTAGAAATAACCAAAAACTATTCTAGAAATAGTACATCTAAATAATCATTAAAGAAGCTAAATTCATAGACAAAAAGAATACCCTTAAAAAAAGGACACTAGACTCAGACAGTTTCACAATTTTAATCAAAGGGCAGAAAATCTCTAATTATAAAAAACTTCCAAGAAAAGTATCAAAAAAGGAAAACTATTAGGCTTCTTTCATACAGCCAGAATAATATTGATATCAAAAACAGAAAGGAAAAGAAGTAGAAAAAAAGTACAACACCCATTTCACTTTTGTTCATAGATGCAAAAAACCTACATAAAATTATAGCAATCAAATCTAGCAGTCTTTAAAGGAAAACAAGAAACCTGCCTGTGTAGTTCAGTATGTTAAAACATTAAAGGAGGGAAAAAGAACATAACAACACCTGAATTAATTGGGGAAAAAATAAGTTTTGATACATTTAACACTCATTCAAATTAGGAATTAAGGGGAAGAATTTTAAACATAATAAAAAGAATCTACCAAAACCCTTCAGCAAACCTCAAATGTAGTGATTATTAAAAGTGGGCTTCTCAAAATCATAAACAAGGAAGCTCACAATCACTTTTTCTCTTTCATATCACACGGGAAGTCCTAAACAGAGAAAAAAAGAGAATGCAGGAGAATTATCAAGGGACAAAATGATCAAAATTTGCATATAATTGTCTTCAAAAATCCAAGGGACTTCACAGAATGAATAACAGAGTCCAGCAGCACTGAAGATCTGTTTGTATATAAATACAGATGTAGCATCAACATCTAAAAACTCTACATTTATAACCAATTAGAAAATGTAATAGAAAAAATTCCACTTATTATATAGCAACTATTCAGTACCTTGAAGCAAATTATATATGCAAGAATTTTCTGTAGTAAAACGATAAAACACTATTAAAGGTAAAAAAAAAAACATAAATGGAGAAGTATAATATTCGTTGAAAATTCAATAGCATAAATAAGTCAGTCCTCTGCAAATTAATCTGTAAATCCAATGTAATTGGGATTTATGAGGGGGCTTGCCCTACCAGTTATCATATTATCTTATTGTTTAGCTATCTGGTATTATAATAGAGGAATGAAGCTTCAAAAATCTATCCACTTGAGCGATTAGCATCTTTCTTAGTCTGTCCTTTCAGACAGTGATTATTTCCTCCAACAGGAGCAGAACTGCAAAAGGTTTTGGATTGAGGTCCCTGGGAAGTAGCATTCTAATGATCAATGCCAAGACAACAGCTGGCAAAACAGATACCATACTGTTATAATTTCATATTCTTGCTTACAGGGATGGCCATTTTACTCTTCTACATGACACAGAAGTATTCTAGAAGATACAGGTAGTGTAGGGAGTTACTCTGTTCATATGCTTCAGATGTGCACAACTCAGAGTACAGATAACAGAACAAGTAACAACTGGCCACCATGTAATACCGTTTAGCTATCTCGTTTTATAAAACAACTCATGCTAGAATACAATAATAGTCCCTGTATATTTCTCATTTTAAGCAGGACTGTATCCCTAAGGATGCACCAGAACCAGGTGCAAAATACACTCTCAAATAACTGAACAAATAAACCTAATCCACGTATTTAATACTATACGGTTAATGATAATGAAAATAACCGTTTTGATTCAGGTACAGCTGATAAAGAACTATATAGACAAACAGATTAATTTGCTTAAGTACACTTTTGAACTGGGATAATCGGCCCATTTCATCAGAGAGAAGAAGATATGATTATCTTCCTACTTGCTGTGGTAAATTGGTCTGTGTATAGTTCACCTAAACACAGTACCCTTCAGTTTTAATTTCAAATATGCTTATAGATCATATGTAGATCATACGGTAACTCTAGTTTAACCCTCTGATACAAACTGCCAACTATTTCCAAATTTTAATCTAGTTATTTTATATTAAATTAAAACGAAAGGGAGTTGTTAAAAGTCACTTTTTTATACGGGTATGTATGATGGCAAATAAAACAGACATCGCCTCTGCCCTTGGAACTTACAGTCCAGTGGAGGAGACAGACAAAAAGGAAATTCACAAATGAATTTATTGTAACAAATTATGCTAATTAGAAAGAAAAATCAGTGAGACAATGAAGGGAGCCTACTTAGCATGGTCAAGGAAGGCCACTTCACATTACAGGTTGAAGGCGTGTGTGATTGTCTCTTTCCTGAGATAGAAAACCTGAGTTTTCGGAACTAAAAGGCCAGTGAAGCTGGAGAGTTTTAGGGGGAAAAGGGGAAGAGGGAATAAGATCAAATAGGGTAGGCAGGAGGAGCCACATCGACCAGAGCTTTTGAAATGCAACAGGAAACTATTGTAGAATTTTAAGCAAAGGAATGATATGATCAAATTAAAAGATTACACTGGCTGCTGTGTGAAAACCTGGGGATGAGGAAGGAGTAGAATGGGCCAAGAATGAAAGCACCGTTGTCAGGATAGTTGTAATTACACTGAGAACAGATAAGAAAAGGAACATTTGAACGAGAATGGTAATTCTGCTTGCAGTGGGAAGCATCCTTTCAATTTAGAAACCAACCTAAAGGAAATTTACACAAGATAAACTCTATGAACTAGATATTAAGCGAAATAACCTAAACTATCAAGTGAACTATTCGTGGCAATTCCTGCTACCCAAATAACTTCCAAGAGTATCTTGCTGTTTACTTGGGCTACATTTTAAATTAAACAACATGTTTACTTGGGCTAAATTTTCGCCCACTTCAAATATCTTTTTTTTTTTTTTTTTTTTTGGGGAGGGGGTTTCGTCCTTTCGCCCTGGCGGGGGGGGGCGGGAGCGCGGCCGACTGCAAGCTCCGCCTCCCAGGTTCACGCCATTCTCCTGCCTCAGCCTCTCTGAGTAGCTGGGACTACAGGCGCCCGCCACCACGCCCGGCTAATTTTTTGTATTTTTAGTAGGGACGGGGTTTCACCGTGGTCTCGATCTCCTGACCTCGTGATCCGCCCGCTTCGGCCTCCCAAAGTGCTGGGATTACAAGCGTGAGCCACCGCGCCCGGCCTCAAATATCTTCTAATGCGCAGGCGAACTACTCAGATCAAAGACAAAGAAAGGATAAACGGCAGGTGAACGAGATGACGAGAAGGGAATGCTGCAGAGTGGTCCCGAAGATCCAGCCAGTCTCCAGAAAAAGTACTTGTAAGCAGCCTCGTTTAGATGAAAGAAAGAAGGAAAAGTACAACCGCCGAATTTCTTACTTATATTCTTCCTCCAAGGCGAGGAGTTCGGGTCCAGGTGTAGAGGGTTGCTGAACGGGTGGCGGGAGCGGAGTCCCTGCAACGCTGCTTCTCTGTAAAAGAGCCACAGACTTTCAGACCCGAAGTTAAAGGAGGTTAGGGGTCCTAGTCGCCGGAGCCCAGACGCTCCCCAGGAGCCTGGAGTTGAACTGACCGTGAGACCCAGACTTCGCCCCGCCATCTTTGGCGACTGCGACGCAGTTACCGAGGCAACGACGCATCTTCCCGCGAGAGTTTCCACATCCCGGGTGCGTCCCGCCCGGGCGCCTACGCCTTCTCACTCTCAGGTTCTGTGCGGCGAGCGGCGCGAGCCTCTGGCAGCGGGCCCGGCCTTTGCTCGCACCACTCGGCACTGCCCCAGGACCCCAGGAAGGCTTCCTAACTGCAAATTCGATTTACAGTTAGCGCATCAACTTGGGGGGTTGAAAGAGTTTCAGCTAAAACAGGCAGGTCCGTTGCCGCTACTCTATAGAAAGCAAGCTGGTGAGGCGGTCCCTCCGTTGTGCTTTTCAAACCGTTAGTGGCTAATCCGACCTTCACCCCGTTTGCTTAAAGTGAACTCTTCGGTGGAATTCAGAAGTTTTGGTTTCTAGTTTTTGTTTACAGCATGCATGGCTAAGACTCAGGCTCTCAAGTTAGTCAACCTAAATTATTATCCTGGCACTGCCACTTACTAGTTAGTTATATGGCCTTGGGCAAATCACTCTGTATCTCGGCTACTTCATTTGTCAAATGGGAGTAAGAATAGTGTCTACTCCACAGTTATTATGAGAAGCAAATGAATTCGTGCTCAGGATCATGCCTGAAACACGTAAGCGTTAATAATTTCAATTGTTTTGGAATAAAATTGACATCCAGAAATAAACCGTGGTATGATGTGTGGTCATCTGATCTTTAGCAAGGGTGCAAGACCATTCAATGGGAAAAGCATTGTCTTCAACAGATGGGGAGACAATTGGATATCCAAATGCAATTAGACCCTTAACTTCACACCATATTCAAAAATTAAAATGTATCAAAGACCTAAACTTAGGAGCTAAAACTCTAAAGCTCTTCAAAGAAACTGTTGGTGTAAATCTTTATGACCTTGAATTACAATTCTGAGAATCCTTGATGGATTCTTAGATATGACACCAAAAGTACTAGCAAAAAAAAAAAGAGGCTGGGCACGGAGGCTCATGCCTGTAATCCCAGCACTTTGGGAGGCCGAGGCAGGCGGATCACCTGAGGTTGGGAGTTCGAGACCAGCCTGACCAATATGGAGAAACCCGCCACTACTAAAAAAAATACAAAATTAGCCAGGTGTGGTGGCTTATGCCTGTAATCCCAGCTACTCAGGAGGCTGAGGCAAGAAAATCGCTTGAACCTGGGAGGCAGAGGTTGCGGTGAGCTGAGATTGCGCCGTTGCACTCCAACTTGGGCAACAAGAGTGAAATTCTATCTCAAGAAAAAAACAAAAAAAAGAAAAAAAGAAAAATAGATAAACTAGACATTATCAAAACTAAAAACTTTTAGTTTCAAAAGATACCGTAAATAAAGTAACAAGACCACAGGAAGAGGGGAAATTCTTGCAAATTATATATCTGATAAATAACTTGTGTCTGGACTATATAAAGAAGTATTAAAATTCAAAAATAGGTAGGTGCAGTGGCTCATGCCTGTAATATCAGCACTTTGGAAGCTAAGTCAGGAGGATCACTTGAGGCCAGGAGTTTCAGACCAGCCAAGGCAACACAGTGAGACCCTATCTCTACCAAAAAAAAAAAAAAGAAAGAAAAAAGAAAATAGATAAAAATTAGCTGGGTCCAGTGGTACATGCCTGTAGCCCCAACTACTAGAAGACTGAGGTGGGAGGATCGCTTGAGCCAGGGAGATCAAGGCTGCAAAGAGCCATGGTCATACCACTACACTCTAGCCTGGGTCACAGAGTGAGATCCTGTCTCAAAAAAAATAATAATAATTAAAAAATTTTAAAAAAAGACAACCCAAGTTAAAAATGGGCAAAGAAATAGGGATTTCTCCAAAGAACATATACAAATAGCCAAAAAGCACATGAAGAGATGCTCAATATTGTCTTCAGGGAATAAAAATTAAAATGAAATGCCACTTGACACCCACTAGAATGGCGATAATCAAAAGGATGGACAGCCAGGCATGGTGGCTCACGCCTGTAATCCCAGCACTTTGGGATGCTGAGGCGGGCAGATCACCAGAGGTCAAGAGTTTGAGACCAGCCTGGCCAACATGGTGAAACGCCGGGAGATGGAGGTTGCAGTGAGCCGAGATGCCGAGACTGCCCCACTGCACTCCAGCCTGGGTGACAGAGGGAGACTCCATCTCAAAAAAAAAAAAAAAAAAAAAAGGATGGACAATAACATGTGTAGAGGAGCATGTAGAGAAACTTGAACCCTCGTAAACTGTTAGTGGGAATGGGAAAATTGTGCAGCACCTTGGAAAATGGTCTAGCAATTCCTCAATAGTTTATACACAGAGTTACCACACAATCCAGCAACCACTGCTAGGTATACACCCAAGGAAAATGAAAACACATCCACAGGAAAAGTATATATACAAATGTTTATGTCAGGATTATTCATAACAGCCAAAATGCAAAATGAACCCATAATGGTGATAAACTGATTAGTGGTTAAATAAAAAGTGGTATATTCATACAATGGAATATTATTCAGAAACAAGAAAGAATGAAGTACATGTATACCACAATATGGATGAACCTTGAATATATTATGCTAAGTTAAGCCATTCACAAAAGACCAAGTATTATCTAATTTCATTCACAAAAGATCACATACTATAGGATTCTATTTCAACATGACTACATATTGTAGGAAATGTCCGGAATAGGCAAATCCATAGTGACAGAAGTAGATTAGTAGTTGTCTAGGCTTGGCAGATGATGGAGGGTTAGCTAAGGAGTTGCAGGGTTTGGGGGGCGCTAGTGAAAATATTCTAAAATCAACTGTGCTGATGGTGTACAACTCTGTGAATACACTAAAAGCCAATTAATAGTACACTTTAAATGGGAAAATATAGATATGTGAAATAAATCACTCAAGCTGTTCAAACATCTTCAAAATAAACTATTTACAACATCAAGGGATAAAGAAAGGAACACTATGCTAGCACTAATCAAAAGGAAGCTGGAGTAGCTATATTAATTTCAAACAAAGATGACATCAGAACAAGGAAAATTATCAGGGACAAAGAGGAGCATTAATGATAGAGGTCAGTTCTCCAAGGGGATAGAACAATCCTGGTGTATATGCTCCTAACAGTAGTGTCAAAATGCATGAGGCAAAAACTGGTAGGACTTGCAAAGAGAAATAGACAAATCCATCATTATATTTGGAGACTTCAACACTACTCCTTCAGTAATTAACAGGTTAAGCAGGCAGAAAATCAGCAAGAGTTGCTCTGGACAGCACCATCAATCAACTTGATCTAATTGACATTTATAGAATACTCATTTCAATAACAGCAGAATACACATTTTTCTCAAGGTCGCACGGAACATTCACCAAGCTAGAACACATTCTAGCCATAACACACTTTAATAAATTTAAAAGGATATAAATTATATAGTTTAGGGTAGCTGTAACAAAGTAGCACCAAGTGAGTGGCTTAAAACAAGAGAAATTTATTGTCTCATGGGTCTGGAGGCTAGAAGTCCAAAACCAGGCTAGAAGTATCACCAGGACTATGTTTTGCTTGAAACCTGAAGGGGAGACTCTTTCTTTGCCTCTTTCTAGCTTCTGATGGTGGCTGTCACTTCTTGGCATTCCTTGGATTGCAGCTGCATCACTACAACCTCTCTCTGCCTCTATAATCTTGTAGCATTTCCCCTGTGTGTTTCTGTCTTTGCATGGCATTCCTGCTTTTCATGAAGACTCCAGTAATATCGGATTTGGGCCACCCTAATGACCTCATCCTAACGTGATTACATCTGTAAAGACCATATTCACAGGTACTGGGGGTTAGGACTTCAATATATGGTAGGGAGGGGGAGGCGGCACACTTTAACCTATAACTGAAATTATACAAACTGTGGTCCCAGACCACAATAAAACTAAACTAAAAATCAATAACAAAACAGCTGGACACCCACAAAATATTTGCAAATTAAATTCATACTTCTAAATAATACATGGATCAAATAAATATCTAGAGGAATTAAAAAAACATTTTGAACTAAATAAAATTTGAAATATAACTTATCAAAACCTGTGGAATGTTATGAAAGCAGTGCTTGGAGTGCTTAGCATTCAATGCATATATTAGAAAAGAAAAATCTAAACTCAATCTGAATGTCTACCTTCAGCAGCTAAAGTAAAAATATTAAACTTAAAGCAAAAGAAAAGTAACAATAAACATTAGAACATAAATCAATGGAACTGAAACAGGGAAACAATAGAGAAAATCACAGAAACCAGAATCTACTTAAAATCAATAAACTTATAGCTGTGCTAACCAAGAAAAAGAGAAGATCCAAATAACCTGTTCTGTGTTATTTTCTGTGATGGTCAGTCAGGTGTGGCCGTGAGAGGAAAACAAGGTTTATTATAATCACAGGTCCTAGAAATAGGATGCACACCATGCCATACAGGGTTACATGGGGAAGCCTTGGGGTAGTCAGGGGGCAGAAAACAGGAGCAAGAGAAAAGCCTGGACTAGAGCCTCTACTGGAGTTTCCACAGAAAAAGCAAGGTAGGGCAGAGTAAACCGATTAGGATTGGCTAATATGAATAATTTCAGAGGGCCTCGGAGTATATAGGTTGTCCTTAGTTATCTCGTACATAGCTCTGCAGTGGCTAAGACAGAGGAAGGCCTGTTGTATATGGGCCAGACAGAAGAGGTATGGCTTCATATTAGCTTTTTATGTATCAAAGCCATGCTCCCTGGCTAAGTCCTTTTGCTTAGCTAAGAATTGGCTTGCCCCAGGAGGAAGCAGTTTCTCCCAAGCCAGAAAGGATTTTTTTAAGATGTCAAAACATCATAATATACAGAAAATTAAAAAATATAAACAATACAGTACCAATATTAGAAATGGAATATAAGTCATCATCAATTGTCCCATGAAAATTAAAAGGATAATAAAGGAATACTATGAACTCTATACTCCAACATTTAATAAATTAGATGAAATGAACCAATTACTTGAAACATACAAACTACCAAAACTCATGCAAGGAGAAATAGATAATCTGAGTAGCCAAGGACATTGAGTCAATAACCTTCCAAGAAAGAAATCACCGGTCCCAGATGGTTTCTCTGGTGAATTCTAACATACATTTAAGAAAGAAATAACAATTCTACATAATCTTTTTTTGGAAAATAGAGGCAGAAGGAACACTTCCCAACTCATTCTATGAATTTAGCATTACCCTAATACTAAGAGCAGTTAAAGACATTATAGGAAAACTACAAACTGATATCCCTCATGAATATAGATTTTTAAACCCTTAACAAAATTTTAGCCAATATAATCCAACAATGTCTAAAAAGAATTACGCAATACAACGGAGTGGGATTTATTCTCAGTATACAAGGATGGTTCAATATTCTAAAATCAATCAATGAATTCAGCACATCAAGAGGATAAAGAAGAAAAATTATATGATCATATAAATTCATGCAGCAAAAGCGTTTGACAAAATCCAACACCCCTGAAGCTACAAACTCTCAGAAAACTAGGACTAGAGGAAAATATCCTCAAGTTGATAAAGAACTTCCACAAAATATCTACAGCTTAATGAAACTGGATGCTTTCTCCCCAAGATCAGGAACAACACAAACATGTCCTTTATCATCATTATTATTTAATATTACATCTGAAGTTCTAGCTAGTGCGATAAGACAATAAAAGGGAATAAGGAGTATACAGATAAGGAAGGAAGAAATAAACCATCTTTGTGTATAGATGACATGAATGTCTATAAAGAAAATTTTTTTAAAAAAGAACATCCAAAAGAAGAAATAAAACTCTTCTGTAACTAATAAAATGATAAAAACAAAATTTGTGTATACATAGAAGGGACAATACAATAGTATTCAGCCTTAAAAAGAAATGAAATTATGAGACATGCTACTACATGAATGAAACTTGAAAGCATTTTGCTAAGTGAAATAAGCCAGACACAAAAGGACAAACATTGCATAATTTCACTTATTTAAGGTGCCTAGAAATGGTTAATTCATAGAGACAGAAAATAGAGTTTACCAGGGACTAGGGAGAGAGGAAAATAGGGAGTTATTTTTTCATGAGTACGGAGTCTCTGTTTGAATGATGAACAAGTTCTGAAAATGGATAATGATTATTAAATCATTGCACAACTTTATGAATATATTACATTTAATGCCACCAAATTGTATATTAAAATATAGTTGACATGGTAAATTTTATGTATATTTTACCACAATAAAAATTTCCAGTAGAGGCGTATCCTATAAAATATCCAACCAGTACTCCTCAAAATTGTCAAGGTCATCCAAAACAAGGCTGTGAAACAGTCACAGCCAAGAGGAGCTTAAAGAGATATAACAGCTTTGTAAAGTGATTATATTAGTCTGTTCTCACACTGCTATAAAAAATACCCGAGACTGGGTAATTTATAAAGGAAAGAGGTTTAATGGACTCAAAGTTCTGCATGGCTGGGGAGGCCTCAGGAAACTTAACAATCGTGGCGGAAGGGGAAGCAGGCATGTCTTACATGGTGGCAGGAGAGAGAGCAAGTATGTGAAAGAGGAAATGTCAGACACTTATAAAACCATCAGATCTCATGAGAGATCACTCCCTATCACGAGAACAGCCTGGGGGACACCACTCCCATGATCCAATCACCTCCCACCAGGTCTCTCCCTTAACACGTGGGGATTATGGAGATTACAATTCAAGATGAGGTTTGGGTGGGAACACAAAGCCTAACCATATCAGTGACATACCGGACCAAACCCTAGAATAGGAAAAGACATAGTAAAAAACAAGGATTCTGAATAAACTATAGACTTCAGTTAAACTAATTTCAACAATTTAACCATATTAATGTAAGATCTTAATAATAGCGAAAACTAGGTGCAGGGTATATGGGAACTCTCTCTACGGTATTCTCAGTTTTTCTGCAAATGTAAAACTTATAAAAAATTAAATCTTTTTTTTTTTTAACTTAAAAGGGATTTTCTTCTTCAACAAAATTGTGAGCTAGATGATCTGGGACACCCTTCCACTGCACAACGACCAGATTCTGGAAAACAAAAGAAATACTTACTTAACGCATTACTGAACTTGCAGAAAGTAGGAGAAATTTCCATGTGTCCTCCTGACATCTCATTCTCCAGATCTCTTCCCCACAAATAAACAAAACCTTCTGATAGTAGGCATTTAAGAATAAAAAGGTTAAGCTGAGAAAATGCCCCAGGGAACTATATTCAGAAAACAAGACTTACATCAACAGCAATATAGAAGAGCTGAATGCTGAGACCTCTGTGCTAATCTAGAAACCAAAAGAGGCTAAAAGTCGTTTAGACTGGTAGTGCCCCAATGGTCTTAGCAGATTCAAACACAAATCTTCTTCAAGAAAAAATTTCTAGTTAAGCCCACTAGATTCCCAGGTTAAGATTAAGAAAATGTGAGTTCACCATCAAAAATCACCAGACATAAAGGAAGCAAGTCACCGTAAGTGCAAAATTAGAAGAAATAACAAATATTTAGACTTCCAAGAAATTCAGATATTAAAATTTTATCAGCTGTGAAATAGAGAAAATCTATTCAGAAAGAAATAGAAATAAGGGACAGAATCACAACAATGAGCAAGCAACAACAGCCCATCAGGAATGACCAGGCAAATGTGATAAATAGTCAAATGAAGCTTTAAGATATTAAACACATATTTGTTGAAATGAAAATACTCAATGGACAGGTCGAATGGCAGATTATAAACAGATAATTAGTAAACCATAACATATCTGAAAAAATTATTCAGAATGAACAGAGAATGGTTAAACAGTACTGAAGTTAGACTGAAAAGATCTGACATATAAAATAATCGGATTTCAAGAAGGATAGATTTGAAAAATTGAGAAGCAATATTATAAAAGTTAATTCCTTAGAATTTTCCAGAATTTAGGAAAGATATAAATGTATAAATTCAAGAAGCATGGTGCATCACAAAGAGGATAAATTTTCAAATATATTCCTGGAGCTGTCATATATGCCAAAACACCAAAGAAAAAAGAGATCTTTAAAGCAGCCAAGAGGAAAAAAAGACAAATAACCTACAAAGAAGCAATTAAAGTAGGTGTTTTAACAGCTACAATGAAAGCCAGAAAGACAGTAAAATAATTAGCAGAATTTGATGATAATAAGCCCCATTATAATGAAAATTTGGATCAAGCATGCTTGGTTATTAATGACCACTTACTTACTAATGAATGGCAGCCTTCTGTCTAGTTCTATTCTCAAACTGGGTAGGACAAACTTCTATCTTCTGAATTTATAAGGTAGGGGACATAGTAAGGCTTGGTGGGAAAAGTCAGCACTCTATCTCAGGAAACAGGGAGCCTGAGGATGACTCCTTTATTGCCAGTATTCTTATAGCCCTATCTCTTTTGATTAGACCGACGCAATGGGACCCAGCTAAATACGAGATCACTACAATTGCTGCCACTGTTCTAGAAGTCCTAGCCAGTGAGACAGGATCCAGAATTGGCACCATTTGACATTTATTTTGGAGCAGATAGCCACCACCACCACCATGGGATGCCAAACCACAACCAGGATGAGCAAATATTTTAATTATAGAGCCACACCACTGGAACTTCTAGTCAATCAGCTAGACAGGCTCAGGTGACTCATTTCTTTAATTATCACAATAAGCCCCTCTTCTTTTCACTAAGTTAAAAATATTCATCCTCACTAATCTTAGTATGAGGGGATTTTATTGTATCTTAAAAGTGATCAAAGAAAATAATTTCAGTTTAGAACTGTGCACTCGTTCACCAATAGTGTATTGCAAGATGAGGGTGAAATAAAGATATCTTTAGATAAATAAAACCTAAGAGATTTGGCACACACATATGCCTACCAAAGGCACTTCTAAAGTACATGCTTTAGGAAGAAAAAAAACACTAGTGGAGTATTTTGAAACACCAGAAGAATGGTGAGCAAACAAGATGATAAACATGCATGTAGGTCTAAATAAATAATTTATCTAAAGGTCCTACTAATAATAATGTCTAGTTTGTGGAGTTTATCAGAAAAAGAAGACTAAAACATTGGATTCTCATCCAACTAAGAATAGAAGGGAACTTCTTCAACCTAATAAAGGGCATCTCAAAAAAACCCTACATCTAACATTATTTAATGATTAAAAAATCAAATGCCTTCCTCTTAATGTCAAACAAGACAGGCATTTCCACTGTCATCACTATTTATAATCATACTGAAGAACTGAAGGTTCCACCTTGTATAATGAGGTCAATCAATCGATAATCTTAGAAATGAAGAAATAAAACTTTCTGTTCATAGATGACATGATATGTGCTTAGAAAATGCCAAAGACTACAAAAAATTCATGAAACTAGTTGGCGGGTTTAGCAAAGGTTTAGGATGCGAGGTCAACATACAAAAATTAATTATACTTCTATATGCCATCCTATAAAATTCTATTCTATAAAATTGATTATAGTTTTATATACTATAAAATTTGATTTCTAATTATTCATAATTAGTATGTTCATAATTAGTATGAACAATTGGAAATCAAATTTTAACATGCAGTACTATTTATAATAGCAATGCTTAGGTATAAATCTACCAAAACATGTACAACATTTGTATGCTGAAAGCTGCAAAACATCATCAGAAAATATCAAAGATAACTAAACAGAAAGATATATTGTGTTCATGGATTGGTGGACTCAATATTGCTAAGATGTCAGTTCTCTCCAATCAACATCCCAGCAAAACTTTTGTAGAAATTTATCATCTGATTCCAAAATTAGATGGAAAGACAATAGAATGACTAGCCAAAACAATTTTGAGAAAGAATAAGAATAGCAATGTTGAAGAATTAACAATCACTGATTCCAAGACTACAGTAATTAAGATGGTTTAGTGCTGATAAAAAGTGCAGACATGTAAATCAATGGAAAAGAAGAGACAGTCCAGATGTAGACCCACAAGTTTTAATAAAATGAAATGGAGAAAGGATAGTTTTTTAACAAATACTGCTGGGATAATTGTAAATCCATATTTTAAAAAAGCTAATCTTGATCCATATATCACACCGTATAGAAAGTGATTTGACAGTGTCTCATAAAGTTAGACATATACTTATAATACAACACAGCAATCTAGGTAATTGCCCAAACAAATGTAAGCTTGTGTCAAACACAAAAGACTATGTACTGAATTATTTCACTAATATTAAATTATGGAAAAGGTAAAACTATACTGACGAAAACTAGATAGATGTTTGCCTAGAATTGGGAATGGGAGGAAGGCGCTGACTGCAAGGGGCCACAGGGAACTTCTGGTCATGTTCTATATATTGATCATGGTCATGGATACATGACTGCATATAAATGCCAAAGCTTACTAAACTGTACACTTAAAATAGGTAAATTTTATTGTATGTAAATTATTCCTCAATCAAACTAGGGAAAAATAAATTGGCTAAATTATTCCTTAACCTTCCTCGAATTCAGTTCGACTTACTTGAGTCACTTTTTGACTAAGAGTCATCCATATCCACCCTTCTTCATACAGTACTGTCTTCTGTATCATCAACTGTTGTTCAGCCTTTATTAAGAGTGCACCACTATTTTCTCCAGAATTTTCTTCCATGCCTCTAAATAACACCCATTCTACAAGTTTTGATGGAAATGTTCAAGCAATTATAATCATATTACCTCTGCTGCTTGCCTGACTGTAAGATGCCTGACTTCAGATATATTAAAATGTGAAAAAAATGCACATCTTGGAATTGAAATCTGATAGAAGGGAACAAGGTTTAAATACTCGTGAAATAAACTTTGTTATTATTATGTAATAATCTCTTTATCTCCAGTAATGCTTTTTGGTTGGTCATTTTTACCCGATATAAATATAACTAAGACAACACTCTTTTGATTTTCCTGGTATATCTTTCCCCCACCTTTTTACTTTGAGAGATCAACGTTGCTTTTATAATTAAAGGGCTCTAGAGACCTAGTGTTGGTGTTCAGCAGTGTCGATGATGACTGATGGAGGTAGTTATTTGACAGAGCAGTAACAGTACCTTTAAGATAAGACTTGTTAGTGTACAAGATACACCTCCAGGGACTCCCAGAAATACTTGGGGAACATTGCAGAAGTGGCTCATGTCCTCTGCAAGCACGTGGAGCAAAAGCCAGTGACATCTGAGTATTAATGTAATAATGATTCCTGTCTCTGTCCTCAGTTGACTTAATTCAGAATACATATATACAACATATAAAAATGTACTTAAAAGCCAGGAAGGATTCTACTAACATGTTAGCCTGGATTATTACAAATAATCAAATCTGCATGTTCTATTTCACTACAAATAACACATATTACCTTTGGAATATTTAGAACACCACAAGTAAAATGAGAGAAAAATAAGATAACCCATCTAAAATATAATGGAAAGATTGAGCACTAGGCAGACTGGAAAAAAGCTTCTGAAGTTGGCAAGAAAGAAGTCACTGATAGCCTCAGGAAAGACATTTATAGTAAAGTTCAAGAACTAGGAGCCATATTAGAAGGAAATTAGTAGAAAGCAATTACTCTCAACAATACGCTGAGGAATTTGTGACAAAGGATAGTTGCATATTTCTTTTGAATCAGTCCATATCCAAAAATCTAAGGCTTAGGCCTGACCAACTAAATTGCCTCATGCTGATTTATTTCTGTAGGTCACTTTAAATTTTTACCATATCATCTCTTTTTATTAGATTTTTTTTCACTTTTTGTTAGATTTCATTTCAAATAAGTAGTTTTAAATCACAATTTTAATCATGGTCAAAAATTACTTTTAATATTATTTGAGTCCTTTTAAATTAATGTAACCTTAAAAGAAACTATTATTCACAACTCAAGAAAGCTGTAGATTAGAATTCTGAAAAGTGTACACTGTTAATTCAGAGTACTAAGATGATGTTATATTTTTCCCCAATGGTTTTATAAAAATATCAGAAATTGTGGTTTTATAAAAATACCGGAAATTGAGTAATAAACGCTATTTTTATTTTTTACTTGCAAATAGTCAAAGCTAAATATTTTTTGCAGCATCCTTAGAAACTGACTATTCATTTTTTAACAGACTAGTCATGGCTGTCTTGAGAGGAAGTAATCAAAATCAAAACTATAGCATGTACATTAATTTAATTAAAACAAGCTTATATTTTTATTTTTTCTTGACAAACTTTGGGTTCAATCAGCTGTGGTCATGGTATTGACATTCTAGAAACCTCAGTGGTGCTCCCTGTACTTAAGGGGTCCTTCTGATCTATTTGTGCAGAAAGGGGCTGTGAGCACCTAAATATTGTGCCCTACCTCATGGGAATTCAAATATTTGCTTACCACTTTTACATAATTCCTCTAAGAACAGGAAAGTCTGGGAAAGACAGTTTAGATAATGCACCAAGTGGGAGAGAAGATGGAGAAGAGAAAATAGCAATTTAAAGATATTTAGAAATGTATTTTCCAAAGAACTCTCATATAGTATGAAACTATGTATCAGAGCTCAATTTTCATTAACTCACCAAACATCTTATTTTAGAGTTTGGTGGGAGTAACTAAAATTTGCTGCATAAAAAGGTAATTTCTAAAATTTTAAAATAATATATCTCTGATGTGACAACAAATATGTTTGCTGCTTTCCAGTAACCTGATAGAAAATATCATCTGGTAAAAATACTGAAAATAACAGATAATAAACAAGAACAGAAGTGCCATCAGCCACTGCATTGTCAAAAGAACAGTAAATTATTTAAATAGGTTTCTACTAATAGAAGACAAACGGCAATGCTTGAAATAGAAATACAGGGCGGGGCACGGTGGCTCACGCCTGTAATCCCAACACTTAGGGAGGCCAAGGTGAGTGGATCGCCTGAGGTCAGGAGTTCGAGACCAGTCTGGCCAACATGGTGTAACCCCATCTCTACTAAAAGTACGAAAAAAAAAAAATTAGCTGGGCGTGGTAGTGGGCACCTGTAATCCCAGCTACTGGGAAGGCTGAGGCAGGAGAATTGCTTGAACCCAGGAGGCGGGGATTAGTTAAGATCGTGCCATTGCACTCCAGCCCAGACGACAGGGCGAGGCTCTGTCTCAGAAAAAAAAAAAAAAAAAAAAAATACAGCAATTAACTTCTGGCTGCGCCTTTATCTAACACTTCATTACTCAACACTTTCCAACCCACTCCTGTCTAGGATTCCTTCTCAAATTGCACATGCCAAATTCCTGGAAATGAAGTTCATTCACAAAGTGTTAAAGTTGCAGGTTTTTTCGTTCTTGTTCATTTTAGAATAGCTTTAAGCTCACTTACAGGGATGTCTTTAGACCAAAAGGTTTCTTACGTACTTATCTTGCATCCTCTTCTCACCCAATCTCAAATACTAAAGAAGATGATAATAGTGTCTAAAATGGCTTGTTAACAAAGTTACGTACTGGGACTTAGAGAAACTGAAATAAAGCATTTTGTAGAGAACTCAACTTGATACTTTCTTTGAAATAACATTTTGAATTAAAGAAATACACAATGACAAAAAGAAGTTTTCTCTTTCACATAGAGGATATTAATCCAATCTTTGTGCCTATATTGAAAATGATTTTTTGAAACTAGAATTTTTTTAGTTCAATATTATGGTAACTGCTAAGTCTGATTATTTATGACATTTGCAAAAACTATGGATAATGACCTGTAGCTAGGCCTTTTTCTTGCCTAACTAAAGACACAGAGATCAGTCAGGGCTTTTCCTGCTGTTCTCCCATTCTCTCCATTCAAAGAAGTCTTACACAATATGCAGATACTACCACACTGGCTGCACTCCAGCTCTTGGGTGGTTTCAGTCCTCTGCATGTGACATAACTTTTTTTATATTCACGTGGAACTACATACTCTAACTTTTTGAGGGCAAACTGAGAGGTTTTTGCCTGTAATAAGATATCTTCTTTAAAGGAGGATGGCATTCTAACTCCCTTGTAATTGCATTTTGTGCTGAAATATTCAACAGTGATGATTTCCTATCATGACTTCATTATCTCACTTGAGACAGGTTTATTAGGTAGGTCTTTGTCCTTTCCTAGACACAATAAACAGAAACCTGGCATAAATTTCGGAACAACATTACTTTGGATCTACACATCTCTTATGTATTGTTATAATGTGAGATTTATCTTTCTTAGAAAGGTACACAAAATCGAGGTAAGACTCACTCTTGAATTATGATTAACATCCACAAATCATCATCTTTTCCTCAAGAGAGGGAAAACATTATTTGTTGTATCTTAAGTTTCTGGGGTTTGGCAGCCTATGAAGGGAAAACTGACCACTGGTCTTTGAAACAGTGACTCTCAGTGAAGCTATGGAAATATTTTGCCATTGCCGTTCTTCTACTCCATTGCCTTACCAACTCCATTGCCACACATACTAAAAATACCTTTCTTTAAGCACTCATCGTATGTCACATTCTTGCCTGGTCTTGGCTTCAGCTACCTCTCAGTTAATCTATTGTCTTCTAAAGTAAATTATTTAAATAGGTTTATACTAATGGAAGACAAACCAAACCCCTTCCATGACCATTGTCACTTTAGTCAGGGACCTTTTAAAGATCAATACAAGCTCAAGGCCTAGTGAAATGAATAAAAAAAAGTATGATATTTATGGGACCAGGATTGCTGTATTCCCCAGCAGAATGAAACTAATGGTTGAAACTCTAAATTAGGCTAAATAAAAGTTCAGACTCACCAGGTCACGAGGCTATTCTAGATTAAATGAGTAGAATCTGAAATTAGTTGGTGTGAAAGGCATGAGAACCTTCCAGGCATCCATGGGCCCACAATATGGCTGCCTTCTTACATAGCCCCTTACCACTAGTGCCTACTCAACACGACATATACTTTATCTCAGTTACTAATTTCAAATGCCTTTCCCATTGCTGTTTCTGGAATCCTTAATAGGAATCCAGTCTACTTGGTTGTTCTCCAAAATCATCCTATCATTAACAGGCCAAAGGTTATGTGGGACATGTGCCCTTGAACACTGTAATTTGAATCTCTGGACATTACACACTTGCCAACAGGGAATCATAAAAAATAATGTATGTATATATTTTGCATATTAATGCAGAAATAATATTTAGCAACAAAATATTTAGCATCTATGCACCAGACTTTGTACTAAGCATTGGGGATACAAAGATAAACAAATAAACTAGGGTCCCTGGGCTCAGATTCTTGAAAAAGAAATATACACATAAGTAATTTCACTACAATATAAGAACTATAAGCAAAAGTGACACCGGGACCTATGAGAGCACAGGGGAGGGACACCTCACTTTCAACCTAAAGGAGAGGGGAGTAAGGGAGGGTTTCTCTGAGAAGGTAAAGCCTTAACCGATTCTTGACAAATGAACAGATGTTCTTTAGGTTAAAAAGAGAGAAATGAGAAATGGGGTTCAACTTCTGGTATGGCTTAGTAATTTACTGGACCAACCTATTTGCAGATAACTATAAATCTGGACACACACACACACACACACATATATATGCACTCACAAGTATATACACGTGTGTGTATATATATACACACACACACATATATATGTGTGTATATGTGCTTATATACATATACACGTGTGTGTATACACACACATACGCACAGAAAGCCACCTGTAAGCACTGGAGAATGACCAAGAACAGGCAATTTATGAAAGGAAAATGATACTTGGGTGAAGGGAATAGCAGGGGGTGAGTTTCCTATTTTAATAGCTTTAGTCTGAGGGAAAGCTGCAGTTGGTACAACAGAGGGTTGCTAAAACACTCATAGAAAACCCATAGTCTTTCAGGCCTAAAGAACATGAGAGCAAATTTGGAGCAACTAGACAAGAGAGCATCAGAGAGGGAAATCCCAAAATTATGTGTATAAAGTCTGCCCAAATCTCTAGCTGACCCCTGAATTACACATGCATGGGCAGATTTCAAGCAGCTCATTTAATGATGAATATCAGATTTGAGCTGTTTCCCAAGAGACAAATTTTGCAGGTTGAGTCTGACCAAGTTAATTCCATGCCATAACAACTCTTTGGAAGAATCCAAGACAATTCATAGTCTCTACAACATAAGCATTCATATTATCTAAGATACAATCCAAATTTACTTGACATACAAAGAAATAATGAAATGAGATTCATTCTCAAAATAAAAAATCATCAACAGAGACTGACCTTGAGAAGATCCAGATGTTGGAATTAACCAACAAGGAATTTAAAGCAGTTATTATAACTACTCATGGAAACATTGAAAAATTCACTTGATGGGCCGAACAGCAGAATAGGGGTGACAAGGAAATGGTTAGTGAACCTGAAGATAGGTCCGTAGAAATTATTCAATCTGAACCAGAAAAAAAAAAAGAGAAAATGGTTAAAATATGAACGCAGGGACTTGTGAGGCAATATCAGTAATTCTAATGTATGTGACATATGAGTTATTGTAAAAATCACAGGAGGAAGAAAAAGATAGAATGAGGCAGAAGAAACATTTAAAGAAATAATAGAAAGAAATTTCCCAGATATGGTGAAATAAGAAGCTAAGTGAACACCAAGCAGTATAAATACAAAGGAAAGAAGCCATGCCCACATGCCATAGTCATATTTCTGAAAACGAAAGATGAGAAAAAAAATTTTTTTTTTTTTTGAGACGGAGTCTCGCTCTGTCGCCCAGGTTGGAGTGCAGTGGCGCAATCTCGGCTCACTGCAAGCTCCACCTCCCAGGTTCACACCATTCTCCTGCCTCAGCCTCCCGAGTAGCTGGGACTACAGGCGCCCACCACCTCGCCCGGCTAATTTTTTGTATTTTTAGTAGAGACGGGGTTTCACCGTGTTAGCCAGGATGGTCTCGATCTCCTGACCTCGTGATCCGCCCGACTCGGCCTCCCAAAGTGCTGGGATTACAGGCGTGAGCCACCGCACCCGGCCAATGAGAAAATCTTGAAGGCAGTCAAAGAAAATTGGCACATAATTTATACATGGCAACAGTGATTTGAATCATAACTGACCTGTCTTCAGAAATAATAGAAGTGAGCAGACAATGGAACATCTCTAAAGTACTGAGAGGAAAAATCATCAACCCTGAGTTGTTTATTTAGCAAAAATATGTCAATAATGAAGAAAAATAGACATTTTTGCATCAAAGGAAACTATGCAAATTTTTCATCAGGTCACCTATACTACAAAGAATGCTATAGAAGTTCTTCAGGCTGAGATGAAATCAACTGTTTCTCTCTGGGTGCCCAGGAGCTGGAATCTCAATTATCGTGATTCCTATGATGCAATTTCCATCCCTAACAAACCACTTCCAGGACTAGGAGCACTTCACAAACTTTCCAAGACATAACAGATGTCAATGCAAGTTATCTTAATCCCCTCCTTTTATATAAAAAACTTAAAATTTTAAGATAATTTTATATTCACATTGAGTTGTAAGAAATAATACAGAGATTCTATGCACCTTCACTCAGTTTCATCCAATAGTGGTATCTTGTAAAATTATAACACAATATCACAATTAGGATATTGACATCGGTACAGACAAGGTACAGAACATTTCCATTACCAGCATGGATGTCTCATGTTGATGTCTATAAATATATGCACTTTTCTAACATCCTCTATCTTCTTTAGTGAAATCTCTTAAAGTTTTTTGCCCATATTTAAATTGGATTTTTTTTTTACTGTTGGGTTTTAAGAGCTCATTATATGTTCTATATACTAATCCTTTATAAAAAGCGTTGCTTGTAAATATTTTCTGCCACTTGTATTTTCACCCTCTTAACATATTCTTTCATGGAGCAAATGTTTTTAATTTTGATGAAGTCCAGTTTATCAGTTTTTCTTTTTATAGATCATGCTTTTGCTATTAAATCTAAGAACTCTTTGCCTGGGCCTAAATCCTGAAGATTCTCACCTGTGTTTTTTCTAAAAGTTTTACACTTTTACACTTTATGTTTAAGTCTGCAGTCCAATTTGAATTACTTTTGTAAAAGGTATGGAACTTAGGTCAAAGTTTTTGTTTTGTTTTGTTTTGTGTTAGTTTATTTTCTTCCTTTTTTTTGCCTGTAGGTTTCCAATTGCTCTGGAACCATTTGTTGAAAAGGCTATATTTATCCCATTTAATTGCTTTTGCATCTTTATCAAAAAATCAATTAGGCATATTTTTCTGGCTCTCTTTCTGGGTTCTCTGTTATATTCCACTAATCTATGTGTCTATCCCTCTGGCAATAGGACATACCCTGATTACTATATATACATAATAAGTATTGAAACTGAGTAGACTTATCCTCAATTTATTTTTCTTTTTAAAAAATTTTTAACCTGTTTTAGTTCCCTTGGATTTTCATTCAAATTTTAGAATAATCTCACTAATATCCACAAAACAACTTGCTGGGATTGTGATAGGAATTGTATTAAATCTGTATATTAATTTGGGGAGAAATGTTGTCTTTATTATGTTGATTTTTCAATCCATGAACACAATATGACTTTCCATTTATTCAGATCCTTTTTGAAATCTTTCATCAGTGTTTGTGCGGATTTCACCATACAAGTCCTACGCATATTTGGTTAAATTTACACCTAAGTATTTCTTTTTCTGAAAGAGAGAGATTGTAAATGGTATCATATTTTTACTCTTGGAGCCCAAGTGTTCATTGCTAGTATACAGAAATACAATTTCTTTTCTATTTTATTTTGCATTTTTTGAGACTTGCTTATCTCAATTATTAGATGGAGATTTCTGGTAGATTTCTTAGGATTTTCTACGCAGACAAATGTCATCTACAAATAGTGACAGTTTTATTTTTTCCTTTAAGATTTTTATGCTTTTAATTTCCTTTTCCTGGCTTACTGTGCTGTCTAGAACTTTCCACATTATGTTGAATAAGACTGTATAGAATGGATGGGGTTGGTTTCTTCTACCTGCAAATGTCCTAAAGAAAAACGTGTGGATGAGTCATAAAGCATATCCCAAATGTGTTCTCAATCAAGGTGATTCACCTTGGGAATAACATGGTAGAGAAATGGGTTAGAAGAGTCAAGACTTTGGACAGGATATCAGAGGAGCAAATGGAAGTTGAGCTGACTTAATTCTGGGGCTTTAAGTCCTTCTTTTTGTGCAAAGGTTAGACTCATTTAAAAGATCTGGAAAAGGATAGATGCCATCCTGAGCTCCAGGAAACACCATTTGCAATCCTGCCTCAGCCCATCCCTAGCAAGAGCCAGACATCCATCTTAGCGCAGTCACAGCTTAATTCTGGCAAACTCATAAGCCACCTTCTCCTCTGAAGAATGAGCTGAGATACCCCAAATCATACTTGAGCTCACTCCCTGCTTCTCTCCTACCTCTCTCAGGCATCTTCTTCCAATCTCAGTTCAAAAATTCACTTTCATTGGAACTTCTTCTTGCCGATTGAGAGCCTTCACTATATCTGCTTTTCTGAAGAAACCCTGAGTATTTATTGTGGTTGGTTAGATCTCAAAATACATTAAACTCTATGAGAAGCAAGTAGGCAATGTTTATATTAAGTACTACCAAATTTGTATTTGGCACTGCCATGTATCCTGATTCCCACTTATGGTAGGCACTCCACTCAGCTTAACTGACCAATTGTCTTTCCCAAGTTGTAGCCCTGTTGTATTATGAATGCTTTCATATTATGAATCAGAATGATGGGGCCCAGAATCCAGCTACGGACATCCAATGGTTCCTACAACAACATGCTGTCCAGCTGAATGTCTTTAGAGTAGCACTTCTGACTCCAAGTTGTTCATTGCCCCAAAGCTATTACTAGTTTATCCACAGTCTTCTCTGTGCTTGGTTCCTTCGTGACAACTATCACCATAATCTGGGTCACACTATCTCAACCTTTGCCTTATCTTGGCAGTTGCTTTGTCCAGGTTTTCCTTCCACCCACAACCAGGCAACTGTTGCTCTAAAAACCTCTGCTGAAGGGATGGGACTTGGCTGACACTTCCCCCTTAAAAAGCTGGGAAAGAAGCTGGGTGCAGTGGCACATGCCTATAGTCCCAGCCTACTTGGGAGGCTGAGGTGGGAGGATCATCTGGGCCCATGAGTTTGAGTGTAGCTTGGGCAACATAGCAAGAGGGGAAAAGGCCAGAAAACACTTTCACCTGAACCTGGGATGCAGGCTCAGAAGCCTCAACACAGTTCTTTAGGCATACATTATGAGTTGCTTGCCATTAGCAATTCCTGCCTTTTAACCTTCCCCTCTTAGGGTTACAGGATTCTCCCCCAACATACAAATATGTCAGAAAATTGCCCTTCATGAAAATTGTCCATTCATGTCCATGCTTCCAAAATATCTACTCTTTTAACCCTCACTCCTTTCCCCATCCCCAATTTCTATTCATTCAGTGGAGGTCTCTTAATCTGGGAGGAGATAAGCTCTCCCAGAATATCTGCATTTAGAAGATTATCACTAATGCGTGGAAGACAGTAAAACAATTCAAAAAAAAAAGAAAAAAAAATATATATATCCAGATAGATAGATAGAAAAACTAGTAAGTAAATCAATAAACAAAACAAGCAAACAAACAAGGTGAAGATACTGAGTAGACTGAGTTGGGGTGATAGTAACAGTCATTGTGGATGCGGTCTAGGTATTGTGTTAAACAGGGGCAAACAGTTCTGCTAACAAAGACGTATCTAACTTTCCTGTAATTCTGCTTTTTATGTTCCAAGTGTATTCTTAATTTTTTAAAAAAAGAAAATAAACAAAAATTTTCTTATTAGACTTTGTATACATTGTATAATAGAAGCAAGTGTTTTCCTAATGATTTTTTTTCTAATTTCACATTTGGCCAAATATCCAAATATGATGATGTCCTACCTAATATGGCATCACTGGAGTATATAATACACAATTCACACATTTAAAGTGAACAATTCAGTGGTTTTTCACAGAGTTTTGCAAGCATCACCACAATCAATTTTAGAAAATTTTTATTACCCAAAAAGAAACCCCATGCCCATTAAGACTCACTTCCCATTTCCCTCCACCCACCTAGCTGTAAGAAACCACTAATTTCTGTCTCTATGGATTTGCCTATTCTGGAAATTTTATATAAATGGAATTATACAACATAGTCCTTTGTGATTGGCTTCTTTCATTTAGCACAGTGTTTTCAAGGTTCACCTTTGTTGTAGCATTTATCAATCCTTCATTCACTTTTATGGTAAATAATATTCCATTATATAGATATATCACATGTATTTATCCATTCATCAGTTGATGGAAATTTGGATTATTTCCATTTTTTGGCAATTATGGATAATGCTGTTATGAACATTCACGTACAAGCTTTAGAGTGAACATATGTTTTCCGTTCTCTTGGATATATATCTAGGAGCAGAATTCCTGGGTCATATGATAACTCCATGCTTAACCATTTCAAGAACTACCAAACTGTTTTCCAGAGTGATTGCATCATTTTACATTCTCACTAGCAGTGTAAGAGAGTCCCAGTTTCTCCACATCCTCACTAACAGTTGTTATTGTCCATGTTGTGTAGATAACCATCTCATGGGTGTGAAGTGGTATCCCATTGTAGTTTGGATTTGCATTTTCCTGATGGCTAAAGATGTTAAAAGTTTTTTCATATGCTTATTGTCCATTTTTACGTTTTCTTTGGAGAAATGTCTATTCAGATCCTTTGCCCATTGGATCCATTGGATCTAAATCCTTTGATCCCTTTTAAATATAGGTTATTTATTTTCTTATTTATTGGGTTGTAGGAGTTTTTGTATATTCTAGATACAAGGTCTTTATCAGACAGATACATGATTTAAAATAAAATAATTTTCTCTGACTCTGTGGGTTGTCTTTTCACTATCTTGACGGCAAAATGTGTTTCTAAGGTGTCAGTTCATTTCATCTAAATTGTAAAATTTATTGGTATGAAGTTGTTCATAATATCCTCTTACTATACTTCTAGTTAATACAAGATCAGAGAGAAATCCTCTTTTTCTGCTCATATTGGTAATTTTGCCATTTCTCCTTTTTCACTTGATTAGTCCTGCTAGGAGTCTATCAATTTCATTAATTTTTCCAAAATACCAAATTTTAGCATGTTAATTTTTCTCTACAATATATTTATTTTGTTTTGGATAAATTCCTCGACACATACACCCTCCCAACACTAAACCAGGAAGAAGTCGAATCTCTGAATAGACCAATAACAGGCTCTGAAATTGTGGCAATAATCAATAGCTTACCAACTAAAAAGAGTCCAGGACCAGATGGATCCGCAGCCGAATTCTACCAGAGGTACAAGGAGGAACTGGTACCGTTCCTTCTGAAACTATTCCAATCAACAGAAAAGAGGGAATCGTCCCAAACTCATTTTATGAGGCCAGTATCATTCTGATACCAAAGCCTGGCAGAGACACAACCAAAAAAGAGAATTTTAGACCAATATCCTTGATGAACATTGACGCAAAAATTCTCAATAAAATACTGGCAAACCAAATCCAGGAGCACATCAAAAAGCTTATCCACCATGATCAAGTGGGCTTCATCCCTGGGATGCAAGGCTGGTTCAACATACGCAAATCAATAAATGTAATCCAGCATATAAACAGAACCAAAGACAAAAACCACATGATTATCTCAATAGATGCAGAAAAGGCCTTTGACAAAATTCAACAACGCTTCATGCTAAAAACTCTCAATAAATTAGGTATTGATGGGACGAATCTCAAAATAATAAGAGCTATCTATGGCAAACCCACAGCCAATATCCTACTGAATGGGCAAAAACTGGAAGCATTCCCTTTGAAAACTGGCACAAGACAGGGATGCCCTCTCTCACCACTCCTATTCAACATAGTGTTGGAAGTTCTGGCCAGGGCAATCAGGCAGGAGAAGGAAATAAAGGGTATTCAATTAGGAAAAGAGGAAGTCAAATTGTCCCTGTTTGCAGATGACATGATTGTATATCTAGAAAACCCCATTGTCTCAGCCCAAAATCTCCTTAAGCTGATAAGCAACTTCAGCAAAGTCTCAGGATACAAAATCAATGTACAAAAATCACAAGCATTCTTGTACACCAATCACAGACAAACAGAGAGCCAAATCATGAGTGAACTCCCATTCACAATTGCTTCAAAGAGAATAAAATACCTAGGAATCCAACTTACAAGGGACCTGAAGGACCTCTTCAAGGAGAAATACAAACCACTGCTCAATGAAATAAAAGAGAATACAAACAAATGGAAGAACATTCCATGCTCATGGGTTGGAAGAATCAATTTTGTGAAAATGGCCATATTGCCCAAGGTAATGTATAGATTCAATGCCATCCCCATCAAGCTACCAATGACTTTCTTCACAGAATTGGAAAAAACTACTTTAAACTTCATATGGAACCCAAAAAGAGCCCGCGTCACCAAGTCAATCCTAAGCCAAAAGAACAAAGCTGGAGGCATCAAGCTACCTGACTTCAAACTATACTACAAGGCTACAGTAACCAAAACAGCATGGTACTGGTACCAAAATAAGGATATAGATAAATGGAACAGAACAGAGCCCTCAGAAATAACACCGCATATCTCCAACTATGTGATCTTTGACAAACCTGACAAAAACAAGCAATGGGGAAAGGATTCCCTATTTAATAAATGGTGCTGGGAAAACTGGCTAGCCATACGTAGAATGCTGAAACTGGATCCCTTCCTTACACCTTATACAAAAATTAATTCAAGATGGATTAAAGACTTAAATGTTAGACCTAAAACCATAAAAACCCTAGAAGAAAACCTAGGCATTACCATTCAGGACATAGGCATGGGCAAGGACTTCATGTCTAAAACACCAAAAGCAATGGCAACAAAAGCCAAAATTGACAAATGGGATCTCATTAAACTAAAGAGCTTCTGCACAGCAAAAGAAACTACCATCAGAGTGAACAGGCAACCTACACAATGGGAGAAAATTGTTGCAACCTACTCATCTGACAAAGGGCTAATATCCAGAATCAACAATGAACTCAAACAAATTTACAAGAAAAAAACAAACAACCCCATCAAAAAGTAGGCAAAGGACATGAACAGACACTTCTCAAAAGAAGACATTTATGCAGCCAAAAAACATATGAAAAAATGGTCATCATCACTGGCCATCAGAGAAATGCAAATCAAAACCACAGTGAGATACCATCTCACACCAGTTAGAATGGCCATCATTAAAAAGTCAGGAAACAACAGGTGCTGGAGAGGATGTGGAGAAATAGGAACATTTTTACACTGTTGGTGGGACTGTAAACTAGTTCAACCATTGTGGAAGTCAGTGTGGTGATTCCTCAGGGATCTAGAACTAGAAATACCATTTGACCCAGCCATCCCATTACTGGGTATATACCCAAAGGACTATAAATCATGCTGCTATAAAGACACATGCACACGTATGTTTATTGCGGCACTATTCACAATAGCAAAGAGTTGGAACCAACCCAAATGTCCAACAACGATAAACTGGATTAAGAAAATGTGGTACATATACACCATGGAATACTATGCAGCCATAAAAAATGATGAGTTCATGTCCTTTGTAGGGACATGGATGAAACTGGAAAACATCATTCTCAGT
>NW_026652289.1:100425338-100495022 GCF_009828535.3 Hylobates moloch | reverse complement strand
TACATTTATTGATTTGCGTATGTTGAACCAGCCTTGCATCCCAGGGAAGAAGCCCACTTGATTATGGTGGATAAGCTTTTTGATGTGCTGCTGGATTCGGTTTGCCAGTATTTTATTGAGAATTTTTGCATCAATGTTCATCAAGGATATTGGTCTGAAATTCTCTTTTTTGGTTATGTCTCTGCCAGGCTTTGGTATCAGGACGATGCTGGCCTCATAAAATGTATTAGGGAGGATTCCCTCTTTTTCTATCGATTGGAATAGTTTCAGAAGGAATGGTACCAGTTCCTCCTTGTACCTCTGGTAGAATTCGGCTGTGAATCCATCAGATCCTGGACTCTTTTTGGTTGGTAAGCTATTGATTATTGCCACAATTTCAGAACCTGTTATTGGTCTATTCAGAGACTCAACTTCTTCCTGATTTAGTCTTGGGAGGGTGTATTTGTCGAGGAATTTATCCATTTCTTCTAGATTTTCTAGTTTATTTGCATAGAGGTGTTTGTAGTATTCTCTGATGGTAGATTGTATTTCTGTGGGATCAGTGGTGATATCCCCTTTTTCATTTTTTATTGCATCTATTTGATTCTTCTGTCTTTTCTTCTTTATTAGTCTTGCTAGCAGTCTATCAATTTTGTTGATCTTTTCAAAAAACCAGCTCCTGGATTCATTAATTTTTTGAAGGGCTTTTTGTGTCTCTATTTCCTTCAGTTCTGCTCTGATTTTAGTTATTTCTAGCCTTCTGCTAGCTTTTGAATGTGTTTGTTCTTGCTTTTCCAGTTCTTTTAATTGTGATGTTAGGGTGTCAATTTTTGATCTTTCCTGCTTTGTCTTGTGGGCATTTAGTGCTATAAATTTCCCTCTACACACTGCTTTGAACGTGTCCCAGAGATTCTGGTGTGTCGTGTCTTTGTTCTCGTTGGTTTCAAAGAACATCTTTATTTCTGCCTTCATTTCATTATGTACCCAATAGTCATTCAGGAGCAGGTTGTTCAGTTTCCATGTAGTTGAGCGGTTTTGAGTGAGTTTCTTAATCCTGAATTCTAGTTTGATTGCACTGTGGTCTGAGAGACAGTTTGTTATAATTTCTGTTCTTTTACATTTGCTGAGGAGAGCTTTACTTCCAACTATGCAGTCAATTTTGGAATAGGTGTGGTGTGGTGCTGAAAAAAATGTATATTCTGTTGATGTGGGGTGGAGAGTTCTGTAGGTGTCTATTAGGTCCACTTTGTGCAGAGCTGAGTTCAATTCCTGGATATCCTAGTTAACTTTCTGTCTCGTTGATCTGTCTAATGTTGACAGTGGGGTGTTAAAATCTCCCATTATTATTGTGTGGGAGTTTAAGTCCCTTTGTAGCCCACTGCTCAATGAAATAAAAGAGGATACAAACAAATGGAAGAACATCCCATGCTCATGGGTTGGAAGGTAATTTATAGATTCAATGCCATCCCCATCAAGCTACCAATGACTTTCTTCACAGAATTGGAAAAAACTACTTTAAAGTTCATATGGAACCAAAAAAGAGCCCGGATCGCCAAGTCAATCCTAAGCCAAAAGAACAAAGCTGGAGGCATCATGCTACCTGACTTCAAACTATATTACAAGGCTACAGTAACCAAAACAGCATGGTACTGGTACCACGACAGAGACATAGATCAATGGAACAGAACATAGCCCTCAGAAATGATGCCACATATCTACAACTATCTGATCTTTGACAAACCTGACAAAAACAAGAAATGGGGAAAGGATTCCCTATTTAATAAATGGTGCTGGGAAAACTGGCTAGCCATATGTAGAAAGCTGAAACTGGATCCCTTCCTTACACCTTATACAAAAATTAATTCAAGATGGTTTAAAGACTTAAATGTTAGACCTAAAACCATTAAAATCCTACAAGAAAACCTAGGCAATACCATTCAGGACATAGGCGTGGGCAAGGACTTCATGTCTAAAACACCAAAAGCAATGGCAACAAAAGCCAAAATTGACAAATGGGATCTCATTAAACTAAAGAGCTTCTGCACAGCAAAAGAAACTACCATCAGAGTGAACAGGCAACCTACAGAATGGGAGAAAATTTTTGCAACCTACTCATCTGACAAAGGGCTAATATCCAGAATCTACAATGAACTCAAACTAATTTACAAGAAAAAAACAAACAACCCCATCAAAAAGTGGGCAAAGGACATGAACAGACACTTCTCAAAAGAAGACATTTATGCAGCCAAAAAACACATGAAAAAATGCTCATCATCACTAGCCATCAGAGAAATGCAAATCAAAACCATAGTGAGATACCATCTCACACCAGTTAGAATGGCCATCATTAAAAAGTCAGGAAACAACAGGTGCTGGAGAGGATGTGGAGAAATAGGAACACTTTTACACTGTTGGTGGGACTGTAAACTAGTTCAACCATTGTGGAAGTCAGTGTGGTGATTCCTCAGGGATCTAGAACTAGAAATACCATTTGACCCAGCCATCCCATTACTGGGTATATACCCAAAGGACTATAAATCATGCTGCTATAAAGACACATGCACACGTATGTTTATTGCGGCACTATTCACAATAGCAAAGAGTTGGAACCAACCCAAATGTCCAACAACGATAGACTGGATTAAGAAAATGTGGCACATATGCACCATGGAATACTATGCAGCCATAAAAAATGATGAGTTCATGTCCTTTGTAGGGACATGGATGAAACTGGAAATCATCATTCTCAGTAAACTATCACAAGGACAAAAAACCAAACACCACATGTTCTCACTCATAGGTAGGAATTGAACAATGAGAACACATGCACACAGGAAGGGGAACATCACACACCGGGGACTGTTGTGGGGTCAGGGGAGCGGGGAGGGATAGCATTAGGAGATATACTTAATGCTAAATCACGAGTTAATGGGTGCAGCACACCAACATGGCACATGGATACATATGTAACAAACCTGCACATTGTGCACATGTACCCTAGAACTTAAAGTATAATAATAATTTTAAAAAATTAAAAATATATATATATTTGTTTTATTGATTTCTGTTCTTAGCTTTATTATTACCTTTCTTCTACTTTATTTAGGTTTGATTTGCTATTCTTCTTATAGCTTATTTGAAAGTTAAAAAGTTGATATGTAGCCTTCCTTTTCTGAATATCTAGATATATTTAAGGCTAACAATTTTCTCTAGGTACTACTTTAGCTTCCTCTGACAAGTTTAGGTGATATGTTCAATATCAATCAGTTCAGATATTTTCTAATTTCTATAGTAACTTCTTCTTTGATCTATGAATTGTTTTTAATTATGTTTATAAACCCCCTCGGATTTTTCTTTCCTAATCATATGTTTTCTTTTTCATGGCCCTAACTCCTTTCTCCTGCTATGTTACCATTCTATTTTTCTTGCTTCAGTAGCCTTTTGAAAAGGCAAGTTGGAGCATTATACAGCATCTGAAGCCTTGCAAGATAAATTGTTGCCCTTGGGAAAAGATTAAAATCATCTCTCTGGAGAGCTATGATTAATAGTCTCTTCTTTCTCATCTGGCTAACGATGTTTGGACTTAGGTAACATGGGAGTTTACCCCGTTAGGAAAGCATACATCCTACCGACTGTTGGGAAACAACGGCTGGGAGACTCCATTTTCTCTCTCTTCAGGAGCTGCCGCTTTGGGTACAGCTGCAGGAAGTTTCTTGAATAGACTCCTTAACAAAACCACATTTGTCCTTGTGGGTTGTGTTTCAATCCAACATAACCTTTCCTTATCTTCTTCCACGAAGGCTTTTTTAAAAAGTTCTTTACTGTTCTTTAGTGTAGGGACTTACTGCACTGGGCCAATGTTTAAGTGTGTTTATTTCTGCCACTCCCCAATAACACCAACTTTTCTGCTGCACATAAGAGCTTATCTTTTCTCTTTTAAATTAAATATTAAATGCCCTGAACCATAATGTTTGCTTTTCTTTTTTTTTGACCACACATAGGTGGAGAGAAGTTTCTTGTTGCAAGCGGCAATAGAAAGGACAATTATTCTTAAGTTTTGATTTTTTATAGCCAGTTGTTTTGGGGCTGAATTTTCAAAAAATGAGTAGAGGTAGCCATGTGGCTGTGTGTCCTTTTCACTTAACCTCTCTGAGCCTTAGCTTCCTAATCTGAAAAATAGGGATAATAACATTTCCTACCTCACAAGCTTATTGTGAAGTATAAGAGTAATGAATATGAAGTATTAGGAGAGTGCCTGACATAGATTAGTTACTATTTTTATGGGACCACAAGAGAAGTACCAACTGATGACGGTGTCAACTGAAGAGGAAGGAGTGATATTTTAGTTCTTAGTTGGATGGTCATGTTTGAACTTTCAAATTCCAGACCCCAGGCTTCATCAAAGGGATTAGCAGGAAATTGAAACTATATCAATGTAATAGAAAAAGTTCACTTATCAAAAAAGAAAACATAGCTGACAAGAAAATTTGAGAACAGCCACAGAATATGATAAATTGGGGAAACCAATACAAACTCATTACTTAAACAAAGAACTATCTTTTCCACCTCTATCTCTAAAATCATCAGCATGTTTGCCCACCATCAACTCTCATGTGCACCTAGAACTGACATTAAAAATCTATTAAAGTCAATTTTTTGTATTTATGAGTACATTTTTATATTTTTATGTCAGTGTTTTTGCATATTTATATCCACTCATGACCTTTCATGGATTCAACTTTTTAAATCAGTTATTTAAATAATAATTACTATTATTTTTCTGCTCAAATGATCATAATTGACCAAGGGAAATATTGCATGCTCTTCTCCCTTCCTTACCTTCCCTCTTTCTTTCTTTTTAGGGTTTCCCCTGAAGTACACTCCCTCAATTCCCTTCTACCTGAATCCCCGTGTCAGCTTCTGTTTCTAGAAAATCCAACCAACGACACATCAGTATTAGGTATGGGGTAGAAGCAGACCCTAAGGGTGCTATTCAGGAGTTGAATCACCCCTGGCCAGCTGTCAAGAATACCTTATTGCTACTAATAGGTTGAACACTGATAATTCAAGATATGTTAAAGCAGTAAAATTGTTAACACTTTTCAACTGTGGTTGAGTGCAATGGGATCTACTAGAAGGAGATGCACTGGCCTGTGTAATAACACTGGCATTTAAGAAGTATGGGAGGAGGAGTAATTATAAGGATTGTGGAATTGCACAACTGTTGCTAAGCACCACGAATGCTTTGACGAGAAGAAAAAAAAAGGCCAAAGGTGATTGCTCATCAATTCAAAGCCAGGTATAAAAACTAAATCTCCTCACTGGGATTATTTAAAGAAACCCTCATCTTCACAGAACCTACTCTTTAAGAGTAGCAGAACTTTAGAAAATATAGCATTTCCAACCCTAGCAAGCCCCCTGTGCCAAAATCAGGGCCCCAAGATGGGAGTAATAAAACTCTGAGACTTGGGTTAAGTATTCTAAATAGACCTACTTCAGAACGTTGAACCCCAGGTGTGCCCGAACCCTATGGGCCTGCAGAAATGGCCCACTCATTTTTGTTAAAAGTTGCATGCTGCTTTGCTTGAAGAATATGCAGAAGTTTTAAATAGGCAGATGACTTATAAGACAGTGTTTGACCATTTCAGGATCTGTCACCCACTCCTGTCTTGGCAACCAGATTTGACTAGGGTCAAATCACAGCACGATAAAGGAGAGGCAGGTCTGATAAGGGAGGAGATGGATGAGCTACAAATGAGCTGCAGGAGTTCAGTAACATACATGAGCAAGAACTAGGAAGTATATCCTGAGGATGTAGAATCCAGGGAAGTAGAGCGTAGAGTGGAATAAGAGAGTCTGTTGATCTAAGGGCTCTCCCGTGACATTGGGCTTAACACCCTAGCAAGGATCTTGTTGTCCAGTTCTCATAAGCTGAGATGGATTTTAGGAGCTTGAAAAAAGCAATGGCTTATTTTAAATGAAATGGAAAATTCAACAGCTAACTAATTATGTTCCTTCAAAAGGGAATACCTTTTGAAAGATGTTGAATAAAAGTTCTGATTGAATACTGATAACCAATGATGGATTATCATGATTATTAGAATAAAAGAGGATGTCAGGTAATAAATAGAGTATTGGCCTAAGTCTGTCTCACAGTGAGTCCATTATGTTTATTGACCCACCTAACGGTCATTTTCATGATACCTAAATATATCATTGAAATGGTATACTTAGCAATTGGCAGAATCCTCACATTGGTTTCTTGAACTGTGAACAAAGCTATTATAGCAGAAAATCCCTTAAATTTCCCTTACCATCCTTGGAAGATTGTAAAATAAAAAACAATGCTGCTTCTAGGGGGAACGGCAAAGATTAGTACCATACTTGAAGACATGAATGATACAGGCTTAGTGGTACCCATCATATCCGCAAGTAATTATCCACTTTGGCCTCTAAAATACAAGGTGAAGGTCTTAATCTATTTGAGCTGCTATAACAAAATACCACAGATTGGGTGTCTTGTAAACAACAGAAATGAATTGCTTATAGTTCAGGAGCCTGCCAGCAGATTCAGTATCTGGTGAGCGCCCACTTCTTGGTTTAGAGACAGTCGTCTTTTCACTATGTCCTCACAAGTCAGAAGGGGTGAGGGAGCTCTCCGGAATCTTTTATAAGGGCACTAATCCCATTCGTGAAGGCTCTGCCATGATGACCTAATCACCTAATAACGGCCCCACCTCCTAATACCATCACACTAGGGAGTAGGTTTCAACATATAAATTGGTGGGGGGATGTAAGCATTCAGTCTATACCTGTGAATAATGTCTCAAACTTAATTAAGTAGTAACCCTAATTGCAGCTACTCTGCTGAATGTGGTATTTTTATTACAGCAGACTAACACAGCCCCTGATAAATGATATGGGGTTATTAATCTGGCATGTGCGTTGTTTTCAATACCTAGCAGGCAGGAAGAGTATAAACAGTTGGCCTTACAGGGATGGAAAACAGTACAAATGAATGGTTTTGCCCAGGGGCTAACTTATTCTCCTGTTTTTTGTTTTGTTTTTTTTTTTTTTTTTGGAGAAGGAGTCTTGCTCTGTCACCCAGGCTGCAGTGCAGTGGCGTGATCAGGGCTCACTGCAACCTCTGCCTCCTGGGTTCAAGCGAATCTCCTGCCTCAGCCTCCTGAGCAGCTGGGATTACAGGCACACACCACCACACCCGGCTAATTTTTGTATTTTTAGTAGAGTCGAGGTTTCACCATGTTGGCCAGGCTAGTCTGGAACTCCTGACCTCACGTGATCCACCCACCTCGGCCCCCCAAAGTGCTGGGATTACAGATGTGAGCCACCACACCAGACCTGTATTCTCCTATTTTTTTCCATAACATAGTTTGAAAATACCAGGACTATCAGGCCCTCCCACAGAACATTATGAGTAAGAAATGACAAGTATTCAGGATGCTTTTGTAAAATACATGCATACCACAGCATAGGGGACACCCCTATAAAGATTCAGGCCTACCACATCAGTGACTTTTTTTTTAAGAAAAAGTTTCACTCTCGTTGCCCAGGCTGGAGAGCAATGGCGTGATCTTGGCTCACTGCAACCTCTGCCTCCCAGGTTCAAGTGATTCTCCTGCCTCAACTTCCCAAGTAGCTGGGATTAGAGGCGCTCGCCACCATGCCCAGCTAATTTTTTGTATTTTTAGTAGAGATGGGGTTTCACCATGTTGGCCATACTGGTCTCAAACTCCTGACCTCAGGTGATCCACCCGCCTTGGCCTCCCAAACTGCTGGGATTACAGGCATGAGCTACCGCGCCCAGCCAACATTTTTAACAGTCCAATGGTCTGGGGGCTTGCTGAAACATCCCCTCCAAAATAAATAATAACAACCATTTCAAATATAGGTTTACAGTTCTCACCCAAAGTGCCTCAGCCTACACCACTATACAAGGGATCCCTGTCTCAGACCAAGTGAGCCGTTGTAGAAATAAGTTGTGGCAGTGGATCCATGACCATGAGATTCACTAGTCCTATCATATACTGCACCACCCAAAACCTGCAGTTCTGATAGACAGGTGGAGCAGACTTTTGAAAGAACAGCATCATGTGAGGATGGGGAATTACCCTTTAGGATAGGCTTGGCATCTTAAGTCAATGAACATTGAATGGTACTATTTTTCCAAAGAGGAGAATCCAAGTGGCAAAAGTAGATTAGCGTTTCTCACTAATACTCTAAGTGCTTCCTGTACCAGCAGCTTCATGCTCTGCAGGTCTAGCGGCTCTAGTTTGCAGAGAGGAAATGCTTCCCAAAAGGGACACACGGATAAGAGTCTCACTAAACTTTAAGCTCTGGCTGCCACCTGGTCATTTCAGATTCCTTGTGCCAAAGGACCAGGAGGGAGGGGAAAGAGTCTCCATACTGGCAGGAAAATTAACTTGAAAGAGATAGGGTTACTGTTACACAATGGGAAGGAAAAACCATTTAGGATGTAGCTCATCTACTGGAATGTCTTATCAACCTGAAATAATCGAAAGGATCAGAATCCAGTTTTAAAGAGTTTATTTAAGCAAAAAACTAGGACTAGCCACTTGGGAAACACAGACTCCTGAAATGAGGTCAGTGCTCCAAAATTAAAAGTTAAGGTCTTGCTTATATAGGAAGAAAACCAAAAAATTTAACAGGTTAAAACATTTTCTACACAGGGCTTGTTTATGAGTTACAGTAATTTAATGAATTACAGTTTGTTTTATTTTCCTTTCCAATTGAAGAGTGTTAGACAATGTAATAGCCATGAAGTCTTTGTGTGACAGAGGTGAGAGGGAAGTTCATCTACAATGAAGATGAACAGTAAGAAGGAAGGGGTCTTCCCTGGTGCCTTTTAGTCATTTACAACATTTGACAAAATATGGCAAGGAAAAAGGCTAATCTTTAACCACAGAAACAAAGGTTACAGCTGCCTCAGTTACAGTTGCTTGCACGGACTCAGGCCCTATAATCACATTCATTTAAGGCTCAAAATAATTTAAAGTTCCAACAGCTTATACTTTGAATTACTTATTTTCACAGTCTCTTGATAACTCCCCTACCCAGTTTTGATGCCAGATGAATACATGCAGTATCCACAGCCTATGACAGATGTGGTAACTAGAGGGTCAGACCCCTCAAGGATAAGGATCTGAATTAGCCCCACCAGACAAGCCACTTAGCCCAGCAGAAGTGCAAACTGAATGTGAAGGGGATATAGAATGTGTGGAAGAGGAGAGAAATAATGAATTATCAGTTACAGCCTCAGGATGAAGTATAACGTCAGGATTTGGAATTTTTTCCCACTAATCTTTTTCTTGTAAATTTTTCCAGGAAAAAAAGACTAACTGGAATCCAGGGTAAGTTATTTCCAGATGCGAAATAACTATTACATGAAGCAAGAGGATACAAGCTGTACAAGCAGTAGACTATAGAAGATGTTGTCATGCATTGTTCAGATATCCTCTTCAGGGTTAAAGTACTTACACCTCTAGCTGCTGGGAGCGTCGAACACTTGCAGTTCACAGCTGAGTCCTCTACTGGGAATTGCCCTACGCTGAAAGGTAATGCCTTGCCCCAGTTTTCACTCCCCTCTCCAAGGCGCAGCCAACAACCAAAGACTGGCTGATGTAGGAGTATAAGGGCCCAATTCCCTTGCCCTAATTCAGGATAATTCTGAAGGGCCATACCAGCTCCTTGTAGTATCACTGGAGGCCGTTGTTGCAACTGTACTGCAGTTCAACTTCTCCAGCTGCCCAATCATTCTCATATAGGTAATGCTTATGAGTCTACTCCCCATTAAATCTCCTGCATTCTAATTTCCATCTGTCAGCTCAGGCTGTTATAACAAAGTACCATACACTGGGTGGTGTATAAACAATAGAAACTTATTTCTCACAGCTCTGGAGGCTGGAAGTCTGAAATCAGTGTGCCAACACGGTGGGGTTCTGGTGAGGGCCCTCTTCCGGATTGCAGATTACCAACTCCTAGTTGGGAGATATTACCAGAGAAATATTGGGAGATATTATAACATGGGAGAAAGAGAGCTAGCTAGTTCTCTGATTTCTTATAAGGAAATCTTATTTATGCAGGGACCACCCTCATGACCTAATTACCTTCCAAAGGCCCTACCTTCAAATACTATCATATTGGGATGAGGGATTCAGCATGAATGGGGGGTAGGGAATACAAACATTCAGTTTATTGCACCATCTCAGTCTGTTTCCCAGAAACCCAACCTAAGACAATCACACCCACTGAACAAGTTGAGATTATGGGGATACGATACATAATTTGCCACCGCTACAAACTAACAAATAACAAGTACTCTGAGAAGAAATGAAAGTATTTCAGCGATACAACTGCACATAGGAGACCATGACGGTACTGAACTGGACTTTATGCAGGTAAAATCCAAATCAATATTCATAAATGTAAATAAATGCATCCTAAGTTGAGGCAGCAGCAGTATATAAAACACGTAAGTTGAATCCCTGTAACCTAAATGGCTGTAATTTATGATACAATCATATAATGTTTTGCATTTAAACTTATATAAGTAATATTTCTAAACTACGAAGAAAATATGAATTGTTTATGTTTAAATACATTGTGCACTTTAACAAATTTTTTTATTTTTAATTTTTGTGGGTATAGAGTAGGTATATATATTTATGGGTTACATGAGATACTTTGATACAGATATGCACAGTGAAATGATTTTATTAGGGTAAATGGGGTGTCCATCATTTCAAACATTTGTCCTTTGTGTTACTAAAATCCAACTATATTCTTCTAGTTATTTTTAAATGTACAACTAAATTAGTTTTTACTACAGTCACCCTGTTATGCTAGCAAATATTGTCTTATTTAATCTTTCTATTTTTTGTACCCATTAACCACCCCCACTTCCCCCACCCCCATATCCTTCCCAGCCCTTCTATTCTCTATCTCCATGAGTTCAATTGTTTTAATTTTTGGCTCCCACAAATGAGTGAAAACATGTGATGTTTGTCTTTCTGTGCCTGGCTTATTTCACTTAAAATAATGACCTCCAGTTCCATCCATTTTGTTGTTGCAAATGGCAAGATCTCATTCTTTTTTATGGCTGAATAGTGCTCCATAGTGTATATGTACCACATTTTCTTCATCCATTCATCTGTTGATGGACACTTAGGTTGCTTGTATATCCTGGCTATTGTAAACAGTGCTGCAATAAACATGAGAGCGTAGATACCTGTTCAACATACTCATTTCCTTTCTTTTGGCTCTATACCTGGCAGTAGGATTGCTGGATCATATAGTATCTCTATTTTAATTTTTGAGAAACCTCCAAACTGTTCTGCGTAGTGGTTGTACTAATATACATTCTCACCAACGGTGTACCAGGATTCCCTTTTCTCCTCATCCTCACCAGTATTTGTTATTGTCTGTCTTTTGGATAAAAGTCATTTTAAATGGTGTCAGATGATATCTCATTATAGTTTTGATTTGCATCTCTCTGATGTTCAGTTGAGCACCTTTTCATATACCTGTTTGCCATTTGTATGTCTTCTTTTGAGAAATGTCTATTCAGATCCTTTGCCCATTTAAAAAATCAGATTTTTAGATTTTTTTCCTACGGAGTTGTTTGAGCTCCTTATATATTCTGGTTATTAATCGCTTGTCAGATGGATAGTTGGCAAATATTTTCTCCCATCCTGTAGGTTGTCTCTTCACTTTGTGGATTGTTTCCTTTGTTGTGCAGGAGCTTTTTAACTTGATGTGATCCCATTTGTCCATTTTTGCTTTGGTTGCCTGTGTTTATGGGGTATTACTCAAGAAATTTTTGCCCAAACCAATGTTCTAAAGAGTGTCCCCAGTATTTTCTTTCAGTAGTTTCACAGTTTTGAGTCTTAGATTTAAGTCAGTAATAATTTTCATTTGATTTTTGTATATGGCACGAGACAGAGGTCCAATTTCATTCTTCTGCATGTGGATATCCAATTTTTCCAGCACAATTTATTAAAGAGACTGTTCTCTCCTTAGTGTATGTTCTTGGCACTTTTGTCAAAAATGAGTTCACTGTAGGTGTACAGACTTATTTCTGGGCTCTCTACTATGTTCCACTGGTCTATGTGTCTGTCTTTATGCCAGTACCATGCTGTTTTGGTTACAATAGCTCTGTAGTATAATTTGAAGTCAGGTAGTGTAGTTCCTCTAGCTTTGTTCATTTGCTTGGGATAGCTTTGGCCATTCTGAGTCTTCTGTGGTTGCATTTAAATTTTAGGATTTTTTTTGTTTCTGTGAAGAATGTCCATGGTATTTTGATAGGGATTGCATTAAATCTATAAATTGCTTTGGGACATGTGAACATTTTAACAATATTGATTCTTCCAATTTATAAATATGAAATATCTTTCCATTTTTGTGTCCTCTTCAATTTCTTGTATCAGTGTTTTACAATTTTCATTGTAGAGGTCTTTGACTTCTTTGGTTAATTCCTAGATATTTAATTTTATTTGTAGCTACCGTAAATGAGATTAGTTTCTTGATATCTTTTTCAGATTGTTTGCTGATGGAATATAAAAATGCTACTGATTTTCATATGATTTTGTATCCTGCAACTTAACTGACTGTATCATTTCTAATAGC
Source organism: Hylobates moloch (assembly GCF_009828535.3). Lineage (NCBI taxonomy): Eukaryota > Metazoa > Chordata > Mammalia > Primates > Hylobatidae > Hylobates > Hylobates moloch. The sequence goes on along the minus strand of NW_026652289.1, from coordinate 100,482,377 downwards.
TTTTTGGTTAAGTCTTTACGTTTTTCCAAATATAAGATCATATCATCTGCAAACAAGGATAATTTGACTTCTTCCTGTCCAATCTGGATATCCTTTATTTCTTTCTCCTGTCTGATTGCTCTAGCTAGGACTTCCAGTACTATGTTGAATAACAGGGTGCAAGTGGGCATCTTTGTCTTGTTCCAGCTCTTAGGTGAAAGGCTTTTGGTCTTTTCCCATTCAGCATGATATACCATCTATGGTTCTGTCATCTATGGCTTTATTGTGTTGAGGTATCTTCCTTCTGTATCCAGTTTTTTGAGGTTTTTTTTTTTTTTTTTATCATGAAGGAGTGTTGAATTTTATCAAATGCTTTTCCAGCAACAATTGAAATGATCATATGGTTTTTTTCCTTCATTCTGTTGATATGATGTATCACATTGATTGATTTGCATATGTTGAACCATCCCTGCATCACTGGGATAAATCCTACTTGGCCATGAGGAATGATCTTTTCGATGTGTGGTTGAATTTGGTTTGCTAGTGTTTTGTTGAGGATTTTTGCATCAATGTTCATCAGGGATAAAGGCCTGTAGTTTTCTTTTTTGACGTGTCTTTGTCTGGTTTTGGTGTCAGGGCAACACTGGCCTCATAGAATGGTTTGGAAGTATTCTCTCCTCTATTTTTCAGAATAGTTGGAGTATGATTGTTATTATTTCTTCTTTAAATGTTTGTGGAATTCAGCAAAGAAGCCATCAAGTCCTGGGCTTTGCTTTGTTGGGAGACTTTTTATTATGGCTTCCAGCTTGTTACTTGTTATTGATATGTTTAAGTTTTGGATTTCTTCATGGTTCAATTTTGGTAGGTTTTATGTATCTAGCAATTTATCCATTTCTTTTAGATTTTCCAATTTATTAGCATATAGTTGCTCATGGTAGTCACTAATGATCCTTCAAGCTTCTGCTTTATCAGTTGTAATGTCTCCTTTTTCACCTGTGATTTTATTTATTTAGATCTTCTCCCTTTTTTCTTAGTTATTCTAGCTAACAGTTTGTACATTTTTTCTTTCCAAAACCAATTTTTTGTTTTTTTTATTGTTTTTTCATTTCAATTTTATTTATTTCTGCTCTGGTCTTATTTCTTTTTTTCTACTTATATTGTGTTTGGTTTGCTCTTGTTTTTCTAGTTCTTTAACATGCATCATTGGGGTGTTTATTTTAAATTTTTCTTTTTTGATGAAGGTGCTTACGGCTATAAAATTCCCTCTTAGTACTGCTTTTGTCATATTCCATAGGTTTTGGCATGGTGTGTTCCCATTATTATTTGTTTCAAGAAATTTTTCAATTTCCTTCTTAATCTCTTTATTGACCTACTTGTCATTCAGAAGCATATTGTTTAATTTCCATATGTTTGTATAGTTTTCAAAATTCCTCCTCTTATTGATTTCTCATTTTATTTAATTGTGGTCAGAGAAGATGCCAGATATTATTTCAACTTTTTTGAATGTTTTATGACTTCCTTTGTTGCCTAACATATGGTCTATCCTTGAGTATGATTTATGTGCTGAGGAGAAGAATGTGTATTCTGTAGCCCGTGGATGAAATGTTCTGTAAATATCTATTAGGTCTACTTGGTCCACAGTGCAGACTAAGTCTGATGTTTCCTTGCTGATTTTCTGTCTGGATGATCTGTCCAATGCTGAAAGTGGGGTGTTGAAGTCCCCGGCTATTATTATATTGAGGTCTCTCTCGTTACCTCTAATAATATTTGCTTTATATATCTAAGTCCTCCAATGTTGGCTGCACATATATTTACAATTGTTTTATCTTGTCGCTAATTGACCCTTGTATCATTACATAATGACCTTCTTTGTCTCTCTTTTTGTCTTGAAATACATCTTGCCTGATATAAATAGAGCAACTCCTGCTCTTTTTGGTTTCTATTGGCATGGAATACCTTTTTCCATTCCTTTATTTTCAGTCTCTGTGTGTCTTTTCAGGAAAAATATGTTTCTTATAGGCAACAGATCATTGGGTCTTATTGTTTTTCAATCCAGTCAGCTATTCTATGTCTTTTTATTGGAAAGTTTAGTCCATTTACATTCAATCTTATTATTAAAAAGTAAGAACTTACTCCTACCATTTTTTTTTCTGGTGCTTTTGTGGTCTTCTCTTCTTTCTTATCTTTCTTTTTGATGGTGATTTCCTCTGGTGGTATGATTTGATTTCCTGCTTTTTATTTTCTGTGTATCTGTTGTGTGTTTTTTGATGTGAGGTTACTATGAGACTAGCAAATCCTATTATACAATCCATTATTTTAAGCTGATAATAACTTTGCTTGCATGAACTAACTAAAGCAAAAAGAAAACTAATAAAAATTCTAATTTTGTTCCTCTACTTTTTTACCTTCTTATTGCTTGTACTTATATCTTATTACACTATGTCTTGAAAAGTTATTGTACTTATTATTTTTGACTGGTTCATCATTTAGTCTTTCTACTTAGGATAAGAGTAGTTTACAACCATACAGTGCAATAATATTCTGACTTTTTCTGTGTACTTACTCCTACCAGTGAGTTTTATACCTTCAGATGATTTCTTCTTGTTCATTAATGTCCTTTTCTTTCAGATTGAAGCACCCCCTTTAGCATTTCTTGTAGAGTAGGCCTGGTATTGACAAAATCCCTCAGCTTCTGTTTGTCAGGGAAAGTGTTTATTTCTTCTTCATGTTTGAAGTATATTTTCACTGGATATATTATTCTAGGGTAAAATATTTTTTTCCTTTAACACTTTAAATATGCCATGGCACTCTCTCCTGGCCCATAAGGTTTCCATGGAAAAGTCTGCTGCCAGACATATTGGAGCTCCATTCTATGTTTGTTTTTTTTTTCTTTTCTCTTGCTCCTTTTAGGATCCTTTCTTTATCCTTGACTTTTGGGAGTTTATTAAATGCCTTGAGGTAGTCTTCTTTGGGTTAAATCTGCTTGGTGTTCTATAACCTTCTTGTACTTGGATATTAATAATATTCTCTAGGTTTGAGAAGTTCCCTGATAGTAACCCTTCAAATAAACTTTCTCACTTTAAGGCTAATAGCGCTTAGATTTGCCCTTTTGAAGCTATTTTCTAGGTCTTGTAGGCTTGCTTCATTGTTTTTTATTCTTTTTTCTTTTGTCTCCTCTAACTGTGTATTTTCAAATAGCCCAGCTTCATGCTCACTAATTCTTTCTTCTCTTTGATGAATTCTGCTACTAAGACTTTGATGCATTTTTCAACTCCAGAATTTCTGCTTGACTATTTTTTTAACTATTTCTTTGTTAAATTTATCTGGGAGGACTCTGAATTCCTTCTCTACATTATCTTGAATTGGAGTTTTCTCAAAATAGCTATTTTGATTTATCTGTCTGAAAGGTCACGTATCTCTGTTTCCACAGGATTTATCCCAGAACTAAATTAACTTATTTAGTTCGTTTGGTGTCATTATGTTTTCCTTGATGGTCTTGATGCTTGTTGATGTTCATCGGTGTCTGGGCATTGAAGCGTTAGGTATTTACTGCAGTCTTTCTTTACAGTCTGGGCTTCTTTATCCATGCTTCTTAGGAAGGCTTTCCAGGTATTTGAAAGGTGTTGGGTGTTGTAATCTAAGCCTTATCTGCATTAGGGGGCACTCCAAACCTGTAATGTTGTGGTTCTTCTAGACTCATAGAGGTACTGCCTTGGTGGCCTTGGACATGATCCAGAAGAATGCTCTTGATTACCAGGCAGAGACTCGTTCTCTCCCCTTACTTTCTCCCCAACAAATGGAGACTGCTTCTCTGTGCTGAGCTTTGTGGAGCTGGGGGTGGGGTGACACCAGCACTTCTGAGGCCACCACCACTGGGACTGCTCTGCGTCAGACCTGAAGCCAACACAGCACTCGATCTTGCCCAAGGGCCATTGTAGCCACTGATTGCCACTTAAGTTTGTACAAGGCCCTAGGACTCTACAATCACCAGGTGGTGAAGCCAGCCAGGCTTCTGTCCTTCTCTTCAGGGTGGCAAGTTCTCCCAGTCCTCAGGTCCAGTGATGCCATACAGGAGTCAGGGCCTGGAGTCAAAAACGTTAGAAATCTATTTGGTGTTCTATTTTACCACTGAGTGCTGAGCTGGCACTCAAACCATGAGACCCAGTCCTTCCCACTCTTCTCTCCCCTTTCCACAAGCAGAGGAGACACACCTTGTGGCCACTACTACCACAGGGTCTTCAAGCATACTGCCAGGCTACTGCCAATATTCACTTAAAGTCCAAGGGCTCTTTGGTCAGTTTGTGATTAATGCTGCCCAGTCTGGGACTTGCCCTTCAGGTGAGTGGGCTCCCCTCTGGCCCAAAGCAGTTTGAGAAATGCCATCCAAGAGTCAGGGCTGGAATCAGGGACCCCAAAAGCCTGCTTGGTGCTCTTCCCCACTGTGGCTGAGCTGGTACATAAGGTGCAAGACAAAATCCCCTTTACTTTATCACCACAGTCACCACAGTTGGGAATGTGCTGGGTCTCACCTGAAGCTAGCACATCTTGGAGTCTCATCCAAGGCCCACGGTGTATTACCTGGGTGTCACTGCTGGTTATTCAGGGCCTACGGGCTTTTTTGTTAGTAGGTGATGAATCCTGCCAGGACCAAGTGCTTCCCTTGAATGCAGCAGGTTCTGTTTTTGCCCAGGGTGTGTCTAGAAATGTCATCCAGGAGCTAGGGTCTGGAGTGGGGCCTCATGACTCTGCCCAGTGCCCTACCCTATTGTGGCTGAGCTGGTATCCATGATGCAAGACAAAGTCCTCTTTACTTTCCCCTCTCCTTACAAGCAGAAGGAAGGGGGGCTCTTTTGGAGCTGCAAGCTTTGCTGCCTGGGGTTGGGGGAGGGGTGACATAAGCACTCCCTTAGCAGCCCTGGCTGGTGTCTCAGTAGTTTGTGTGTCCCCCAAGTCCATTGGCCTCAAGCCCAGTTCAGCACTACAACTTGCCTAAGACTTGCGGTTCTTGTGGCCTAGACTGCCTTTCAAGTTTACCTAGGGCCCGAAAGCACTTTAGGCTTCAGTGGTGAGGCATGTTGGAACTCACATTCCAACTGCTAGAATGGGTGTTTGCCCTCTTGCTAGGGCTGGTCTAAATGCTCCCCCTGAGGCTGCTGGCTGAGTTCTCCCCAGTGTTAGCAGCACCAGGTTCCAATGCAAAGTTCCGCATTCGCCGCAGTCTCCCTCTCGCAAATGTACAGATTCTCCTTCTGCACCACAAGGCTGCTATGACGGCATGGGGGAGAAGTGGTGTTGGCAATTCGAGACTGTCTTTCTTACCCTCTTCAGTGCTTCTTTCAGTATGAAGTTAAAACCAGGTATTGTTAGTACTCGCCTGATTTTTGGTTCTTATAAAGGTGTTTTTTTGTGTGTAGATACTTGTTACATTTGGTGTTCCTGTGGGAGGAACAATCATTGGAGCCTTCTATTTGCCATCTTGCTTCACCCCTCCCCAATAGTACTCTTTCCCATACTGTTTATATCTTTTAAGCATTGCTTCAATAAACAAAATTAAGTGGCAGCTGAAGCAAGTAACGATTCATTGTTCAATGAAACTGAAATAAAGCATTTTTTCATAATGACAGCAAAAACCCGGAACTAATCTAAATGTCCAATCAGGAAATTAAATAAATTATGGCGTACTATATCATCAGTAATAATATGAGCAGATTTATATTGATTGAAATAGAAAAATGTGGTTTTATTAAGTGACAAGACAACTACAAATTAATGTTATAGAATGATTTTTCTTTAGGAATAATTTATATTCAAGTGTATATGCATTTGGAAAAAATCTGAATAAAAGAATATCAAAATGTTAATCATTATTTTGATAATGATTTTTTATTTCAATAGTTTTTGGGGAACAGGTGGTATTTGCTTACACGGGTAAGTTCTTTAATGGCGATTACTGAGATTTTAGTGCACCCATTACCCAAGCAGCATACACTGTACCCAATGAATAATTACAATTATCATTAACTTATTGACTTAGATGCTTAGTGTCCCACCCAATACTCCATCCAACTTCTAATGGCTACCTCCATGCCTGAGGGCTTTTTTTCCAGATTTGTGGAATACAACACTACATGTGAGTGAAATGAAAATGCTGAGGAAGTTCTCCTTGAAGAGGTCCTTCACATCCCTTGTAAGTTGGATTCCTAGGTATTTTATTCTCTTTGAAGCAATTGTGAATGGGAGTTCACTCATGATTTGGCTCTCTGTTTGTCTGTTATTGGTGTACAAGAATGCTTGTGATTTTTGTACATTGATTTTGTATCCTGAGACTTTGCCGAAGTTGCTAATCAGCTTAAGGAGATTTTGGGCTGAGACAACGGGGTTTTCTAGATATGCAATCATGTCATCTGCAAACAGGGACAATTTGACTTCCTCTTTTCCTAATTGAATACCCTTTATTTCCTTCTCCTGCCTGATTGCTCTGGCCAGAACTTCCAGCACTATGTTGAATAGGAGCAGTGAGAGAGGGCATCCCTGTCTTGTGCCAGTTTTCAAAGGGAATGCTTCCAGTTTTTGCCCATTCAGTATGATATTGGCTGTGGGTTTGTCATAGATAGCTCTTATGATTTTGAGATATGTCCCACCAATACCTAATTTATTGAGAGTTTTAGCATGAAGCATTGTTGAATTTTGTCACAGGCCTTTTCTGCATCTATTGAGATAATCATGTGGTTTTTGTCTTTGGTTCTGTTTATATGCTGGATTACATTTATTGATTTGCGTATGTTGAACCAGCCTTGCATCCCAGGGAAGAAGCCCACTTGATTATGGTGGATAAGCTTTTTGATGTGCTGCTGGATTCGGTTTGCCAGTATTTTATTGAGAATTTTTGCATCAATGTTCATCAAGGATATTGGTCTGAAATTCTCTTTTTTGGTTATGTCTCTGCCAGGCTTTGGTATCAGGACGATGCTGGCCTCATAAAATGTATTAGGGAGGATTCCCTCTTTTTCTATCGATTGGAATAGTTTCAGAAGGAATGGTACCAGTTCCTCCTTGTACCTCTGGTAGAATTCGGCTGTGAATCCATCAGATCCTGGACTCTTTTTGGTTGGTAAGCTATTGATTATTGCCACAATTTCAGAACCTGTTATTGGTCTATTCAGAGACTCAACTTCTTCCTGATTTAGTCTTGGGAGGGTGTATTTGTCGAGGAATTTATCCATTTCTTCTAGATTTTCTAGTTTATTTGCATAGAGGTGTTTGTAGTATTCTCTGATGGTAGATTGTATTTCTGTGGGATCAGTGGTGATATCCCCTTTTTCATTTTTTATTGCATCTATTTGATTCTTCTGTCTTTTCTTCTTTATTAGTCTTGCTAGCAGTCTATCAATTTTGTTGATCTTTTCAAAAAACCAGCTCCTGGATTCATTAATTTTTTGAAGGGCTTTTTGTGTCTCTATTTCCTTCAGTTCTGCTCTGATTTTAGTTATTTCTAGCCTTCTGCTAGCTTTTGAATGTGTTTGTTCTTGCTTTTCCAGTTCTTTTAATTGTGATGTTAGGGTGTCAATTTTTGATCTTTCCTGCTTTGTCTTGTGGGCATTTAGTGCTATAAATTTCCCTCTACACACTGCTTTGAACGTGTCCCAGAGATTCTGGTGTGTCGTGTCTTTGTTCTCGTTGGTTTCAAAGAACATCTTTATTTCTGCCTTCATTTCATTATGTACCCAATAGTCATTCAGGAGCAGGTTGTTCAGTTTCCATGTAGTTGAGCGGTTTTGAGTGAGTTTCTTAATCCTGAATTCTAGTTTGATTGCACTGTGGTCTGAGAGACAGTTTGTTATAATTTCTGTTCTTTTACATTTGCTGAGGAGAGCTTTACTTCCAACTATGCAGTCAATTTTGGAATAGGTGTGGTGTGGTGCTGAAAAAAATGTATATTCTGTTGATGTGGGGTGGAGAGTTCTGTAGGTGTCTATTAGGTCCACTTTGTGCAGAGCTGAGTTCAATTCCTGGATATCCTAGTTAACTTTCTGTCTCGTTGATCTGTCTAATGTTGACAGTGGGGTGTTAAAATCTCCCATTATTATTGTGTGGGAGTTTAAGTCCCTTTGTAGCCCACTGCTCAATGAAATAAAAGAGGATACAAACAAATGGAAGAACATTCCATGCTCATGGGTTGGAAGGTAATTTATAGATTCAATGCCATCCCCATCAAGCTACCAATGACTTTCTTCACAGAATTGGAAAAAACTACTTTAAAGTTCATATGGAACCAAAAAAGAGCCCGGATCGCCAAGTCAATCCTAAGCCAAAAGAACAAAGCTGGAGGCATCATGCTACCTGACTTCAAACTATACTACAAGGCTACAGTAACCAAAACAGCATGGTACTGGTACCACAACAGAGACATAGATCAATGGAACAGAACAGAGCCCTCAGAAATGATGCCGCATAGCTACAACTATCTGATCTTTGACAAACCTGACAAAAACAAGAAATGGGGAAAGGATTCCCTATTTAATAAATGGTGCTGGGAAAACTGGCTAGCCATATGTAGAAAGCTGAAACTGGATCCCTTCCTTACACCTTATACAAAAATTAATTCAAGATGGTTTAAAGACTTAAATGTTAGACCTAAAACCATTAAAATCCTACAAGAAAACCTAGGCAATACCATTCAGGACATAGGCGTGGGCAAGGACTTCATGTCTAAAACACCAAAAGCAATGGCAACAAAAGCCAAAATTGACAAATGGGATCTAATTAAACTAAAGAGCTTCTGCACAGCAAAAGAAACTACCATCAGAGTGAACAGGCAACCTACAGAATGGGAGAAAATTTTTGCAACCTACTCATCTGACAAAGGGCTAATATCCAGAATCTACAATGAACTCAAACTAATTTACAAGAAAAAAACAAACAACCCCATCAAAAAGTGGGCAAAGGACATGAACAGACACTTCTCAAAAGAAGACATTTATGCAGCCAAAAAACACATGAAAAAATGCTCATCATCACTAGCCATCAGAGAAATGCAAATCAAAACCATAGTGAGATACCATCTCACACCAGTTAGAATGGCCATCATTAAAAAGTCAGGAAACAACAGGTGCTGGAGAGGATGTGGAGAAATAGGAACACTTTTACACTGTTGGTGGGACTGTAAACTAGTTCAACCATTGTGGAAGTCAGTGTGGTGATTCCTCAGGGATCTAGAACTAGAAACACCATTTGACCCAGCCATCCCATTACTGACTATATACCCAAAGGACTATAAATCATGCTGCTATAAAGACACATGCACACGTATGTTTATTGCGGCACTATTCACAATAGCAAAGAGTTGGAAACAACCCAAATGTCCAACAACGATAAACTGGATTAAGAAAATGTGGTACATATACACCATGGAATACTATGCAGCCATAAAAAATGATGAGTTCATGTCCTTTGTAGGGACATGGATGAAACTGGAAAACATCATTCTCAGTAAACTATCGCAAGGACGAAAAACCAAACACCGCATGTTCTCACTCATAGGTGGGAATTGAACAATGAGAACTCATGGACACAGGAAGGGGAACATCACAGTCTGGGGACTGTTTTGGGGTTGGGGGAGGGGGGAGGGACAGCATTAGGAGATATACCTAATGCTAAATGACGAGTTAATGGGTGCAGGAAATCAACATGGCACATGGATACATATGTAACAAACCTGCACATTGTGCACATGTACCCTAAAACCTAAAGTATAATAATTAAAAAAAAAAAAGCAGTAGGCAAACAAACAAAAAAAACAGAAAATGCTGAGGAAGTAGCCCACTACTGAGGTAGCATAATCCTGAGGTATTTATTTTGCAGTATCTCCCAGCATTTCTCCATGAGATTTTTCTCTAGTTGCCCACCCTGACAGCTGGCTTACGAACACATCTTTCATTGGCTGGATTATTTTCCTTATATTACTCCTTTACTCTTCTGAATTGTTCTGCATTTTCCAAGTCTGATTTTTACTCAAATCCTTGTCTCATCTGCTTCTGGACATACTCAAACTAAGATAGTTACCTGTAATTTCTAAATATTTCTATAAATAACTCAGATTATTTATGTAAAATGTGGATGTTTAAAAATATTTTATATCAAATGTTTTATAAATTAAATGATAAAAACATTTATAATTGAAAAAATTGAGTTTATTTTGTGTCCTTCAGTAAATATATTTGTCTATAAGTTTTTGTTTTGAAGCTGTGGTGTGGGCATGAAAACTACTTTCAAATATCAAAAGGCTGATATGCACAAGAAAAATGGAATGCATTCATGATGACACTTAAAAAACCATAGAAAAAGAGGCTAGTGGGTAGAATTTACAAGGAGAAGGATTTCTATTCAAAGAAGGACTTCCTAGTAGTTAAAGCTGTCCAAAATTGAAATAAATTACTTGTGGGAAAAGAGGACTTCATTCAGTAGCAAGTGACAGTATGTAAGCAATCACTTGTCACTTGGATGACCCTCATCTCTTGAGGGTCTCTAATCCTTGAGTTTATCTCATCAAACTCTCTGGCTACCAAAGAACCATTTGTGCTTTCTTGCCAATGACACCTGGAGTGTTAAATAATTGAGGACCATATGTTCATTATCAGACCTTCATGAGTGAAGGAATCATTGCAGCACCTTGTGCAAATGGTAAATGTACAGTCACAAAGCACAGAGGTGGGAAGAGACTTAAGATTCTAGATAAATCACTAAGTTTTGGTCAAAAAATGTTGACTTAAATTTTCTCATTATTAATACTGACTATAGTCAGACCATGAAATAGGGATTGTTTTATATACTCAGTTGTAGCATTTGAAATATTATATGTGAATGACAGTCCATCAAGAACATTTGGTCAGTTTGGACAAATACAAAAATTCATTATACATCCTTAAAACAAAAGGAAACAACACATATCTTTACCTTACATTAGGAGAGGGTGCAGAAACAGGAAGAGCCAATGTGTAATACTGTTGGATCCCTCCAATTTTGATAATGAATATTTTCTTAAGGTACTTAAAGGAGATTTTAAAAATATGGTATCATAGAAATGGGTAAGAGGTTAAGTATGGAGCAATAGGGATGAATAAAAGAAAAGGAAGTGTTTTGCTAATGCCTTTGGAATCTCGAGTCTTTCGTCCTTTCATCCCTGTAAGTCATACCAGACTTTCTAAACCACATATTTCATGTGTTCTGTTTTCGAAAATATGGCTCCATTTCTGTGGCAATGAGACTTCTGTATCACAAGATCCAGGACCTGCTCTTTCTTTCACCGCTAACTAGCTGATGCATTAACCTTGAGAAAATGGCTTAATCTTTCTTAATTTCTCGTAAATAAGCGGACTATATGACTCTATAATTCACTTCCAGAATTAGCATTTGTGTTTCTACAAGGTGGTAATCAATGCTACAAAGAAAAACAACACATACTCATCTACCAAGGAACCAAGGACCTTCTAAGGCAGGCTGTCTTACACAGTGTATTGCCAAACTGACTTAAACCTGTTTGATTATTTCTGATTATTAGGCTCTATTGGAACCTTCCGATGACTAGAGGTAGGTAAGAACTATCGGTCTTTTCCTTTATAATCTGTCTATTATGTGGATTTTATAATGAAATCAAGTTATAGACCAAATCTGCCACACTTACACATGTTCTTCAGTAAGAAGGAATAAAAGCAGTCACACAACCTATAGTGTAAGATTGCTAAAGCCCCACTTTTCTGACCTTTTAAATGCTAGAGCAAGTAACTTGCATGAGTCACTCAAGGCAGATGCATCATGATTTAGCTAAACATCTAGCCTAAGCCAGGCCACAAAACCCTTCCTAAGTAACTGTACAAAGAATTAATTGGAATTCTAAGCATAAAGCACCATTCCAAAGGGTCAAAATAATGAGTTCACCACATTTCCATACTTTGTCCCTGTTCATGCAGCTGTGGACAAGCCTATACAATATTCCTACACAATCCACATCTGTTGAATACTATATATTTTACCAACGAAAAATAATTTCTAACGCAGTATGCTAATTAACAAACGCTCTGAGTTAATTAAAGATATTAGGAATATTCCCTGTGGAATGGGAGCCTTTTTCCTACACACCACTTATGTGTGTAACTCAATGTTTATATGCCTTCCTAAGGTGTATATTAAAATTATACACATATATACCACACTGTCCATAATGAACTATTCTAAATTAAAGTATAGACTTGTAATGATCTGATATGCAGGCTTCCAGGAAGGACTACTTCCAAAAGGACAAGAAGTTGTACTGTTTCTTTTTTTTTAATGGATAAAAAATTGTATTTACTTAGAAGCATTCAGAATGGCAACAAAACCACTGCGACTTTTTTTTTTTTGCAATTACAGAGTGATATTTAGTTAAAAGAAAAATTATTTTGTGTAAGAGACAACTGAAGATGAAAACACTACCATCCCCATATATAACTAATTTGTGCTGTGCACCAATAAGAACCTGCTTTCGATTTCTATGCCAGTTTACAACCCCCATACTGTACCAGGCCAGGTTAGTGGCTATGGAAAATACCACCAGGGCATGCTATCTAAAGACATATCCATTAGTGTGTTAACTATACAAAAAAGGACACTGTACAGTTTAAAAACAAACCTTACAGAGCCTTACGTTTCAATTATTTTCTTTAAAAGGAGTGAGTTGTGTACAGGGGAGTTAAATGGTTTGCAGACAAGAAAAAAATCACTAGAACAAACTACTACTACTTTCTTCTTCCTCTTCCCCCTCCCCCTCCCTCTCCTCCTTCTTCTCCTCCTCCTTCTTCTTCTTCTTCTTCCTCTTCCTCCTCCTCCTCATCTTGTTCCTCTTCCTCCTTTTTCTCACTTTTTTCAGCCTTGATATCTCCCGTTTTTTTGCTGCATCAGGCTTTCCTTTAGCTCGGTATGCAGCAATATCCTTTTCATATTTTGCTTTCAGCTTCACAGCCTTCTTTTCCCAAGGCTGCTTGTCATTTGTGCAGTGTTATTCCACATCTCTCCCAGTTCCTTTGCCTCATCACCAATGGGATGTTCTCTTTTGACTTCTGGGCTTTTCCTTTGGACTGGAACACTCTTCCTCGGAGGTGGACATGATTCCCTTTATTTTTAAATTTACATATAGTAAAATTTACTGTTTCTGATGTATACTTCCATGAATTCTGACATATGCCTAGAGTCATTTATCTATTCCCACAATCAAAATATAAAGCAGTGCAATCACTCCCCAAAACTCCCTCAGGCAGCCAATTTATAGTCAACCCCTTCCCCACCCACTCCTAACCCCTGGCAACTACTTATGTTTTCTCCATCTCTACTGTTTTTAGACCCTAGTATTTTTACTCTAACCATTATTTGAGGTCTAGCTAGTTCTAATATCTGCAGGAGTCATTCGAATCAGTACTTCAGGATAGCAAAATAATTAGTTAAGCATGACTGAAAGAGTATTAACTTAAGCATAGATACATTTAATAAACTAAATATAAGCTTTAATGGGAATGTGATGTAGATTCTCAGGGCAAAACCTCAGCTGGGCTGGTTAGAAGAATAATTTCCATGCTGGTCTGGTTTTGCTCAGATTCCTCCTCTCCTAGTTTGTCAGGTTCCTGCTAATTCCCTTCCCAATATCTGTTCCTGTCCCTCATAAATTATCTTTTTATATAATGGCCTTAATACTAATTTTCTTTGGATTTACCAAAGTCCAAAGATCCTTTTAAGCACTGAATAACTGTTGTTGAATTGCTGAAGGCTACTCTAATGATGTCTGCAAAATGCTACTTGCCTATGCAGGTCCTGCAGTTCCCAGTCTCTTTCCATTTGAGCCCTGCATTCTGAGTCTGCTCCCTCACTCAGGAACCAGTTGCTTCTTAACCTGAGTATTCTGTGCTCTGGCCTTGGTTCTTTGGTTTGCCACATCTAAGTTTTGCGTATGCCCTGGGACAAGGGGGTTTAAATGTCAAAGTTGAACTTCCAGCTTAGTTACTGTGGCCTTATTGTATTCCTGTTTGATTATACCACACCCACTAACCATTCACATCTACTAGGAACTCTGACCCTTGAATTACATAATGGCATTGAGTTTCCCATAAGTAGGAAATAAAAAAATAATAAGAAAGCTCACAGGTTAGCTCCTGTACCTGCAGCTGTAGCATCAAAACCAGAAGTTAACAACTCTGGCAGGCTACGATCGTAAAGTGGCTTTAACAACCTTTGATGATTCACAACGTGGCTTAGGCTTTGTCTCATGCATACTAGTGGAAATGTACTGTCTTTATTTCCTAGTTCCAGCCACTCTTCACAATATTCCTGAGGGAGATATGTGTCCAAGGGGGCAAAGGAAAAAAAAGAAGCCCTTTAGTATTAGACCAGTATAACCATATGGCCAGGTTTGCCAGGACAATGCTGGATATAAGGTGTAATTATCATAGCACATTTTTTACTCTCAAAGTGTACCCATTCTGATGACAAATCATATGGCTACCCTAATTATATACAGCAAGCATACACAACATATTACTCTCCCTATCTCCACAGTTCTGGAGGGAATAGGTAACTGAAGTTAAATGAGGTCATAAGGATTGGACCCTGATCTGATAGAAATAGTGTCCTTAGAAGAAACAACACCAGGGTGAGTCCTATCTCTCTCATGCATATGCGCTCTTGCTCTGTCTCTCTCTTTCTCCTTCTCTCTCTCTCTTTCCCTCTATCCCCACACACACAGAAGAAAGGTCATGTAAGGACATAGTAAAAAGGAAGCCCTCTGCAAGCCAGGAAGAGAGCCCTTACCAGAAACTAAATTGACTAGAACCTTGATCTGAGACTTTCCAGCCTCCAGAACTGTGAGAAAATAAATTTTTGTTGTCTAAGCTACTCAGTCTACGGTATTTTATTATGGCAGCTGGAGCTGATTAACATAGAGGTATAACAGAAAATACTGCCCTAAAGAAGCTTACACTTCAGCAGAGAATACACTCTGATTACTTTTTAGAGAATAATTCCATTGCGGTGGAAGTGAGCACCTAAATACTATCTAATACTAGATAAAATAAAATGAGAGTTTAAAAGGTGTTGCAATAAAAATGCCTATGAGGGCTCCTGTATCTGCAGCTGTAGCATCAGGTACAGGGCCCAGGGGAGAGTAGTTAATTACAAGAATATGACACAAGGTTTTAGAGAGGACATAGCGGAAAGAGTTTTGTCTCTGTTCAGCCTGGTATACCTCCTTAAATAGGTGATCCTGGCTCCACATCATACACCATGTTTTGACATGGACCACCTACCTCACATTCAACAAACCTATGCTTTGCATTGGACCTACCCAACCTCCAGTCTTCTGACCACTGACTTTAATACTCATTTTCCAACTCCCCCCATCTGAAAGATATGATTCACAATAATATTTTCTTGGCCATAACACTGGCTCATACAAACTGGGCTTCTGCCTCCTTATCCTGGGAATTGATCTTAGGACCAATTTTGACTGTGCTCTTACCTGCTGACTCTCTCATTTGGTGCTACCATTTCCCTGGGTTTCTGCTGGGCCCAGACAAGTTGGATTTTGAGAAAGAGAAATAAATTAATGTGAAGAAAATGAAGTTTCAACATGAAAACTGAAATCAACATGCAAACCTGAGGAACAGCAAAAGCAAACATGAAAAGCTTGAAAGGGTACCTTTGTATTATGGAAAGAAGAATAATGTGTGATTGAAATTTTTGCATACTTTGTACTCTGTGTTCTGAAATCTGCAATCAGAGCATCAGAAGGGTTGAAATGCCCACTGTGATCTGTGATTTGTCTTATGTAGCTATATTTCTTGTTTTGTTGACACAGTTGGTAAGAGTCCTCTGCTTGTGTATCATGGAAAGTATTATCATTAAAAACCCTTCCTTTGATATCTGAACCACTTAGTAATACAGTCTTAGTAATGAGAATTTTAACTTAGCCATCCAAATGGTCAAGACATTTTGAAAGGGTTTATTGTGGCCGTCACAGAGGGATTGGTCCTGCCTTATGACCTAAGAAATCCTCAAATTTATAGTGACAATAGGATAATACAGATTGATGATACAGATTTTTAAAATTTCATTTGCGAAACTTCCTCTCTGAACAATACTAGTGGGATTTTTAAATACTACTTTAAGCAATTAAATAATTTTCTTTTATGTTCTAAACCTAGGCAAACAGAGACACTGAAGACCTTTAATACAGTATGGATTTGGGCATATTATGTACAGGGTTGTAATAGTGTAGAGCTCTTTAATCTCATTTGTTGAGTAGTCTCTTAACAACTGCATAAATTATTAATTATAAAACTGCATTGATGGGTTTATAATATAATGACATGTGTGACAATAATAGCACAAAGGAGGGAGGAAGAAATGGAGCTATATCAGAGCAAATTTTTATATACTATTAAAATTACAATGGTATTAATCTGAACTTGATTGCTTAAGTTGTTAACTGCAATCTCCAAGAAAACTACTGAGTATTTCTCAAAAAAATAGTAAAAGAAACAAGAGAATTAAAATTATATGCTAGATAATATTTATTTAACACAAAAGAAGGAAGTAATAAAGGAACGAGGAAACAAAAAAGATGAAAGACATATAGAAAACAAATAGAAAATAGCAGACATAAATCCTACCTCATCAGTAATTTTATTAAATGTAAACTAAACACTAATCGAATTTAGTGGACAACACACTCCAATCGAAAGGCCAAGAACTGTAGAACAGACAAAAACATGATCCAACTATATGCTGCCTACAATATGATGCACTTTAGATTCAAATGTGCAAATAGGTTGAAAGAAAAAGATGACAAAACATCTAGCATGCAAACAGTAAACAAAAAAGAATGGGAGCAGCTATATTTATATCAGATGAAATAGACTTTAAAGCAGAGACAAAGAAGGACTTTTTTAATAATAAAAGGATCAACACATTAGGAACATAATGAAAGGGTCAATTCAACAAACACAAAACAATTACAAATATATATGCACCTAACAACAGAGCTCCAAAATATATGAAGCAAAGATTGAGAGAATTGAAGGAGAAATAAGACAATTCAACAATAATAGAGATTTCAATAACCCAATTTCAATAATGGATAGAACCAATAGACTATCAACAAAAAAGCAGAAGATTTGAAAAATGCTATAAACCAACTAGACATAATAGACATCTGTGAACATTCCACCTCAAACAGTGATATACACATTCTTCTCAAGTGCCCATGAGATATTTTCCAGAAAAGATCATATGTTAGGCCATAAAACAAGCCTCAATAAATGTATCCTCCAACAAAAATTGAATAAAATTAAAAATCAATAAGAGAAGGAAATTTGGAAAATTCTCAGATATGTGAAAATGGAATGACATAATCCTAAATAATCAATTGCCAAAGATGAAATCGCAAGGGAAATTAGGAAATACCTTGAGATTAATGAAATACCTTGAGATTAATGAAAATGAAAGTACGATATATGGAACACAATTAAGCTATACTTAGAAATGTCTAGCTATAAAGGCCTATATTTAAAAAAAGATCTCAAATAGAAAGCCTAAATGTCTGCCTTAATAAACTAGAAAAAGGATAGTAAACTAAATTCAAAGCAAGTAGAAGGAAGAAAATAATAAAGATTAGAGTAGAAATAAATAAAACAGAAAATAGAAAAACAATAGAGAAAATCAATAGAAGTTGGTTCTCTGATATGATTCACAAAACTGACAAACCTTTAGCTAGACTGAAAAGGAAAAGAGAGGGGAAGACTTAAATTGCTAACATTAAGAATAAAGAAGGAGGCAGATATCTGCCTACCTTACAGAAACTAAAAGGACTATAAGGGAATGAATAATTGTTTGCCAATGAACTCAGTAGCCTAGATGAAATGAGTATATTCCTAGAAAGACAAACTGGTCAATTTGACTTGAGAATAAAGAGAAAATCTGAATAGATTCATAACAAGATATTGCATCCATAATAATAATTAAAAACTTCCCACAAAAATCCCAGGCCCAGATGCTTTACCAATAAATTCCACTCAACTTTTAAAGAATTAACACCAATCTTTCTCAAGCTTTTCCATTAAAAAATAGAAAAGGAGAGAATACTTCCCAATTCATTCATTACCACCATACCAAAACCAGACAAAGATTTCACAAGAGAAAAAAATCTACAGACCAATATTCCTTATGAATGTGGATGTTACAACCATCAACAAAATACTAGCAAAACCACATCCAGCCATATAAAATATCCACTGTTTTACACCACAACCAACTGGGATTTATTCTAAGAATGCAAAGTCAGGTAAACATGTGAAAATCAACTAATATAATACCAACAGAATTTAAAAATACAAAAACCACAGAATCATCTCAATAAACACAGAAAAAATGGACAAATTCCAACATCCTTTCTTAATAAAAAACCTCAGCAAATTAGGAATAGAAGGGAATTTCCTCAACCTAATGAAAGACCATCCATAAAAAACCTACAGTTAGTGTCATACTTGATAATGAAAGTCTTAATGTTGTTAAGATGGTAATACTCCCTCAAACGATCTGCAGATTCAAAACAATTTCTATCAGAATTCCAGCTAGCACGTTTTACGTAGATTGACAAACTTATCATAAAATTCATATGGCAATACAAGGAATCCAGAATAACCAAAATAATCTTGAAAAAGAACAAAGTTGAAGGACTCACAGTTTCTGATTTCAAAACTTACTACAAAGCCACACTAATGACAGTGCAGTACTGGCATAAGATTAAATATACAGATCAATGGTAAAGAACTGGGAATACAGGAAAAAAAGTCCTTCTACTTATAGTCAATTGATTTTCAGCAATGGTATAAAATAATTCAATGGCAAAGGTAATCATTTCAATGAATTGTCCTGGGACAACAGGATGCCCTTATACAAAAAATAAAGTTGGACCCCTTCCTCATACACTATACAAAAATTAATTTAAAATGAATCATAGGCCTAAATGTAAGAGCTAAAACTATAAAACTATTAGAAGAAAACAGGAGTAAAAATATTCCTTGGATCAGGAATGATTTCTTAGATACGATACCAACAGCACATGCAACAAAAGAAAAAAATAGCTAAACTGGACAATATCAAAATTAGAAGTTTTTGTGGTTCAAAGGACATCATCAAGAAAGCGAAAAGACAACCCACAAAATGAGAAAAAACATTTGCAAATCATATATCTGATAAAGGTCTAATATCCAGAATAAAGCACTCTGACAACTCAACAAAACGCCAATAATTCAATCAAAGAATGGGCAAAGGATTGGAATAGACATTTCTCTAAAGACAAATAGTCAATAAGCATATGAAAAGATGCTCAACACCATTAGTCATCAGCAAATGCAAACTGAATGACAGTGAGATACCATTTCACACCCAATAGGATGGCTATAATAAAAAAGATGGAAATAACAAGTATTGGCAAGGATGTGAAGAAATTGGAACCCTTATACACTGCTGGTAAAATGTACAATAGTGCAGCTGCTTTGGAAAACAGTTTGGCAGTTCCTCAAAAGTTAAATGTGGTTACCTAAAGACCCATCGTTTTCACTCCTAGATATATACTGATGAAAACTGAAAATACGTCCATGGACAAACTTGCACAGATGTTCACAGTAGCATTATTCATAATAGCTAAAAAGTAGAGACAACTCAATTGTCCATCAACTAATGAATGGACAAACAAAATATGATATAACCAGTCAATGAAATATTACTAGGCTATAAAAATAAATGTACTGATCCAAACTACAACACGGATGAACTTGGAAATATTAGACTAAGTTAAAGACGCCGGACACAAAAGCTATATATAATTCTATTTTTATGAAATGTCCAGAATAGGCAAATCCATAAAGACAGAAAGTAGATTAATGGTTTTCAGAGACTCAGAGACTAGGGGCAGGGAAGAATAACGAGTATATGTTAATGAGTATGAGGTTTCTTTTGGGGGTGATTAAAATGTCCTAAAATTAGATCTTGGTGATTGCGCAACTCCACAAATACATTAAAACCACTGCATTTAATGATTTAAAAGGGTGAATTTTATGATACGTAATTTATGTCAACAAAGCTGCTATTTTTTAAATGCCTGGCAAACATTGGACATTTAATAAATGTAGGTTGGTTTTATTCCCATCAACCTCAATTCAAATCACAGAGCTGAGGCTATTTCCTGCCCAGAGTTTTACAAACCTTTTACCTCCTCAGTCCTGGCAGTGGCCAGGTGGTACCACCTGGGGATTGCCAGTGAGGGAAACTGGAAACAGCTGTCCAGATTGGTGGGCTAGGGAGAGGAGGTGCAGTAAAGCATGGGGAATCCAAAATTGGGGAACAGATGCAGGCTCTCGCTAGAGGCTGTTTAGACAATAAGCTTGGGGAAAGGATAGAGGATAAACGTTGAGACAAAAGACCAGTGGCCTGTGATCTGGAAGCACCTTAATTCAGTTAACAGCTTCTTACATCCCTCTTTGAGTTTCATTAGGCTGCCAGCTTGATTTCTTAGAAAGCTAGGGCAGGTGTCCTACTGCCGGTACTCACCGATATTTAGTCATTTTCCTCCCAGGAAAGTGTATTTTAGACAAATAATTATGTTACTGAGCACAGCCAGGAAGAACAAAGGCGAGGTGAGATTTTAAACTACCCTGGATATGAGTGAAAAAAGACTTGAAATTTATTGGGCATATTAGCAACAGGTAAACTAAATATAACAGTATTAATGGCCGGCATAAGTTTCTTTTAATTTTTAATATTTCATGGGTACATAGTAGGAGTATATATTTATGGGGTACATGAGATATTTTGATACAAGCATGCAATGCATAATAATCACATCAGAGTAAATGGGGTATCCATCACCTCAAGCATTTATCCTTTATGTTACAAACATTCCAATTATAGTTTTTTAGTTATTTTAAAAATGTACAATAAATTATTGTTGACTGTAATCACCTTGTTGTACTATAAAATACTAGATCTTAGTCTAATCATATTTTGTATCCATTAAATATCCCCACTTCCCCCAACTCTAAACCCCTTCCCAGCCTCTGGTAATCATTATTCTACTCTATATCCATGAGTTCAATTGTTTTAATTTTTAGCTCCCATAAATGAGTGATAACATGCAAAGTTCGTCCTTCTGTGCTTGGCTTATTTCACTTAACATAATGAACCTCAGTTCCATCCATACTGTTGCAAATGACAGGATCTTGTTCATTTTTATGGCTGAATAGTACTCCATTGTGTATAGGTACCACATTTTCTTTATTCATCTGTTGATGGACACTTAGGTTTCTCCCAAATCATGGCTATTGTGAATAGTACTGCAATGCACATGGAAGGGCAAATATCTCTTTGATATACTGATTTCCTTTTTTTTTTTTTTTTTTTTTTTTTTTTGCTATGTACCTATCAGCCTAGCAGTGGCATTGCTGGTAGTTTTATTTCTAGTTTTCTGAGGAACCTCCATACTGTTCTGCATAGTGGCTGTACTAATTTACATTTCCACCAACTGTATACAAGGGTTACCTTTTCTCTGCATCCTCGCCAGCATTTGTTATTGCCTGGCTTTTGCATAAAAGTCATCTTAACTGGTATTATCTCATTGTAGTTTTGATTTGCATTTCTATTGAACATCTTTTTATATGTCTGTTTGCAATTTGTACGTATTCTTTTGAGAAAAGCCTGTTGACATTTCTTTTTGCGCATTTTAAAATCAGATTATTACATTTTTTTTCTCTTTGAGTTGTTTGAGCTTCTTATATATTCTGGTTAGTAATCCCTTGTCAGACAGATAGATTGCAAATATTTTCTACCATTCTGTGAGTTGTCTCTTCACTTTGTTGATTCCTTACTTTGCTACAAGAAGCTTTTTAACTTGATGTGATCCCATTTGTCCATTTTTGCTTTGACTGCCTGTGCTCATGGGGTATTACTCAAGAAATCATTGCCCAGTCCAATGTCCTGGAGTGCTTTCCCAATCTTTTCTTGTAATAGTTTTATATTTTGAGGTCTTAGACTTAAGTGTTTAATCCATTTTGATTTGATTTTTGTGTATGGCAAGAGATAAGGGTCTAATTTCTTCTGCATATAGATACTCAGTTTTCCCAGCACCTTTTACTGAAGAGACTATATTTTCCCCAGTGTACATTCTTGGCATTTTTGTCAAAAATGAGTTCACTGTAGATTTATAAATTTATTTCTGGGTTCTCTGTTCTGTTCCTTTGGTCTACGTGTCTGTTTGCAGATACCATGCTGTTTTGATCACAATAGCTCTGTAATATAATTTGAAGTCTGGTAATGAGATTCCTCCAGTTTTGTTCATTTTGCTCAAGGTGACCTTGGCCATTCTAGGTCTTTTGTAGCTCCATATAAATTTTAGGATTTTTTTTTCTATTTGTGTGAAGAATGTCAGTGGTGTTTTCACAGGAATTGCAATGAATCTGTAGATTGTTTTGGATAATATGGACATTTAAACAATATTGACTCTTCCAATCCATGAATATAGAATATTTTTCCATGTTTTGTGTCTTCTCAATTTCTTGCATCAGTGTTTTATAGTTTTTACTGTAGAGATCTTTTACTACTTTAGTCTATTCCTAGGTATTTAATTGCATTTGTAGCTAATGTAAATGGGGTTACATTCTCAATTTCTTTTTCAGATTGTTCACTGTTGGCATATAGAAATGCTCAATGCTTCGCTTGAGTCACAGGAGTTCCAGACCAGCCTGGGCAACATGGCAACACCCCATTTCTACAAAAAATACAAAAATTAACCGGGCATGGTGGGGTATGCCTGTGGTCTCAGCTACTCAGGAGACTGAGGCGGGAGGATGGCTTGAGCCCAGGAGTACGAGGATGCAGTCAGCCATGATTGCACCACCACACTCTAGCCTGAGCAACAGAGTGAAACCAAAACCAGACAAAGACACATCAAAGAAAGAAAATTACAGGCCCATATCTCTGATGAAAATTGATGGGAAAATTGTCAATAAAATACTAGCAAACTAAATTAAACAATATATTAAAAAGATCATTCATCATGACTATGACCATCATGGGATAAAGTGGGATTTATCCCATGAATGCAAGGATGGTTCCACATACGCAGATCAATCAATGTGATACATCATATCAAGAGAATGAAGGACAAAAACCGTATGATCATTTTAATAGATGCTGAAAAAACATTTGATAAAATTCAAATCATTTCATAAAAACCCTCACAAAACTGGATACAGAAGGAAGATACCTCAACAAAATAAAAACTTTATATGACAGACCCATAGCTAGTATCATACTAAATGGGTAAAGACCAAAAGCCTTTCCTCTAAGATCTGGAACAAGACAAGGATGTCCACTTTGACCACTGTTATTCAGCACAGTACTGGAAGTCCTAGCTAGAGCAAACAGACAAGAGAAAGAAATAAAGGATGTCCAAATTGGAAAGGAAGAAGTCAAAATATCCTTATTTTCATAATGATCGCAGTACTGCACTCCAGAGTAATATTGGCCTCGTAGAATGAGTTTGGAAGTATCCTCCCTCCTTCTATTTTCTAGAATAGTTTGAGTAAAATTGATATTAGTTCTTTGTTAGAATTCAACACTAAAGCCATAAAATCCCATGCTTTTCTTTGCTGGGAAACTTTTTATTACAGCTTTCATCTCATTACTTGTTATTGGTCCATTCATGTTTTGGATTTCTTCATGGTTCAGTCTTAGTAGGTTGTATGTGACTAGAAAGTTATCCATTTCTTCTAGGTTTTCCAATTTGTTGGCATATACTTGCTCATAATAGTCTCTAATGATCCTTTGAATTTCTGTGGTATTGGTTGAAATGTTTCCTTTTTCATCTGTGATTTTATTTGGGTCTTTTCCTTTCATTGATCTTTTGTATTGTCCTTTTCATTTCCATTTCATGTATTTCTGCTACTCATATTGTGTGTTTTGTTCGCTTTTGCTTTTCTAGTTCTTTATGATGCTGTATCTCATAGTTAAAACCCTGTCTCTACTAAAAATACAAAAATTAGCCGGGCGTGGTGGCTCACACCTGTAATCCCAGCTATTCAGGAGGCTGAGGCAGGAGAATCGCTTGAACCAGGGAGGCAGAGGTTGCAGTGAGCCAAGATCGTGCCACTGCACTCCAGCCTGGGCAACAGAGTGAGAAAAAACCAAAAGAAATTTTGTAGAAAACTAAGCCACCTGGGTAGAGTGTTAGGTACTTACTGTTAGGAGAACATTTGCTGTTATTGTCAAATTCTGTAGATTTTCAATTTCAAGGCATATATTTTCAAGTTTGTTGTTGGGTAATAGATAAAAGATGCTTATGGTAAAAATTTATTCAAAATGACACAAAAGAGCATTTGTTTTTATATATCATATATTTGTATTTTTACCATTACTTAAGAGATGCCCTATTTTTTAAGATATTAGTTTTTACTTCATTAGCTTATTATTTCATTTCCTTCTCAATTTTACCTCTATCCCCATGACATGCAATATGCAGCACTTGGTAGGTACATTCCAAGTCAACACAATGCTTGGCCGGTTGCCATTCCCTGTTCTCTTTATATAATTTCTACAGTATTTTTTCTAAATATTATTTTTTCTATAATATAATCTATCTTCCTTTTCTGTTTCCTGTATTTCTTTTGTTGCTGTTGTTGTTTTAGCTTAATCACACAACCCAATAGGGATCAAAAAATTCTTATTTCAACAGCTTCTAATCTTCTATGGAATTCTTCCTAGACCTATGGATTAACATCTATGTTCAATATTCTAATCTACCAAAGACGAATGACACTGAGCTTAACTTGCGTCTTTCAACCTAGGAGAGCAACTCAAAACAAAAAACAAAAAAGAAAAGAAAAAGAAAAAAAGTAGAATAATTGAACTCACCAGCTTCCTGATTTGAGATCTTCATATGCCGCTTCCTTATTTTGACATGAATTCCCTAGACGTTAGACTCACCTACATTCAAATTTAAGGGCAAAAGCATCCCAAAGACAAATATAAATTACTTTTGAATTACTCAACCTCTGCTTTTCCCAATACAGACAATTGAGTTGACATTATATTTTACACGGTGAAAAGTGAAACCTTTGGCTAGCAATTAACTTTTTATATAACTTTGAGCTATTGTAGCCGAAAGAGATAGAGTACAGACATTAATAATTCTTTTTAAATGTTACATTTAAAATACCTTTAAAATTGGGTCATAATGAGTAATTCTTGAAAAATCCCCAGCTAATTTTAATGCCCTAGCTTTAAATAATGCTGAAACACAATGTCTTCATCTTGAAAACTTAACAACCAAAATGATACTAATTAAAGAAACTTGAGCAATTTTCCTAGGGCTCTAAAACAAAATGGAATTTGAAATTCAGTAACAAACTAGCATGAATGTCACAGAATTAGGTAATTAGATTTTAAAAGAAGCATACATGTAATACAGGTAGTTTTACAAGGCATTATATGGAATGTAATTTATGTGAATTTTTAAAAAGATATAATACTGGGGTGCATTTAGCAGCTGATGCTTGTATAAGCTGGGCCATGGGGTATACTGAGACTTGAATTTAAGATGGAACAGAAGGAGGAACTGATCTAGTTATAGGATTGGGTCACAGGGTAGCAAGCTAGTATTCAAATGGCAAATTCACCACCAATTCAGACCGCATTGAAATTTGGCTCATTCCGGGGGCAGAGGTATAGAGTAGAAAATATGAAGCCAGGAGAGGCAGCAGTTTGGAATTTTAGGAGCAGAAGTGTAACAAAGCCTTTGGTTTATGGGAAAAAAGATTCAGCCCCTCAAGAGCAGGCTGTTAGGATCTCATTCACATGGATTTGGTTCCAGTGCTCCTGTCCCAATAGGGAGCTTGAATTCTGAACAGTTAACTAAGGGAAAAATCCAGTCAAATGGCCTGGGATAACACAGAGCAATGAGCAGAAGACTGTGGCTTTAGGACATATGAGAAGCCAGGACTCTCCCTAGGCATACAAAGTAGTAAAATTAATCCCATACTCCAATGGCTCTGGTTTGAATCTGATAAAATATTGCCTCCTTTAGGTACAAAGGCAAAAGCAATAGCTATGAGATGGTCAGGAACCTGGCGAGACTAAATATCAGGTGGAGGTGACAGTGCTTTTAAAGGAGCAGGGCCAGTGAAGGCAGAAACTAGTAAGCAGCCTGGTCTTCAAGAAGTTACTCAAGATACAGAAAGGATGGAACACCCAAAATTGAATGGTTTCTACCTGGACACCAGCTTAGCTGGTATATCCAGTTAGAACATCAGAGTGATACCTCCATAAGGATGCTTGGTGAGTTATTTTTTTAAAACCCAGAATGTTATAATAGCCACATTTACAAAGCAGCTCTGTGGGCCAAGCATTTTTTGTAAATTATCTATAATGCTCTCAACAATCCTACAAGGTGATTATACTTATTGCTATTTTTATAGATAAGGAAACTAAGACTCAGAAAGGTACAATACATGGTCCCCAGTTATTCAGCTAATAAGGTCAGAACTGTGTCTGTTTCTGGGTACTGCACTTGTTCCAAAAAGCAACTGAGAAGAAATAGGCTTATATTATAGAATTAAAAATATATAGTTTATTACTAGTTAAGGAAAAAAGTATATTTATATATATTTAGGCTTACTTTAACATATATATATATACATATACATATTATATATATATATATATGAAAAAACATACAGGCTTCACTACTGTGATGTTCTCATGTTAACTGGTCCTTTTAAGTTTAGGTATCAGTGAAAGCTTTAGATAATGTCTACCCTTGTCAATCTCTGCCTTGGTCTCTTAATGTCCGCCTTTTTTACCTCCCTAATTGGTATATACATATATTACCCCAGTTCCTAAGCTAACCCTAAGTGAAACAGAATTTGTGTTTGAAATCTGCTGATACTCAAATTCCAATTTATATTTCCTTTGTTTGGGTTATACCCAAGCATTACCATGGTATTTCCTCCCAGCTACTCTCAAGCCCCTCACATCAACTAACACAGGAAAAGCCAAGGAATGAGGTAATATTATTAGCTAGGATTACAAAAATTTAAATGAAAATTATCAAAGGCTCCTCAAGATATTAAAGAAGTTGATATGGATGCCATACTATTTCTGTTAACAAAGAAGCTTCTTTGTAAAGGAATATTTTAACATTAGAAAATCATTGGCCAGAGATAAAAATAGTACAGGAGATGTAAATATGTGCATTAGTTGAGAAGGCTACAATACTAATATATCACTGATTTCCAAGTAAAATAATGTCAGATGTGCCAACAAACAAAAAACATACATTGGGAATCTGAAGGAAGAAGAGTCAAGGTTAGGAGTGAGAGGAGAGTGTTTCTCCCTGATGCAGGAAAGGAAAGGAAGGAAAAGACAAGCAGCAGGATCAGCTACAATCTGAATGGACAAGCAGACTTTTTTGTCAAGGCAGGGCAGATAACAGGTCTTAGAAAATGCTAGTGAAAGTGAAACATCTTTTTGACAGTCCATCCCTCTAGCTCCCCTCCCTCCCAGCTCCAATCATATGTACTAGTGGACTGCACTTTACCCAGATGGTCCTAGTCATGGCACCAGGGGTAGTAGAGAGAAGACCCAAGCCAGGTGTAAGAGTTTATCCAACTACACAGTCAGAAGGAGCAGTGTCTACACAACACTGCCCTCACTTATGACACCAATTGCAAATTTGGGGGTTCCCCAAATACTCTCATACTTGATAATTCACTAGAAGGATTTGTGGAACTCATAGAAAGTTGTTATATTCACAGCTATGGTTTAATACAGGGATTAATAAATCCAAGGGAAGAGACATGTAGAGTCCAGGAGGGATCCAAATGTGGAGCTTCTGGTCATCCTCCCTGCATGAAGTCATGGATGGTGTTAACTCCTCCCAGCCACAATGTGTGACACACATGGCTGGCCGGGGAAGCTCACACAAACCTTTGGTAACCAGAGATTTTACTAGGGCTTGATCACATACTGCCTGCATGGCTGACCTTTTGAAATCAGGCTAATACCTGTAATCTCTAGTCCCTTCTGGAGGCAAAACTGATACCGTGTGGCCCAAAGCCCCGTCATAAATTATATTTGTAGGCCATGTGGTGGCCAAACTACACCCCCCACCCCAGAACATTCTAGAATAGAATTTATATTAGGCAGAACATTCATGGGCCTACAGATCACCTCCTGGTAGTTGGGCAAAGGCCAGACCTCTCTTTGGGAAATTCTTTACTACATACCAAGTCTGTCAGAATTCTTCCCCAGGATTTTTCTTTTTCTTTTTTCCTTCTTTTTATTTTTTTATTTTTTAGATGGCAAAGAACGGACTGTCTTTTTTGTGCATCTGATGGGGTCTCACTCTGTCGCCTATGCTGGAATGCAGTGGTGCAATCATGGCTTACTGTGGCCGCAAACTCTTGGGTTCAAGGGGTCCTCCCTCCTCAACCTCCTGAGTACCTGAGACTACAGCAGTGTGCCACTATGCCCTGCTCATTTTTTTTTCATATTGTAGAGATGGGGTCTCACTATCGTGGCCACACTGGCCTCAAACTCCTGGGCTCAAGTGATCCTCCTGCCTTGGCCTCCCAAACTTCTGGGGTTACAGGAGTGAGCCACTGTACCTGGCCAAGAAGGAAATGTCTTAGTCATAATCGCTTAGAAGTAGAACTTGAGACAGGATTCTTGTGCAAATGACTTACTGAAGGGGTATTCTCAGAAGAAAGCTAACAGGATATGAGGGAAGCAGGATAGCACAGGCAAAGAAGCTAAGCACAAAAATGAGTTTGAAAAGTTGAGATCTACCCATAGCCTGATCCCACAGGAAGATCTTGGCATGACTACACCTCAAAATTGACCCACCATGAGGCAAGGGGCTTAGTACCGCCATATCAGTCAGCTATTGGGTATGAGCCACCACTGCATGTATGTCAGGAATGGTGGATTACTTCTCAGGTATTTCTAGGTAAGGCAGCTCCCAGTGGCCCAAGGCATTTTTCCAGAATTGGGTATAGCTGTGAGCTAATATTAGCCACACTGACAGCAGCTCAGAGATAGGGACATCTCCCTCTTCTACCACTCATTCTAGATTCCCCTCCCCATTGACAAACATTTCCAGTGGCCTACGTTTGCCCTGGTGGAGTAGCTCAGACCCTCGTTGCCAAAAGGCCTAAGGCCCTTCCCAGGCTGTAGTTGCTATTTTTGCCTGTATAGTGTTAAAATCAGGCATAGGAATACTAAGAGATGCCCTAGTGGATCACCTGAACACCAAAACCATTTCTTCCTTCCCCCATATATATCAATAGTCCTTCCTCTTCATGATGCTCTCTGCCAATGTGTTCATTACTCTCTCTGCCTTCCAGCTGCCACAGAGGAACCAGAAGCCCAAAGTAACCAGGAAGCAGCTATAGCTTTAAGTTTATAAGTACTCTATGTTCCTTGGTAAGAGGAAGCCACCCCTGGCAATACAGACCTGTAGACCCACAGATCCTAAATCTCCAAGAACATGATGTTGTATGAGGATACTACTATTTCTGCCCCTTCAATCCTGAACCCATGTATTCTAACTACGGGGAACACGGCACCATATAATAATCATCACTTTCAGATGTATACAGCATTATGAAGAATAGTGCTCCTTTCTCAGATGGAAGTCTCTTCTATGCCAGCATCTCAGCTGAGGCATCTTGAAGCCATGTCACCACATTAGCAAGCTAACAGCTATGGGTTGTGCTGTTATGTGATAGTACTAAAGGATGCCACAGTCATGTGCCAATTGCTTCATCTCCTTTGCCACGAAGTGGATCCTTTGTTATAGGACATGTTATGTGGGATCTCATATCAGTAAATTAAATGCTCCATGAGCCCTCTGAGAGTAGAACTGGCTGAAGCACTATGAAAAACAAAGACATACCCATAACCCAAGAAAATCACAGTCAGAATGAATCTTTGCTCTTTCAAAGGTAGAAGTTGGGGGGAGTGGGAAAATTGGGGAGATGTTGGTTAAAGGATACAAAATTTCAGTTAGACAAGAGATATAAGTTCAAGAGAGATCTACTGGACATCTTGGTGACTAGAGTTAATAACAATATTGCTAAGAGAGTAGACTTTGAGTATTCTCACCACAAAGAACTGTAAGTATGTGAGGTAATCCATTTGTTAATTAGGTTGATTTAACCATTCCATCATGTATACACATATCAAAACATCATGCTGTATACCATAAATATATACAATTTTGTCAATTAAAAATATAAATAAATATAATAAATAGGGGAGAGGATGTTGTCTTACGTTATCAACTTGCCACCAAGTAAGAGGTCTCCCCAAGGTAGTGTAAATGATCCTCTCAACCATCCAAAGTGAAAACAAGCATCGTTGGTCCTTCAGTTTCAAATCACATTCTATGGTCATAATGAAGGTCAATAGCATCCCTTTTTCTCCTACTCAGACTTGCAACATCTCTGACCTAGATCTTTCACATATGTATTTAGAAAAGAGTCTCAATCTATATTACAGTCTGTATCAATGAATAACTCTAAATTAATCTAAAACATCCAGGTACATCAGGATCATTTCCTTATCAGAAGCTTTACTTCTCTTTATACTTCAATTGGGACTTGGTTTGCATTCACCACATGTGCAAAATCTACCTGATCTCACCTTCATATCACCCCCATGGAAACTGGGTGATAAAGGGAAACATAAAAGCTCATGCTGTCTGCTGTGCCATGACCAAAATGTCCTTTGTCAACCAAGATGGCAGAGTAGAAGATACAGGCCTTCATTCTCCCGTAAAAAAACAATGACAGCTAGTCACAAACCAAAATAGCCCAGAGAGGGCTCAAGAGCCTGTTAAAGAATCTGCAGCAACACAATGGAGAAAAAGAAAAAAAAAAGGAGAATAATCACATAGAAAGGAGTGCTGGTCGCCAGGCATAGTGGCTCACATCTGTAATTCCATCACTTTGGGAGGCTGAGGTGGGGGTATCACCTGAGCCCAGGAGTTCAAGACCACCCTGGGCAACATAGTGAGAACCCACCTCTATAAAACATTTAAAAAATTAGCTGGTATTGATTGTAGTGCATTCCTATAGTCCCAGCAACTCGGGAGGCTGAGGTGGGAGGACTGTTTGAGGACTGGAGGAGGTCAAGGTTGCAGTGAGCCATGATTGCACCACTATACTTCAGCCTGGGTGACAGAGCAAGACCTGTATTGAAAAAAATTGCGGGGCGGGGCTTGCTGATGAAATCAACATACCTGAGACACCAAGAGATGGCTAGGAGCAAAAAAGAAAGGTGGTGGCTATTGGTATCAGCCATGCAGCAAGAATCACCACAGTCCCTAGCAGCCTGTTCTACAGAGGACACTGGCACCTCTTGCCACTGAGGTAATCAACAGCCATTCCACAGAGGAACCTGAGAGAGAGAGAGATGTGAGTGCATGACCCTCCCTGCAGCCCTCTGCCCCCCAACAGACATACAAGAAGCAGCTGCTTTTGAACTACATTGGGATAAAAGCTGACACCTCTCCCGAACCCAGGTGTGCTCTGATGCTAGAGGCATGGCAGCTCCATGTGCACCCACTCTCCAGACCCAGGCACTGTGGCTGTATCGAGTCTGCCCACATCTCAGACACCAGAGACAGTGCAATAGTTAGCTAATTCGCACTCCAGAGCCAAGCCCTTGCTTTCCATGGCCATGCTCCAGAGCTGGCTCAGCTGCCACAGAGAGCTAGACATCAGCCTGATGCCAGAGCCTCTGTAACTCTGAGCAGGCCTGAGCTCCCATTCTTGGCTCCTTGGCTGCTTTACAAGCATCTGTGCCTCACATTCTGTTACCAGTGAGGTGGCAGGGGTGCCTGCTCCCTGGTCCCCAATGCCATTACCACCCTAGATCCCAGAGCTGTAGTCCATGCATGTCTGTGCTTCAGGCCTCAGCTCCATGGCCACTCCATAGGGGTCACTCATCAGTCACCAGTGCCACTGCCACTGCAAGTGAGCCCACACACCAGACCCAGTGCCAAGAGAAACCCCCTCAGCCACAACTTCCCCTGTGAGAGAAAAAGAAACCAGGAGAACCTTAGCAGCCATTAATTACTACTTAAGAACTGAGCAACCCTCACTGCCACTGTGAATAGCCACAGTTTTAGCTGCTAAGGATTCCTGCAGTCTTCATCAACACAATCCTCAGCTGACAGAGCTACACAGACACTACATATCTGGAACGCTCAATGGTGCCAGAACTGCTGCACCCTACCCAGCAAGTGCCTTTATATCCCCCTTCTTGTAGGGGAAGATCTTTCCACAGCAAAACTAACTTATAGAGTCTGAAAGAGGTGACTGCTCCACCAAGTGAATAGACATCAACATAAAACAATAAGAAACATGAAAAAACAAGAAGATATAACACCAAAAGCACACAACAATCTCCCAGTAGCTGACTCCAAAGAAATGGAGACATACAAGCTGTCTGACAAAGAATTCAAAATAATTGTTTAAAGGAAGCTCAGAAAACCTCGAGAAAATACAGAGAAATAATTCAGTAGAATCAGAGAAACAATAAATGACCAAAATGAGAAATTAAACAATGAGATTGAAATTATATTTTAAAAATCAGAAAAGAATTCTGGAGTTGCAAATACAATGAATGAAATGACAAAAGCAATAGAGAACATCAACAGCAGAATTAAGCAAAAGAAAGAATCGGTGAACTGAAATAAAAGTTATTTGAAAATATGCACTAAGGAGGGAAACAAATGAAAAGGAAGAAAGAAAGCTTATAGGATTTATGGGATAGCATCAAAAAAGCAAACATTAGAGTTACAGGAGTTAAGGTGAAGAGAGAGACAAAAGTGTAGAGAGCTTATTTAAAGAACTAACAGAAAGCTTTCCAAATCTGGGGAAACATACACATATGCAGGTATGGAAAAGTTAAAAGTCTCCAATCAGATTCAATACAAACAAGACTACACCAAGACATTATAATCAAACTGCCAAAAATCAAAGACAAAGAAAGGATCCTGAAAGCAGCAAGAGAAAAGAAACAAATTATATATAAGGGATTTCTGAAAAGGCTAACAATGGGTTTCTCAGCAGAAACCTTACAGGCCAAGAGAGAGTAAGAAAATATATTCAAAGTGCTGAAGGGAAAAAGCTCCCAACTAAAAATCCAGTATCTGGTAGACGTATCCTTCAGTAATAAAGCAGAGATAAAGACTTCCCTAGAGAAACAAAATCTGAGGGAGTTTATCACCCCTGGAACCTGTCTTCTAAGAAATGCTAAAGAGTCCTTCAACCTGAAAGAAAAAGATGCTTATTAGTAACACAAAAAAACATGTGAAAGTAGAAAACTAATTAGTAAAAAAAAAATTCTAGTAAAAGCTAGTAAAAAGAAAGCTAGTAAAAAAAAAAATCACCAAAGAAATGCAAATTAAAAGCACAATGAGATACCACCTCACACCTCTTAGAATGGTTATTATCAAAAAGACAAAAGATAAGTGTGGGCAAGAATGTGGAGAAAAGGGAACCCTTGTACACTGTCACTGTTGGTGAGACTATGAATTAGTGCAACCATTATGGAAAATAGTATAGAGATTGCTCAAAAAATTGAAAATACAACTATCATATGATCCAGCAATCTCACTACTGTGTATATATCCAAAGGACATGAAATCAGTATGTCAAAGAGATATCTGCACTCTCATGTTCATGTTGCAACATTATTCACAATTGCCAAGATATTGAATCTACCTGTTTATCAATAAATGAATGGATAAAGAAAATATATATATACACACAACGGAATACTATTCAATCTTAAAAAGGAAGGAAATCCTGTGATTTGTGACAACATGGATGGCCCCAGAGGACATTAAGTTAAGTGAAATAAGCCAAGCACAGAAGAACAAATACCATATGATATCATTTATATGTAGAACTTTTAGAAGTTGAACTTACAGAAACAGAGAGAAAACGGTCACTACATGAGGCTGATGGGGTTATACGGATTGAGGAGATATTGGTCAAAAGACAAAAAATTTCATTTAGGAAGAATAAGTTTAAGAGATCTATTGTTCATTATGGTGACTACAGTTAATAACAATATATTGTATATTTGAAAATTGCTAAGTATATTTGAAGTGTTCTCACCACAAAAAATAAGTATATGAGGTACTACGATGTTAAATAGCTTTGTTTGGCCATTCTATGATGTATACATATATTAAAACATCACGTTATACACCACAAGTATATATACGTATTTTTTCACTTGTCTATTAAAATAAATAATTTTTTTAAAAAAGTTAAGTTCTTTGCTTTTCACCCAGGAATCTTGTATCTTCTGCCAGCATCCCTGAAACCATGTCAGGCTAAGATGTTAGCATGCAAGTAGGGTTAAATCTCGGATTCCATAAAAAGTGGGGAAAAGAATGATGGTAGGAAGTTTCTACTCTAGTTGTGGCTAGTATTTAAGTAATTATTATATAGCATTCATCTACCTTGAAGTTTAATTTTCTTTAACATAATCTTTCTATAAAAAAGGTTCATATTTCTCCTATTGACATAACTTTGATTTCATTTATTGAAAACTTGGGCCATTATGTCAAATATAGAGCATCCTCCATGCCCTATGCTACATTACAAAGCATTCTGACATTAAGTAACAGTAAAAACCACTCTGCTCAAATTGGATTTCCCCTACCCCTGAGTTTCACCCCTGACAATAGAAAGGGGACTATAGAAATAATTGTCTCATCTGCCTCTGCCTCAGTAGAAATATTAGTGAAATCGTTATAAATATGCCAAATTACATGCAAAACCCAACTAGAAATTTCTAGTAAGCACTTGGATGCAACTTGGGGAAAATGTGAGAACTAAAGAGGTAGTAATTTGAACATCAGTCACAAGATTGGTTAACACACACAACTTTATTTTTCTACATTTCGACTTTCTAATCCTGAGCCTCCATTGCACTGGGCTGACAGGAAAACTGACCTCTGCCATTCTTGGGGATATCCTTCTTCCTGGGTTGTTCTATAATTTCAGTGTCTTACATAGTGCCAGGGTAAGAAAGGGAACTTAAACAGTTCTCACTGAAGTCTATTGTCCTATATCCAATTGTCTCTACAATTCTAGATGTGCTCTGCTGCTTTTATGCCAGTTTAGTACCTGGGGATCTTTTTAAGACTGCCTATGTCCTGTCTGCCTAGATGCTCCAAGAGTCATTTTTCTCTGGCTGCTCTCTTTCTCTCTGCTGCCACCCTAGTGGCATCAGATGATGTGTCAATGCCTCATCTCTGGACCCCACAGATCTCATTTTCATCTCCTATCCTCAGTCTAAGAAGCTGTTATTTTAGTCTGAGGTAGATCTTTGTACTTTCATGTTTCTTTTGAAACATGCCATTTATGCCTGGGAAACATCTCCCTTTCTTTTAACTTCCCCTTTCAGTTTTCCTGAGGGCTTATACTTTTGGAATGCAACAACCAAGAATTGTGGACTATTTCTGCTTTTTGTTCACCTGCATACCTCCTCTAAGGCAATGATCATAGGAGAAGGGAAATAGAGATGAAAACGCCATAGATTCATATCTCAAAATAGTTTCCAGACATACAGATTTTATCAAAAGCTGAATAAAGGTGAAGTCATAAAAATTAATCAAATATTTTTAAATCTATTTCATAAAAATCCAATGGCCTATCTTGCAATTTAAACTGTACTGCTGCCACTAAATTTTTCAAACTATTTCAATCCATGGTGATTTTATTTCCTTCTAAACTCACAGGAACTAATTGCCACTATTTTCATTTTGTAGTAATAATCACGTACTACCTTGTCATTTAGTTTGCTCTCCAGGTATACTGGGGTTTTACCTATAATTTTTTATGTTGCCTAACATAAAAATGTAGTCATTATAAAGAATTTGGGGATTTAACTTTGCGCCATGGCAGGCAAATTATTTTAAACTAATGCTCATACTGAAAACATAAAAAATACTGAATAAAATATGTTTTAATTTCCTTAAGAGTACTGAAGAACTGAAAAGATTTTAAGGAACTACCAGGCGAAAATCCAAGGGAAGGCTGAAATCCAAAGAAAAAAGCTACAACATCAAAGCCACTTTTGGCCTGAAGGCTCTGTCATTCCTGTAAAACTTGAATTTGGTTTTGGCAAACTTACAGGGTGGTGGAGATAGAAGTCAAACCCCAAATGGGAGAAGGGTTTAGTAGAAGATTTTCCCAAATTAATTTGTAGTCCAAAAAGCTATACCCTTAGGGCATAAGGTGTGTACTCAGATGTGATTAAGTTAAGGATCTTGAGATGCAGAGATTATCTCAAATTATCTACGACCTCTGTTTCCCATAACACCAGGAGACATCTTTGACCGTTCCTAAAGGCAGTAATTGCCAACCTGGAATTCTATGTACCAACAGAAAATATTTTTGAGCGTGAAGGTAACGTAAAAATGTTCAGAGACACGAAAATCGAGAGTGCAACTAGCACTCCCACACTAACGAAAATCCTAGAGGATGTACTGCAGGCAAAGGAATCTCATAGAAGGTGTGAGATACGAAAGGCATAAAGAGCAAAAAAAGTGAATATGGGTGAATTTAAATGAACGATGATTTAAAAGAGATATAATAACATCTTAGATAAAGAAAGTTATAGAATTAAAATATTCAATAACACATAAGTGAAGATGGAACATTATACAAAATTGAGCTATAAAGCAAGTCTCGACAAATCTAACATGATTAAAATCATATAGAGAATACCCTCTTGCTGCAATAAAATTAAGCTAGAAATCAATAACAAACAAATAGTTAAAACAGAGAGACCAAATGGGGGCACTACTTAAGTCCTATGGGAGAAGATCAGAACTTGGAAAAAAAGGTCAAGCCAGCGGCAGTGAGGATGGAGGGGGAAAAAATAAAGATATATTTAGAAA
Source organism: Hylobates moloch (assembly GCF_009828535.3). Taxonomy (NCBI): domain Eukaryota; kingdom Metazoa; phylum Chordata; class Mammalia; order Primates; family Hylobatidae; genus Hylobates; species Hylobates moloch. The sequence goes on along the minus strand of NW_026652289.1, from coordinate 100,445,338 downwards.
GTGAAATAGCTATAGCAATTTAGGATGCATAGTGGATAGTAGGGCCATCAAGCATGACTGGAAATACTGGTAAAGAGGCATGTTTGGAGAGAGAAATGAGTTTGATTTGTCTGCAAGACTAGTCAACAATTGTTTCCTTCCAGTCTCATTCCTATATATTTCCTTCTTTAACGCAATAATAATAATTCTATTATTCAATATAGTTTATATTCCTTATTTTAATTAATATTATATAACACAGGCATTTTTACATGCTATCACATACACTTGATAAAATGGTAATATAATATTCTTTCCAGATAATATCATAGTTTACTTAGCCAGTCTCTTACTGCTGGACACCCTTTGAAAGGATATTTTAACTTTTTATGCACAAAGTTTTAATAAAATATTTAGGATTACTCCTTTAGGATAGAGTCAAAGAAATGAAGCTGGGCATTCTGGCTCACGCCTGTAGTCCTAGCACTGTGGAAGGCTGAGGCAGGAGGATCACTTGAGGTCAGTAGTTCGAACGCCAGTCAGGCCACATAGCAAGACCCTGACTCTCTTTAGAAAAAAAAAAAAAGGAGAAGTGTAATTACTAGGTCAAAAGACATAAACATTTTTAGGGCACTTGACACATTGCCAAAATGTCTTCTAAAAGATTTGTATTGACTTACACTTCCACCAGCAATGAATGAAGTCTCATTAATAATATTAGAAATCGCATTATCGATTGTTAAAAATCTGTTTAATTCATAGGTGAAAAATAGAAAGTTGCCTTAATTTGCAGTTTTCTGATTACTATGAGGTTAGACATTTCCCATATTTGCTGGAGACATATTTTCTTTTCTGTGAATTCATCCCTTTGTATATCAATTTAAATCTTAGTGTTTCAACAAATTTATATCAGCATTACCAAATTAATTGTGATTTTTTTCTTCCAGGTTTATGTTTGTCTCTTAATTTTAACTATGGTTTTTTTGAAGGGGGGGTAAATACAGTTTTAAATATTCACACAGTTAAATATTTATTTTTTTCATTACTTTTTGGCTGTTTTCTAAAAACTTGATAAATACTAACGTTTATTTTTCCTATGTTTTGATTTGTTTTTAGATATTTAACTCAAACCATCTGGAATTTATTTTGATGCTAGACGTGAAGTGAGAATCTACAGGATTTTTTTCCCCAAATTGCTAAACAATTGCTCCAACATAATTTATTGAATAACTCTGTCCTTTTCCATTGATTAAATATCTTTTATATACATTGGATTCATATTATATTCAAATTTATTTCAGGACTACCTTGCACCAAAAGGTATAAAAGGTATTTATAACTGCACAGTTATAATATGCTTTAATATCTAGCAGATATTTTTGAATACCATCTGATAAGATATTATTTTATTGCTTTCCTTCTAGAAATATTTTTAGTGAGGATTATTCATTGACTGCATGCGTTTTAAAACACCAATATAAAGAACCTAAAACAAATTACAACATGACAACATGTTCATAGAAGTAATGCAAATAATATAAACGATACAAAGCAAAAAGAAAACAGCTTCCCCTGTGTCCCTTCAAACTCTCAGTTCTACTCGTTGGGGACCACTGTTAACATTTTGTTGTATTTTTCCAGAAATGGTATGTATATGTATATGTACACACACACACAAACACGCACACACCACACACAATGTACACACTATAAATAAAAACATATATGTTTATTCTCCCCCTCTATTTTTACAAATTGGATCATATTATACATTCAGTCCTCAAATTTATTTTTTACCTCACTTTTCATAATAGTAGCAGTTTCTTTATCCAGAATAAACTTTAAAATAACTAGTGCAGTTCCAAAATATCCCACCAAAGTTTTGTCTGGAATTGTATCAACTCTTACACAAATTAACAGGCATATTGAATTTCCTTCACTTTGCAATATCAAGGAAGTGCTTCCTCTAGCCCCTAGGTCTTTGCTAAGGAATTTTCCACATCTACTTCAGTCCCACTTTTCTCCCTTTCAACTATCTAACTCTAAACCACCCTTCAGGTATTATTAATAGCTTAGGATATTTTTTCCCATAAGCCTTTCTATAAACATTTCTCCTGGACTTAGTGTTTTAATAAAAGTCACAGTAATTCTAATGGGTTTTGGAGATTCTAATGAGATTTCTTGATATCTAAGAATATAATATGCAAATAATAAGAGTTTATTTCTGGTTCACCTTTATTGCATTGACCAGAACTTCCTATGCAATATTAAGTAATAATGGTAATGGTAGACACCCTAGCATTATGTCTACTTTTCATGAATATGCCTTTTGGGTTTTACTTTAAAATATGCTATCTACTGGGGGTTTGAAATAAGTACTCTTTACCATGTTAAGAAGGTGACTGTTTACTTCTATTCTTGCAGAGAATATATTAGGAATGACTTTGATTTTATTAAATGTTCTTTTGGCATCTGTTGAGATGATTGTGACGTTTTAAGTGATTTATTTATATTAAGAAATACAAATAATTTTCTACAAATAGAAAAATATTTCCTATCATTGAATCTTGATTATATTCCTAGAATAAAATCCCTTCTGTTCTGGTGGATTAAAAATACATATCATTGCTTTCTTTTTCTCACATTTTGTTTAGAAGTTTTTCACCTATGTTAAATAAGAAGGATTACTAAAATCTTTTTTCATTTGAAGGAAGCATTTAGAATGATAGAACATCAACATTTAAGGGGTAGGTATTCTCCGCTCAGGGTAGAAATGAGAAAGTGATAAATGAAGAAGTTGATGTTCTGGTTCATGAAAACAGTATCTTGTGAATTTGATTAGCATCAACCAATATAATCTAATCACCCCTGGATGAATCAAGTGCCTCAAACTGCGGATCTTAGGAATGGATACTGTATTTGGGTAGAGCTATAAAGCATAATAATAACCATGAGAACTGACCGAAAGCAGTCACCTATAACAATTCTCATTACCAATTCCTAGGTCAAAGACTGTTTATAAGGTGCAAAAATATTACAAAATTACTTCACGGGGTAGATAATGTAGATTCCTTATATTTTTCAATTATTTTGACTATCTGAGGGCTTAAACCAGTGGTCCCCAAACTTTTTGGCACCAGGGACCATTGTCATGGAAGATAATTTTTCCACGGACTTCAGAGTGGGGCGGGGGGTGAGGGATGATTTTAGGATAAAATTTTTCCACCTCAGATCACCAAACATCAGATTCATAAGGAGCGCACAACCTAGATCCCTCACATGGGCAGTTCACAGTAGGGTTCGGGCTCCTTTGAGAATCTAATGTCACGGCTAATCAGACAGGAGGCAGAGCTCTGGCAGTAATGCTAGCTTGCTGCTCCCCTCCTGCTGTGCAGCCCAGTTCCTAACAGACCATGATCAGTACCCGTCTGCAGCCTGGGGGTTAGGGACCCCTGGCTTAAACTATATACTAACCTCTGTTAACCAGGATCTTTGAAGGAATTTTCTTTTCATTTAACTTTAAAGGGGTTCTACTTTTCCCCTCGCCATTCTGCAACCCAATATATTTTAAAGCACATCAAACATATAGGAACCCTTATATTCAAAACTACCAGCAATTTTGCTAATGCTGAAGACAATATGCAAGTAATTCGGATGTCATTTAACCTCTTCAATACAAGATTTCTATCACAGACAATGCCTCTCTTACCCATTAGTGAAAAAAAATCCTGTAGCACCTCTTAATTCAAAAAAAGAATCTTAAACTCATTAAATCCCTCTGCAGCTATGAAGGTCAACTTTGCTTTGGCTTCTGGTTTAAGTCATTTACTGATACCCCAGCACATGGTTGAAATTACTTTAGCAGATCTATGCTAGGCGTAAGTTATTCATCTGGCTTAGCAATAACATTGGTTTTTCTAATTAATACTCAGTCTTAGGCATAAAATCTGGCTTGAGAATTTAAATGATTTAGCCAAGGACTGACAGATGTGGGAATCATTCCCAGCTTCAACAATTCTGTTATATACCTTTTCAGATAACTTTCTTCAGTATAGTCAATTCTCTGAGATTAAAAATATTATGACACTTATGTTCTTTTCTTTTTTTCTTATGGATGAAGTTTCATTTCCCTATAAACCCACTGGAAATTGTTAGAATAGGCATAATCTTGACTTCATTTGTAGCAACCACATTTATGCATTATTTAACTTGGCTCATGTAATTTATTCCTTATGCAGAGAAGTTATATCTATCATTATCCCTCCAATCTTTGCCTTCGGGTAGAATGTTCAGAAGAAATGAGGAACGTTATCCCTCTCCTAAGGTCATTCTTGCATAATGTACATATTTTTCAAGGCTTACACAATGTGAAGGTTTAACACTAAAATCAGTAATATCCTTCATTTCCCTAGACCAAAGGCTCTTGTCACACAGCAGTTTAAGCTGTCATCAGCGATCATGGCTGGGGGTGGGGTGGGTGGAGAGTCTCTAGGACTTCTCTCAATATTTATATAGACATTCCTCAACTTATGATAGGGTTATGTACAGATAAACCCATCACAAGTTAAAAATGCCGTAAGTTAAAATGCATTTAATACAATTAACTTACTGAACATCATAGCTTAGCATTGCCTGCCTTAAATGGCTTATAACACTTACATTATCCTATGTTTGGGCAAAATCATCTGGCAATACAGTACACTGTAGAGTATCAGTTGTTTGCCCTTGTGATCACACAGCTGACTGGGAGCTACAGCTTACTGCAAGCTGTCCAATATTGCAAGAGCATCATACCCATTTCTACTGAATGCATATTGCTTTCAAACCATTGTACAGTTGAAAACTTGTAAGTCAAAGCATTGCAAGTTGGGAGACTATATGTAAACATGCCACATTTTTTAAATTTTCTGAACACAAACAATATTTCTGGGTAGTTTGCTTCACTTTAGTAAATTATGCTAAGAAAATTTGTCTGTACTTTGGAGTAAGGCAAAAATATGAATACATACCTTTTTAATGTCACTCTAAATTATTGTGCAACAGACCTTTCCAAGAATTACTGAATTATTTAGAGGATTTTATTTTTGCTTGACTTACTCTATACTCTTAATTAGGGCTTAAATTCCATAAAATTAGGTGTTAACTTTTAGATTTCTCTCTGGAAGTAAACGTAATGCCAGTGGTTGTGGTTTTCTTCCCCTGTAGGACATTAAACACTATCTATTAGCAAACTCATTTTAGCTTTCCTTTGACTAGATAACTATATACCTTAGGTTCCTCAAATTCTTGTTTGAACCAGCTTTACCATCTTGTTGATTCCCTTGATAATGAGTTAAGAAATCTTTGACACATATTCACTATAGTATCCAGACAAGAGATAAGTCTTAATTTTTAAAAATTATTCCTTAACAGGTTTCCTGTTTAACACAGTTCACTTTTATGGCCAAAGCCTCCTATATGTCATTCTCTTCCCTAGCTCTTCTCAACAAAGTATAAAGGTTGGTGGTTTCAAATAGTTTAAAACATGAGAAAACTATAAATTCATGAGGTACATTTCTGTATGCAAACACCAAGTAAAGCATTTTTAAAATCCTTGTCACTGGCAAGCACATGCATGCTTTTTTTCCCTTAAAATTAAAAAATATATATATGTATGTATGTTGTGAGTAAATTTAAAATGTCGTATCAAACCAATGCTCCAAATGCAGCAATTAGAGGAAAATTAAATAAATGACAAAAATCATATTTTTAAAGACATTAGAGTAATGCAGAAGCAAGGACTAGATAATATTCCAGAGGAGGAAGACCCCTTTTTAATAAGATTTTGCTAGAATCAATTTTCTTACCCCCAGGAAATTTGGTAATTCTAAGCTTGGATTAAGGACTAACTTGATGCAGACAGAGGGAGGGACTGAGTGGGTGAGGAAAAAAAACAAAACGTGGATCTCTTGGTAGTTGAGGTTGTCATGACAGATTGAAATTTTGAGGAACCCAAAACCTATGAGAAACTTTCCTCAAGAGATATTTACTGAGTTTTGGGCCTGTGGGGAAAGTGGAAAAGTTCAGCAATAAGCTTCTAAAAGGCAAAATAAATAAAGTGTTTAAGAGAGAAAGTCCCACAAGGAAGAACTGCTTCAAAAATACTAGCCATATCCCCATAAAGACATTTTCTAGAAAGCAGAGGCTAAAAAGCTAATCTCAAAATTTCTTAAGGAAAGAAATGAATCTCCCACAGTACCTAGGCTGGGGAGACAATATATGGAGGACTCAGTCAAAATGGGATGATGGGCCCAAAGACACTCCAGTGGTGCACTGTAATTTACTAGAACTGCAACCTGCAACTAACCTAATCTTTTTTGGATTGAGGGAATCAGCCTTTCACATTATCTGCCTTGCAGAGAAAAGATGAAACACTTGCTGGTGGAATATACATCATCTCCTTCTCTATGATACTTTCATACACTATATCTGGCATTACAAGACATACAAGGAGAAAGGATAATATGTGCAATAATCAGGTTTAAAAATAGACAATAGAAGGAGGCCCACAAATGCTGTAGATATTAATGTTTATCATACAAGGAGATTAAAATGACAATAATAAATATTGTAAAGAACATACAGGAAAAAATAGATCGAACAAAAATATTGAAAATTTTAATGCAGTACCACAATCTATAAAAGAGATGAGCATCAGGATTTTAAGGATAAGCAAAAATGACTAAAGAAGCTTTGTGGAAAGGGGAAACCAAAGAAAGGAGAAGGGAAAAGAGAAAAAAAAAAAAACAACGAAATAGTGTTGGTCCCTCAAGAGGGAGAATTTCTTCCTCAGTGGCAGAGAGCAGAAAGGGCATTTATTGTCTTTCCACATACTGGAGGAATGTCATCTTCCTAAATGAAGGTTATTTGGAGGAATACAGTCATCTCCTTGTTGAAACCTAATCTGGTTACATTGTGGCTGGTTTCTTCAACACATTCTAACTGTACAAAATTTTTTGGCCTTGGCCATGTAATGTGAGGTTTACCTAATTCTCTAATGAAATGAATACATAAGAAAAAAACAACTACTTTGAATTTCATATGGAACCAAAAAAGCTCATATAGCCAAGACAATCCTGGGCAAGAAGAACAAAGCTGGAGGTGACATGCTACCTGACTTCAAACTATAAGGCTACAGTAACCAAAACAGCATACTACTGGTACCAAAACAGATCTATAGACCAACGGAAAGAAACAGAGGCCTCAGAAGTAACACCACACATCTACAACCATCTGATCTTCAACAAACCTGATAAAAACAACCAATGGGGAAAGGATTTCCTATTTAATAAATGGTGCTGGGAAAACTGGCTAGCCATACGCAGAAAACAGAAACTGCACCCCTTCCTTAAACCTTAAACAAAAATTAATTCAAGATGGATTAAAGACTTAAACGTAAAACCTAAAACCATAAAAACCCTAGAAGAAAACCTAGGCAATACCATTCAGGACATAGGCATGGGCAAAGACTTCATGACTAAAATACCAAAAACAATTGCAACAAAAGCCAAAATTGACAAATGGGATCTAATTAAACTGAAGAGCTTCTACATAGCAAAAACAAAAAAACTATCATCAGACTGAACAGGCAACCTACAGAATGGGAGAAAATTGTTGTAATCTATCCATCTGACAAAGGGCTAATATCCAGAATCTACAACGATCTTAAACAAATTTACAAGAAAAAAAAACAAACAACCCCATCAAAAAGTGGGCGAAGGATATGAGCAGACAATTCTCAAAAGAAGACATTTATGCAGCCAACAAACATATGAAAAAAGGCTCATCATCACTGGTCATTAGAGAAATGCAAATCAAAACCACAATGAGATACCATCTCACACCAGTTAGAATGGCTATCAGGAAGCAACAGATGCTGGCAAGGATGCAGAGAAATAGGAATGCTTTTATACTGTTGGTGGGAGTGTAAATTAGTTCAACCACTGTGGAAGACAGTGTGTGATTCCTCAAGGATCTAGAACCAGAAATACCATTTCACCCAGCCATCCCATTATTGGGTATATACTCAAAGGATTATAAATCATTCTACTATAAAGACACATGCACACATCTGTTTACTGCAGCACCTTTTACAATAGCAAAGACTTGGACCAACCCAAATGCCAATCAATGATAGACTGGATAAAGAAAATGTGGCACATATTCACCATGGAATACTATTCAGCCATAAAAATGAATGGGTTCATCTCCTTTGTAGGGACATGGATGAAGCTGGAAACCATCATCCTCAGCAAACTAACACAGGAACAGAAAACCAAACACTGCATGTTCTCACTCATAAGTGGGAGTTGAACAATGAGAACACATGGACACAGGGAGGAGAACATCACACACCGGGGCCTATCGGGGGTGGGGGGCAAGAGGAGGGAGAGCATTAGGACAAATACCTAATACATGCAGGGTTTAAAACTAGATGATGGGTTGACAGGTGCAGCAAACCACCATGGCCCATGTATACCTACGTAACAAACCTGCATATTCAGCACATGTATACCAGAACTTAAAGTAAAATAAAACAAAAAACTAAAATAAAAAAAGAAGTTTAGAGAAGTCCAAGAAAAATACAAAGGAGATCACACCCAAGAATATTATAGTCAAATAGCTGAAAACTAATGAAAAAGAGAAAATTGTAAAAACAGAGAAAAGATACATGTTGCCTTCAAAGAAGCAACAGGACATAAGACTGATTTTTCAACAGAATTTTTGGAAGCCAAAGGCAATAGAATGGCATATGTAAAATGCTATAGGAAAATATAACTGCCAACTATAAAACTGAGTATAGAGTTGGCCAGGCGCGGTGGCTCACGCTTGTAATCCCAGCACTTTGGGAGGCCGAGGCGGGCGGATCACGAGGTCAGGAGATCGAGACCACGGTGAAACCCCGTCTCTACTAAAAATACAAAAAATTTACCCGGGCGTGGTGGCGGGCGCCTGTAGTCCCAGCTACTCGGAGAGGCTGAGGCAGGAGAATGGCGTGAACCCGGGAGGCAGAGCTTGCAGTGAGCAGAGATCACGCCACTGCACTCCAGCCTGGGGGACAGAGCGAGACTCCGTCTCAAAAAAAAAAAAAAAAAAAAAAAAAACCTGAGTATAGAGTTATATACTCAGTTAGAACCTCTTTGAAAAATGAAGGCAATTTATTGCAAGCAGAACTACACTATAAGAAAAAAAGATACAATTTTTTAAAGCTAAACAAGAATGAATGGAAGCACAGTACTACATGAAGGAATTTAGAAAAGGTACAGTTCAGAAAAGTTAAATATATTGGTAATATAAGGGAATGTTGAGCATTTAAAAAAATAACGATTATAAAGTAGTGTGGGTTAAGAAAATATAGACAAACAAAATATATAACAATAATAGCACAAAGGGCAAGAGGCTGACTCACCTAGGCAGAACTAGGAAGATGGGGCCACTAAAAAAGTATATAAGATTAATTCAGCTAAAAATTTTAAACAAATTGCTAAAGGCTGATGTGAGCTAAAATAAGGGTATAAAATCCTTTGGAGCCATGTACATGACATGAATTTGTACCCATTCATAGGCTCTTCTCCCTAGGGCTAGTGAGGTGTTCATTAGAAAGACTGGGGACAGAGCAAGAGACCAGAAGAAGCATCCAATGAAGATGAGCCTTAGAAAATGGTAGTAGCCAAGCTGTGGGAAAGATATCATGCTGTGCTTGGTCCTTTGTCCACTAAGAACAAAAGACCTAACCAGCTGGGGTATGGGGTTTGGAGGGGTGGATAGCAAACCATGTCATCCCTAGGCCATAAGTGAGCTGGAAGCTGGGGATGAGAAAACTTCCAACCGCTGCGGGAGGAGCCATAAAACCATTCTGGATCTAGACCATTAGAAATTTTTTGCTAGTACTGGAGTGAAAGGATTAAGAAAGCACCATCCTTAGACATAGGGACATAGGATCTACTGAAGAATGAGGCTAAACTAAGACAACAGGGAATTCCCCTGGCCTCATCAGCAGGAAAATCAAACACCAACAGTTTGCTGTTGGCAAGTAAGATACCTTGGAGAGTGACCTATTCTAAAACTCAGGAACACAGGGAAGGCTAAAACCTGAGCGTAGGATTAGGAACTTCAAGAAAAACTATCCAGCAAACTAACCCTCACCCTAAAGATAAAGCAATAGCAGAGGAATGAAGCCGGTGGTACACTGAAGACAAACCCAGCAACAGCAAAACATAAAACCAGCTCCACTCCCGACAAGTTTGACACAACCTTCTCCCACATACACAATAATGGTAGGAGAAAAAAAAACATGCCTGCCAATTTTCAGGCATAAATACTACTTACCTGATTTCTTACTGTTCTACACACTCTCTGGCAATTAATAGAACGTTAGGAAAGTGCTCACTTTGGCAGTACATTCACTAAAATTGGAATGATACGAGAAGATTAACATGGCTCCTGTGCAAGGATGACAGACAAATTCATGAAGCATTTCATTAAAAAAGAGAGAAAGAGACATATAAAAGCAAGAAAAAATGAACTCACTGTCAAAAAACAATGCAACCAAAAGAACAAGATTCAAGAGATAACGTAGACATTAAAATTATCTGACAAGTAACTTAAAATAACTACAATTAATAGGGTTCTAGTGGGAAAAAATTAACAACATGCATAAAAAGACAGCATTTCAGCAGAGAAATGGAAATTATAAGAAATTAATGGAAATACTAGAAATAAAACATGGTAACAGAGATAAAGATTCCTTTCATTGCACTCAAAACATCAAGGAAAGTCAGTGAAATTGAATGTAGGTCAATAGAAATTATCCAAATTGAAGGACAAAAAGAAAAAAAGTGGGTAAATAAAAACGGCTCAGAGCACCCAAGAGCTGTGGTATCATATCAAATGGTCTACCCTATGTAGAATGGTAATCCTACATAGGGTTGGGGGTGAAAATGACAGAGAAAAGAAAGAAACCAAATAAATATTTGGAGAGTTAACATTGGTTGAAGACGGTTAACATTTTTCCAAAATAATGTAAGACATGAAGCCACAGATCTGAGAAGGTCAGAGAACCATAAGCAGGATAAATAAGAGCAACAAAAATAAAACCACCTGGACACATCATATTCAAAGTGCTAAAAGTGAACACTAAAGGGATAATCTTAGAGACAACCAGATGTAAAAAGACATTTTGCATATAGAGCAACAAATATAAGAATTAGAGTAGACTATTCACCAGGAATTATGCAAGCTAGAAAAGAATGGAAAGAAACATTTAAAGTGCTGAAAAAATTGTCAAACCAGAATTTTATATGTTACAGAACTATCTTTCACACATAAAGAAGAAATAAAGATTTTCAGACAAATATAAACAGAAGTATTAGAGAAATTTCTTCAGAAAGAATCAGAGTGAGACAGAAATTTAAATCTACACAAAGAAATGACAAAGATAAAAGACTTTTTTTCCTTATTTTAATTGCTCTAAAAGATAGCCAACTATTTAAAGCAAATAATAGAAAGACTACTTTGTGTTTACAACATGTGTAAAGGTGAAATATAAGAAAATGATAGAACAACAGATTGGAGGGAGGAATTGGAGTGTACTGTTGTAAAGTTCTAACATTACATGTGAGTGATATAATGTTATTTGAAGGTAAACTGTGATTAATTGAGACATGCATTATAAATTCTATGTCAACCACTAAAAAGTTAAAAAGAAGTATAAGTAAACCAACGGTAGAGATAATATTGAGTTAAAAAAAAATACCCAATTCGGCCGGGTGTGGTACTGTAATCCCAGCACTTTTGGAGGCCAAGGCGGGCAGATCACAAGGTCAGGAGTTCGAGACCAGCCTGGCCAGTATGGTGAAACCCCATGCCTACTTAAAAATACAAAAATTAGCCGGGCGTGGTGGCACGTGCCTGTAGTCCCAGTTACTCAGGAGGCTGAGGCAGGAGAACTGCTTGATCTCGGGAGGCGGAGGTTGCACTGAGTTGAGATCGCACCACTGCATTCCAGCATCCAGTCTGGGTGACGGAGTGAGACTCTGTCTCAACAACAACAACAACAAAAAAACAACAACAAAAAACCCCCCACCAATTCAAGAGCAGACAGAAAAAGACAGAAAGAGAATAAAGGACAAATTAAATAAATAGCAGACAACTAGCAAGATGATAGATTTAAATCTGACAATACCAATAATTTAATTTAATGTAAATGATGTAAACACAACTAAATAAAAGAGTATGTTATACATTTTCTAAAGTCGAATCTATTGGGAAAACAAAATGGTGCAGCCACTATGAGAAACAGTTTGGCAGTTCCTCAAAAAGTTAGAAATAGAGTTACCGCATGACTCAGCCGTTCTACTCCTATGTATATGACCAAGAGAAGGGAAAACACATGTTCACACAAAAAGCTGTACATGAATGTTCATAGCAGCATTATTCAAAATAGCCAGAAAGTGAAAACAACCCAAGGGCCTATCAACTGATGAACTGGATAATTTATGTAATATATCCATACAATGAATCTTGTTCAACCATAAGAAGCAAAAGAATGATACATGCTACAACATAGATGAACCCTCAAAACATGCTGAAAGAAGACAGACACAATAGGCCACATATTGTACATTGCATTTATATGAAATATCCGTAATATGAAAATCTATAGAGAAATAAAGTAAATTAGTGATTGCCAGGGGTTGGAGCAAGGGGAGAATTGGAATTGACTGCCAACAGGTACAAGTTTCTTCTTGGGGTGATGGAAATGTTCTGGGATTAAACAGAGATGACAGCTGTACAACATCGTGAATAGTCTAAAAACCACTAAATTGTACATTTTTTTCTTTTTGAGATGGAATGTCGCTCTGTCACCCAGGCTGGACTGCAGTGGCACGATCTCGGCACACTGCAAGCTCTGCCTCCCCGGTTCCGGCCATTCTCCTGCCTCAGCCTCCCAAGTAGCTGAGACTACAGGTGCCCACCGCCACACCCGGCTAATTTTGTTTTTGTAGCTTTTAGTAGAGACAGGGTTTCACCATGTAGCCAGGATGATCTCTATCTCCTGACCTCGTGATCTGCCCACCTCAGCCTCCCAAAGTGCTGGGATTACAGGCGTGTGCCACTGTGCCCAGCCTAAATGGTACATTTTTAAAATGTTTTAAATGGTGACTTTTATGTGAATTTTTTCTAAATTTTAATAATTAAAAAGAGACCTGACTACATCCTGTCTACAAGAAACTTACTTTAAATGATAAAACAAAAATAGTTCAAAATAAAAGGGTAGAAAGTCATATGCCATACAAACACTAATCATAAGAAAACTGGTGCGGCAATATTAATATCAGAAAATACGACTTCAATATAGGAACATTTCCTGGGGTAAAGAGGAAAATTAGCTAGGCGTGGTGACTCATGCCTGTAATGCCAGCACTTTGGGAAGTCAAGGTGGGTGGATCACCTGAGGTCAAGAGTTTGAGACCAGCCTGACCAACATGATGAAACCCCATCTCGAGCAGAAAAGCATGGCACGAGAACTACGTGACGTATGCACAAGCTTCAGTAGCCAAATCGATCAAGTGGAAGAAAGGGTATCAGTGATTGAAGATGAAATTAATGAAGTGAGAAGAGAAGTTTAGAGAAAAACGAGTAAAAAGAAACGAACAAAGCCTCCAAGAAATATGGGACTATGTGAAAAGACCAAATCTACCTTTGATTGGTGTACCTGAAAGTGACGGGGAGAACGGAACCAAGCTCAAAAACACAATTCAGGATATTATCCAGGAGAACTTCCCCAAACTAGTAAGGTGGGTCAACATTCAAATTCAGGAAATACAGAGACCACCATAAAGATACTCCTCGAGAAGAGCAACGCCAAGACACATAATTGTCAGATTCACCAAGGTTGAAATGAAGGGGAAAATGTTAAGGACAGCCAGAGAGAAAGGTCAGGTTACCCACAAAAGGAAGCCCATCAGACTAACAGCAGATCTCTCAGCAGAAACTCTGCAAGCCAGAAGAGAGTGGGGGCCAATATTCAACATTCTTAAAGAAAAGAATTTTCAACCCAGAATTTCATATCCAGCCAAACTAAGCTTCATAAGTGAAGGAGAAATAAAATCCTTTACAGACAAGCAAATGTTGAGAGATTTTATCACCACCAGGCCTGCCTTACAAGAGGTCCTGAAGGAAGCACTAAACATGGAAAGGAACAACTGGTACTAGCCAGTGCAAAACGGTGACAAATTGTAAAGACCATCAATGCTACGAAGAAACTGCATTAAGAAATGGGCAAAATAACCAGCTAACATCATAGACAGCACCAAATTCACACAGAACAATATTAACCTTAAATGTAAATAGGCTAAATGCCCCCAATTAAAAGACACAGACTGGCAAATTCGATAAAGAGTCCAGACCCATCAGTGTGCTGTATTCAGAAGACCCATCTCACGTGCAGAGACACACATAGTGTCAAAATAAAGGGATGGAGGAAGATCTACCGAGCAAATGGAAAGCAAAAAAAAAAAAGCAGGGGCTGCAATCTTAGTCTCTGATAAAACAGACTTTAAACCAACAAAGATCAAAAGAGACAAAGAAGGCCATTACATAATGGTAAAGGGATCAATTCAACAAGAAGAGCTAACTATCCTAAATATATATGCACCCAATACAGGAGCACCCAGATTCATAGAGCAAGTCCTGAGAGACCTATAAAGAGACTTAGACTCCCACACAATAATAATGGGAGATTTTAACACCCCACTGTCAATATTAGACAGATCAATGAGACAGAAGGTTAACAAGGTTATCCAGGACTTAAACTCAGCTCTGCACCAAGCAGACCTAATAGACATCTACAGAACTCTCCACCTCAAATCAACAGAATATACATTCTTCTCAGCACCACATGACAATTATCCCAAAATTGACCACACAGTTGGAAGTAAAGCACTCCTCAGCAAACGTAAAAGAACAGAAATCACAACAAACTGCCTCTCAGACCACAGTGCAATCAAATTAGAACTCAGGATTAAGAAACTCACTCAGGGCCGGGCGCGGTGGCTCATGCCTGTAATCCCAGCACTTTGGGAGGCTGAGGCGGGCGGATCACAAGGTCAGGAGTTCGAGACCATCCTGGCTAACACAGTGAAACCCCATCTCTACTAAAAACAAAACAAAACAAAAATTAGCTGGGCGTAGGTGGTGCATGCCTGTAGTCCCAGCTACTTGGGAGGCTGAGGCAGGAGAAAGGCGTAAAACCTGGGAGGCAGAGCTTGCAGTGAGCCGACATTGCACCATTGTACTCCAGCCTGGGAGACAGAGCGAGACTCCATCTCAAAAAAAAAAAAAAAGAAACTCATTCAGAACTGCACAACTCCATGGAAACTGAACAACCTGCTCCTGAGTGACTACTGGGTAAATAACAAAATGAAGGCAGAAATAAAGATGTTCTTTGAAACCAATGAGAACAAAGGCATAAAGTACCAGAATCTCTGGGACACATTCAAAGCAGTGTGTAGAGGGAAATTTATAGCACTAAATGCCCACAAGAGAAAGCAGGAAAGGTATAAAATAGACATCCTAACATCACAATTAAAAGAACTAGAGAAGCAAGAGCAAACACATTCAAAAGCTAAGAGAAGGCAAGAAATAACTAAGATCAGAGCAGAACTGAAGGAGATAGAGACACAAAAAAACCCTTCAAAAAATCAATGAATCCAGGAGCTGGTGTTTTGAGAAGATCAACAAAATTGATAGAACACTAGCAAGACTAATAAAGAAGAAAAGAGAGAAGAATCAAATAGACACAATAAAAAATGATAAAGGGGATATCACCATGGATATGATAGAAATACAAGCTACCATCAGAGAATACTATAAACACCTCTACACAAATAAACTAGAAAATCTAGAAGAAATGGATAAATTCCTTGACACATACACCCTCCCAAGACTAAACCACGAAGAAGTTGAATCTCTGAATAGACCAATAACAGACTATGAAATTGAGGCAATCATTAATAGCCTACCAACCAAAAAAATTCTAGGACCAGACGGATTCACAGCCAAATTCTACCAGAGGTGCAAAAAGGAGCTGGTACCATTACTTCTGAAAATATTCCAATCAATAGAAAAAGGGGGAATCCTCCCTAACTCATTTTATGAGGCCAACATCATCCTGATACCAAAGCCTGGCAGAGACACAACCAAAGAAGAGAATTTTAGACCAATATCTCTGATGAACACCGATGCAAAAATCCTCAATAAAATACTGGCAAACCGAATCCAGCAGCACATCAAAAAGCTTATCCACCGAGACCAAGTTGGCTTCGTCCCTGTGATGCAAGGCTGGTTCAACATATACAAATCAATAAACGTAATCCATCACATAAACAGAACCAAAGACAAAAACCACATGATTATCTCAATAGATGCAGAAAAGGCCTTTGACAGAATTTAACAGCCCTTCATGCTAAAAACTCTCAATAAATTAGGTATTGATGGGACGTATCTCAAAATAAGAGCTATTTATGACAAACCCACAGCCAATATCAGACTGAATGGGCAAAAACTGGAAGCATTCCCTTTGAAAACTGGCACAAGATAGGGATGCCCTCTCTTACCACTCTTACTCAACATAGTGTTGGAAGTTTTGGCCAGGGCAACCAGACAAGAGAAGGAAATAAAGGTATTGAATTAGGAAAAGAGGAAGTCAAATTGTCCCTGTTTGCAGATGACACAATTGTATATTTAGAAAATCCCATCGTCTCAGCCCAAAATCTCCTTAAGCTGATAAGCAATTTCAGCAAAGTCTCAGGATAAAAAATCATTGTGCAAAAATCACAAGCATTCCTATACACCAAAAACAGACAGAGAGCCAAATCATGAGTGAACTCCCATTTACAATTGCTTCAAAGAGAATAAAATACCTAGGAATCCAACTTACAAGGGATGTGAAGGACCTCTTCAAGGAAAACTACAAACCACTGCTCAATGAAATAAAAGAGGATACAAACAAATGGAAGAACATTTCGTGCTCACGGACAGGAAGAATCAATATCGTGAAAATGGCCATACTGTCTTAGGTAATTTATAGATTCAATGCCATCCCCATCAAGCTACCAATGACTTTCTTCACAGAATTGGAAAAAACCACTTTAAAGTTCATATGGAACCAAAAAAGAGCCTGCATTGCCAAGACAATCCTAAGCCAAAAGAACAAAGCTGGAGGCATCACACTACCTGACTTCAAACTATACTACAAGGCTACACTAACCAAAACAGCATGGTACTGGTACCAAAACAAAGATATAGACCAATGGAACAGAACAGAGCCCTCAGAAATAACACCACACATCTACAACCATCTGACCTTTGACAAACCTGACAAAAACAAGAAATGGGGAAAGGATTCCCTATTTAATAAATGGTGTTAGGAAAACTGGCTAGCCATATGCAGAAAGGTGAAACTGGATCCCTTCCTTACATGTTATATGAAAATTAATTCAAAATGGATTAAAGACTTAAATGTTACACCTAAAACCATACAATCACTAAAAGAAAACCTAGGCAATACCATTCAGGACATAGGCATGGGCAATGACTTCATGACTATAACACCAAAAGTAATGGCAACAAAAGCCAAAATAGACAAATGGGATCTAATTAAACTAAAGAGCTTCTGCACAGCAAAAGAAACTACCATCAGAGTGAACAGGCAACCTACAGAATGGGAGAAAATTTTTGCAATCTATCCATCTGACAAAGGGCTAATATCCAGAATCTACAAAGAACTTAAACAAATTTACAAGAAGAAAATCAAACAATCCCATCAAAAACTGGGCAAAGGATATGAGCAGACACTTTTCAAAAGAAGACATTTATGTAGTGAACAGAAACATGAAAAAATGCTCATCATCACTGGCCATCAGAGAAATGCAAATCAAAACCACAATGAGATACCATCTTACACAGTTAGAATGGCCATCATCAAAAAGTCAGGAAACAACAGGTGCTGGAGAGGATGTGGAGAGATAGGAACACTTTTATACTGTTGGTGGGACGGTAAACTAGTTCAACCATTGTGGAAGACAGTGTGGTGATTCCTCAAGGATCTAGAACTAGAAATACCATTTGACCCAGTCATCCCATCACTGGGTACATATCCAAAGGATTATAAATCATGCTGCTATAAAGACATATGCACACGTATGTTTATTGCAGCACTATTCACAATGGCAAAGACTTGGAACCAACCCAAATGTCCATCAATGATAGACTGAGTTAAGAAAATGTGGCACATATACACCATGGAATACTATGCAACCATAAAAAAGGATGAGTTCATGTCCTTTGTAGCAACATGGATGAAGCTGCAAACCATCATTCTGAGCAAAGTATCTCAAGGACAGAAAACTAAACACCGAATTTTCTCACCCATAGGTGGGAATTGAACAATGAGAACACTTGGACACAGGGCAGGGAATATCACACACCAGGGCCTGTCATTGGGTGGGGGGATGGGGGAGGGATAGCATTAGGAAAAATACCTAAACGATGAGTTAGTGGGTGCAGCAAACCAACACGGCACATGTATACATATTTAACAAACCTGCACATTGTGCACATGTACCCTAGAACTTAAAGTACTAAAAAAAAAAAAAGAAAAGAAAAAGAAACCCCATCTCTATTAAAAATACAAAATCACTCAGGCATGGTGGTGCACACCTGTAGTGCCAGCTACTTGAGAGGCTGAGGCAGGAGAATTGCTTAAACCCAGGCAGTGGAGGTTGCAGTAAGCCAAGATTGCACCACTGCACTCCAGCCTGGGCAACAGAGTGAGACTCTGTCTCAAAAAAAAAAAGAGAAAAATTACGTAATGACAAGCAACCAATTCACAAAGAATATACAAAAAATGCATAATAATCACATATCTAACAAAAGAATATAGGAAGTAAAATCTGACAGAATAAAAGGTATTAGATAAGTCCAAAATTATGGTTGGTGGCTCAGAGCACCCAAGAACTGTAGTATCATATCAAAAGGTCTTTTGAATCAACACTTTTCTCACTGTAATCAATAAAGCAGTAGGACTGAAAATCAGTAAAGGATTAAAAAGCCTGAACAACACCATCAACCACCTTGACCCAATTGATATTCATATAACAGGCCACCCACACAAGAGAATATTATTTTCCAAAAATATGAAACCTTCACCAAGATAGACAATATTCTGGGCCTTAAAACAAACAACAATACATTTAAAAGAATTAAAAATCATATGAAGTATAACAGAATTAAAGTACAAATAAAGATTTCTGAAAAAAATCCTATTTGGAAATTTTTATAAAATCTCTTCTAAATAATTAATGGGTCACAGAAGAACTTACAAAGAAAATTGGAAAATAGTTGCAATTGAATCAACATGAAAAAACATCATATCAAAATTATTGGGATGCAGATAAAGCTGCCCTCATAGTGAAAGTTTTAGCATTAATGCTTATATTTTAAAACTATAAGAAAGGCATGGTAGCTTATACCTGTAATCTCATCACTTTAGGAGGCTAAGGCAGAAAAATCGCCTGAGGCCAGGAGTTGGAGACGAGCCTGGGCAAGAGGGGGAGACCTTGTCTCTACAAAAAATAAAAAATAAAAAAAAAGCTGGGCGTGGTACCACATTCCTGTAGTTTCAGCAACTCAGGGAGGCTGAGGCAGGAGGATTGCTCCCATCCAGGAGTTCAAGGTTACAGTCACTACATGCTGGACAACAAAGATGAGACCCTGTTAAAAAAAAAAAAAAAAAAAAAAAAAGAAAGAAAGAAAGAAAGAAAGAAAGAAAGAAAAGGAAATCAGAAAGTTCTCAAATCAGTGATCCAAGCTTTTATCTTAAGAAAGCAGAAAAATTTTAAGGAAAAGTGAAAGAGCTAGTACACAAAAATCTGAAAAGAAGAACAAAATTGGAGGACTCACTACAAGATTTCAAGGTT